>NC_143384.1:69322393-69646421 GCF_980474605.1 Leiobunum rupestre | reverse complement strand
CGCATGGATAAAAATAATATGTCTAGAGAATAGCTTTTTCCTTTGTGTATTTATGTGGAAAAAGCGATGATGAAAATTTATTTAGAATAAAAATATAGAATCCATGGGATTTGTGGAATTTCAAGATTTTTCATTAAATGTCCAACTCAAGAATAAATTTTACATAACTTCCCGATATAGAGATTTTTCTCCAAATAATGAGTTTTTATTATGATTTTTACAGATTGCTACTGCGATTGCGATTTTTACGAGGTTTTTAGGATTTTTCGTTACATTCAATATCGATTTCTTTTAAGAAACTTCTCAGTTTTAAGATTTTCAGTGCATTTTTATATTTAGCGTGAGTTCTTCAAATTCAATTGAATTTAAAAACAAATTATCAGGGTTTTAAGATTTTCAGTGCATTTTTAGATTTATCGTTACTTCTTCAAAATTAATAGAATTTAAAAACCAATTATCAGGGTTTTAAAATTTTCAGTGCATTTTTAGATTTATCGTTACTTCTTCAAAATTAATAGAATTTAAAAACCAATTATCAGGGTTTTAAGATTTTCAGTGCATTTTTAGATTTATCGCTACTTCTTCAAAATTAATAGAATATAAAAACCAATTATCAGGGTTTTAAGATTTTCAGTGCATTTTTAGATTTAGCGTGAGCTCTTCAAATTCAATTGAATTTTAAAACAAATTATCAGGGTTTTAAGATTTTCAGTGCATTTTTATATTTAGCGTGAGCTCTTCAAATTCAATTGAATTTAAAAACAAATTATCAGGGTTTTAAGATTTTCAGTGCATTTTTAGATTTAGCGTGAGCTCTTCAAATTCAATTGAATTTAAAAACAAATTATCAGGGTTTTAAGATTTTCAGTGCATTTTTAGATTTAGCGTGAGCTCTTCAAATTCAATTGAATTTTAAAACAAATTATCAGGGTTTTAAGATTTTCAGTGCATTTTTAGATTTAGCGTGAGCTCTTCAAATTCAATTGAATTTAAAAACCAATTATCAGGGTTTTAAGATTTTCAGTGCATTTTTAGATTTTTCGTTACTTCTTCAAAATTAATATATGAGGTTCAATATTTTCAATGCTTTTTCGGACTTAACGTTAGATTTTAAAATTGAATAAAATGATTAAAATATTAAGGATTTTCATTGTATTTCTGGATTTACCACCTACGATTGTAAATTTATCGAATATTTGTCAAATGTTTAAATCGAAACTGAGGTTCCTAATGGACTCTGTTATAAGCTTAGATGTTGTAATGACTCGATTTTAATACGTCTCTTCTAGAGATGAGTCTGTGGCTTACCCGACCCGACCCGACCCGACCCGAGCCAGCCTCGAGTCGAGGGTCGGGTTTTCGATATCGAAGATTTTGGCGGCTCGGCTCGGGTCGGGTTTTAATTTTGTAAATTTTAATAGGGCCGGGTCAGGTTTTCGAAATAAATAATTTTGACGGGCCGGGCCGGGCCGGGTCGGGTCGGGTTTTAATTTTGTAAATTTGAATAGGGTCGGATCAGGTTTTCGAAATAAATAATTTTGGCGGGTCGGGTCGGGTTTTCAAAATAAATAATTTCGGCGCGGCGGGTCGGGTTTCAATTTTGTATATTTTAATCGGGTCGGGTCGGGTTTTCGAAATAAATAATTTCGGCGGGCCGGGTCGGGTCGTGTTTCAATTTTATATATTTTAATCGGGTCGGGTCGGATTTACGAAATAAATAATTTATCCGGTTCCGGTTTTAATTTGGTATATTTTAATCGGGTCGGGTCGGATTTACGAAATAAATAATTTCTCCGGGCCGGGTTTTAATTTGGTATATTTTAATCGAGTCGGTTCAGATTTTAGAAATAAATAATTTTGGCGGGCCGGGTCGGGTCGTGTTTCAATATTGTATATTTTAATCGGGTCAGGTCGGATCGGACTTTAAAACTAGCCGGCTCGACTCATCTCTAGTTTCTTCTCAACCGATAAAAAGAATCGGGTATTCGCTAGCCGTATTAATATTGAAGAATGAGGACCTGAGATTGCGAGGATTAACGGCAGCCGATAACCACCACTGACAATCAAGCCTGTCGCGCCCCTCAACAGATATTATCGGAAAAAGCTATGACAAAACATGACCGCTATTCCGCGAGATGTATTGACCATATGATATTAATGACAGCGTAGACGCCATTCATTTAAGAGTATTGTATTCGAGAAAGAGTAATGAAACACGCCATCTCCCGGGGAAAAATATTTTCTACGCGTAAAAGAAAGCAGTGGGACGAACTATTCTGATGTCATGTTTCTTGAAGGCAACAACTATTACTTTTTAACGCGAATATTTTAATAGTGATGCATTTTTGAGTTCTTGTTATAAATAACCTAACAAAAAATATTTAATAAAAATTACAAAAACCTTGACGTCAAGTCAAGTTCGTGACATATTAATAAATCATAATTTTTCCCTGACAGGTTTATTCATATGAGCCTTTTTCCTGGCGGGTAAAGAATGTGAACTAAACAGCGGCTTGTTTGTGATAAAATACGTCTTAAAGGGGGTACCTATATAAAGTTAGATTTTTATGATTGACCACCGAATTTCACAGTGGCGCGACTCAAATCGTAGCTCGTGTTAGTAGTGACCTTTTCAATGCAGAATATAATACGTATAAGAAATGATTCCTCCGAAACAATTTACTAATTTACTAAATAAACCATTCACTAATTTATCCATGAAACAATTTGGTAATTTACTAACGAATGCTTATTTACAAACAAATCAATTTGGTAATTTACTATCGAATGCTTATTTACTAACGAAGCAATTTACTAATTTAATAATAGAGCTATTTACTAATTTACTAATAAACCTATTTACTAATAAAGTTATATACTAATTCACTAATAAAGCTATTTATTAATGAAGTTATTTACAAATTCACTAAAGACTCGAGTTACTAATGAAGCAATTTACTAAATTTACTAAAGACCCGATTTACTAATGAAGCAATTTACTAAATTTACTAAAGACTCGATTTACTAATGAAGCAATTTACTAAATTTACTAAAGACCCGATTTACTAATGAAGCAATTTACTAAAGCAGAAATTTACTAAAGCCGAAATTTACAAATGAAGCTACTTGGTAATTTACTAAAGATGCAATTTACTAAAGACGCAATTTACTAATGAAGCTACTTAGTACTTTTCTAACGAAGCTATTTACTAATTAACTAAATGTGTAAATATCTGATTCCTGGTTACGACGCCACCTCAAAATATAAGTCGAAACGACTCCTACCTGAACCAATCCGATGTTGTCGGCGTTCCAAACGATAAGCGGTATCCCCAGATATCCAATGAGTTGCATGACGTATTGCGATGACGCGGCGCTGTTGATGACGGGATCGGTGAAGTACAAAATGGTGACCACTTCCTTGGGCAGCAACTCGTCGCACAGGACGGCCAGGATCTCGTCTGGCGACGGGGTCAAGTTCATAAAGACCACTTTGGCGGCGTTCAGAGTGTAGTACTCGGTGAAGTTGAACAGGCGACGCGTCGTAATGTCCTTGACGGCTTTGACGATCATGCTGGCGTACTTCCGCCTCACGGTGGTCATCATGGAATGCGGCATGATGGCGCCGAAGTTGAGCTCGATTGGTTTGGGGAAATCTCGGACGCGACCAACGGCCATGACCAGGAAGACACCGGACGCCACGAACATGAGCAACAGGATAGACCGCATCGTCGATTTCCGCCTCGTTCACTTCCGGTCTTAGAATGTATTTTGAGAATAATCCCGCAAGTCTTACGTCATATCTCGTATTTATTTAGTTTTTATTAAACTGCAATTAAAAAACCATTTAAATTGGTCAATAGTTTTATGCGACAAATAAAAAAAAATTAGTTATGTAGAAACAAGGGGTGCTCACGCTTGATTTGAAATGGTAAATTTGTTTGCCTTTACGTTTCAAGGGTCTGTCACCGACGTCACGATTTTAAGAAGTTGTTTATTTTATGTCCTCGGACTATATTTGCTCTGACTTTTGCCGTACCCAAGCAATGTATTTTTGATATATTTATTAGCATTCTTTATAACACCTGAGGCGCTAATCGAATGTTTTAGTGACGTCGTCATCAGACCCTGTCACTTTCATCTCGTCTCTTATTTGAAGGCTTTAAAAAGGGCTGCGCGAGCACACCTATATTAGCGTGATGTAGAAACAGTGTTGCCTAGTAAAAGCTTGGATTAATAATAGTGTTACCTGGATATACCACTTCGATAAAACAAATGGCTTTTACGATCCCCGCACCGCGTAGTGGGAAATTCTTGAAACTACCGTAACAAACTAGAAACCTCGTGCTCTTAATACTAGGCCTAAAAACGTGTTTTGATATAATTGTTTTGAGCCTATCTTGAATAATTTCTACATCGCGAATACGTGCACCGTTTAACACCCATTTCAATATAAAAACCAATTTGTAATTCACTTTTCAAACTAGAAATAATGCGTAACTTAATGATACGAGACATACGCGTACGGTTAAGCCTAACCATGGAATAACTGGCCTAACCGCCGATATTTTCAAAATCCCATTGCAAGAGCAGAACCCGTAACAAACGGAAACGGATTTCTAACGACTTCCGTCGAAAACATATCGTCGTGTTCTCATTTATTCCCCTTCGCAAATGCGCATCGGCGGACCCGGCGAAATGCACGCGTTTACTGTATTATTATATATCCAGGTAACGCTATTATTAATCCAACGTAAAAGTATGTTAGCATCATAAAAGCGATAGCAGTGTTGCCAATGACGGAATTTCTATTTCCCGCCAAATGTATAATTATAAATTATTATTTTGCTGAATATCGATTCTGAATCCTAAATAACAGTTGACAAGGACTATAAAATTAGACATAAACCTATGAATAATTTTATTTTATCACGAACTTGAGTCAACAGTGCGTAAATCGTAAGGTCGATGATAAACATGCACATGCGCAGAGTGAGGGACGCATTTTTAGTTAATTTAAATTGTTTTTTTCGATTATGGTTTTGGGTACCTATAGATCCCCTGCGAACATATAACACTAAATAGTACCGTTGCCATAAATAAATGCGCATTTTTGGCTTTTAAATATGAATGACTGTACCTTCTTCCGGGTTCCGGAGCGCTGACGATGACGCGCGAGCTAATTGCGGTGGTATAGGGTGTCGTCGCTACCTTATTTCAAAACCAGGTATCTCAAATAATTCGGTTTTGAGTAAAAATAATGATAATTAACGCGTTCGTGTTTCGCTACCTTATTTCTAAAAGCAGGTATCTCAAAAAATTAGTTTTTGAGTAAAAAATTAAAAGGTAAAACAATTTAGTCAAGTTAATGATCATTTAAATTTCAAAACTGTTATATCACGATACCCATTGGGGACCTCAAGGGCACGTAACTTTGGGCCCTTGATTTCTCAGCGACCACTGAGGCGAAAAATATAAACGGTACGTCAATTAATGGGTGATTAATTTTTTCTCTCAATCGCGATATTAATAAATTTGGCTGATGTTGAGCTAATATTACGGCTGGGTCGATTGGTTTTAGTCCAGAAGGGAATCTGAAGGGTTTTCGTGGTTTAGGGGAGACCAGACCTCAGCGTTTTAATTAGTCCAAGCTGAAATTGTTTAATGCTTGCTGTCGAAAAAAAAACTTTATGTATAGTAAAAGTGTAAGTTGATACATTTGGCCTATACGGTGTTATACATCAGAAGAGGAAACGAGTAATTACTGTAATTACTACCAAAAAAATATTTGTTATGTCACAAGCAGGTAAACTGTGAAGACTACACAACTTTTACCAAACCGAATTAGTCCAACTAATTGGGCCACCGAACCGAATTGGTCCAACTAATTGGTAGTGATTTAAGTAGTGTGAATATCAAACGTTGGTATACTTTTTGGGGGAACAATAAGCAACTTTTTTCGGGTAGGTGTCCGATTTTTGGGTGTAAAATTTCTTTTAAAAATAATACAACTATTTGAAAAACCAAAGCAATTAAGCTATTTCGTGACGTCACTGACCAGTGAACATTGAAACCTTTAATCAGTAGTTAAAATAGCAGACATAAATAACTTTAACAGGCTAAACCTAATTTTGAAATTTAATACAGAAAACAGTAAAGCAGACGATAATAAAAAAACGTGTTTAGGGGAACCCAAACCGTTAGCCCTCGTGTGGACAATTTTGGTACTATTACGGCCCATTTAAATTGAATTTAAATCAATTGTTTGATGGAAGAGTGTGAACCACCCAGAGTGACCAATTAATTGGTATATCGAATATGAACAACTAATTTTTCACCAATAAAATGGTTCTTCAGATTAACTAGTGTAAACAGGGGTTGGTTCGAGCCTACATTTACTTACAGGGGAACGGCCAAGCTTTTCCAAATATGGCCTTATCAAAAGATTAACAAGACGTTCAATATACTAACACGTACCTTTTTTTGTCTAGAAAAAATAGCTTTGGGCCCAAAAAATTGAAACGAAAAATAACGCCAGGTGTTTGGGTTTGAATTTTCGCCGCCATCAGGGCTGCCGCCAGCGCCCCCTAACCCCGTAAGAGCGATTTGCGAACTATCCTAACTTTTAAAATCGCGCAATTTAGGCTTAGGTCTCTTATAACTGGAACGCGCCGCGCGTGCCAATCAAATTTTTCGCGTCTTCAGCAGCGCCACGGCCAACTTTGATCACGCGCTTTTCGCGCTACTATGGCCAACACATTCGTCGAAATTCCGCGAGCAAGGATTTCCCCCTATAAACTGTACTATAATGTGTAGGAGGTCAGCGCCACGCTCGGTGGTTATATTGTCTTCAATGTAAAAACTATACTAAAAATAATAATCCGCTAGGGGCGCTGACGTCATACACATCTCTTGCTCATAGGTTAACACAGAAACGTCAACGAATGAGATGGCCGCTGTAGCGCGAGAGATGCGCGAGAAATCAAAGTTGGCCGTGGCAGCGCGCGCTTTGACGTTTGTTTTCTGTTTCACCGACTTCTCACCAGGTGTCGCGGCGGACGCGTGCTTTTCGATTTCCAGAAATTTCTTTATTTTATTAAAAATTATCCACTCAATATTTTTTGATGCGGTTTTCGCCATAAATTTTAGTTTTTAATGGGCTATAGGGCTATCCCCAGTTCACACTATACAATTAATTGGGCCACTTAATTGAAACCAACTAATTGTAAGCAAGAAAATTGAATAGTGTGAACAGAAAAATTGTAACCATTGTTCCAACTTTTTCTGTTCACACTGTACAATTATCTTGCTTACAATTAGTTGGTTTCAATTAAGTGGCCCAATTAATTGTATAGTGTGAACTGGGCTTAACTGGTTAAATCTTGACCGTTCCCCTTTAATCGATGGCTTACTTAACAAAATATTTCTTGGAAAATAGTAAAAAAAAAAGGACCATCTAACACAAATAAGATTAAAGGTTCAAAAAACAAACTTTATTCCGATTTTAATCGAAGTGAACAAAAAGCGTTCTTTTGAAATTGCCCAACACTCGTGAAATAGAAGTTATCCACGCTTCGAAGCGAACCAGTTTTAGAGTAAGCCTTATCCTGTAGCCTAAAAAGGCTAAAATCGCATTTCAATATACCATATATCCCCGATTTCTACTCGGTCGAACCAGCTCAACCCCGACCGAACCGACCAAAGTGAATTTTGGGAAAAGTCTACCGGATATTTTTATTAGTTTCTTATTCGGAATATAGGCGCTGCTGTTTACCGAGGCGCGCGTATGAAGTAATGGAGGGCAGCTCAACTGCGATGTTGGAAAATATTTCGAGGCGATGGATACGCTCCTTACATCTTATATGACCAAAATAACTGAAGTACATGGAAACAGATGAGATTCGGTCGCGCAGAAATCTCGAAAGAGGGATATATCTTAAAGGGATACCAACATGGAAAATTGTAGGTGAAAAATGAAGTACAAAAAGTGATATATTTAAGAAATCTTAATCAGGGGATATATCTTAAAGGGATACCGACTGGAAAATTGTAGGTGAAAAATAAAGTACAAAAAGTGATATATTTAAGAAATCTTAAAGGGCTACCAACAAGAAAATTGTAGGTGAAAAATGAAGTACAAAAAGTGATATATTTAAGAAATCTTAATCAGGGGATATATATTAAAGGACTACCAACTTGAAAATTGTAGGTGAAAAATGAAGCACAAAAATTTATTTATTTCATGAATCCTAAATTGGGGCTGAATCTTAAAAAGATTTCTTTCTGAAATTTCTAGGTTAAAAATTAAGTACAAAAATTTATATAATTAAGAAATATTAATCAGGGGACAAATCCCACTTCCTGTCGGATCTACGGAAAGATTAGCTTAGTAGTTACTACGGTAACCACCTACCCACTTCCTGTTAGATCTACGGAAAGATTAGCTTAGTAGTTACTACGGTAACCACCTACCCACTTCCTGTTAGATCTACGGAAAGATTAGCTTAGTAGTTACTACGGTAACCACCTACCCACTTCCTGTTAGATCTACGGAAAGATTAGCTTAGTAGTTACTACGGTAACCACCTACCCACTTCCTGTTAGATCTACGGAAAGATTAGCTTAGTAGTTACTACGGTAACCACCTACCCACTTCCTGTTAGATCTACGGAAAGATTAGCTTAGTAGTTACCATGGTAAGAAACTAAAGATAGCGCCCTACAGCAACCGATGGAGACCGATGTAAATATAATATTACGATTTTGAAATCAAATTTTGAAATTCCTGCCCTCGTGAAATATCTTGATATAATTTCCGAATTCAGTTCATTGGCATAAAGAAGTAAATAACTCGTGTGGAGTATACCATGACTAATAATGGAGTTGAATAAGAAAATGGGGGTAAAAATGAAAATATAGGAACAAAATTGGGAGAAAAATAGTAGAAAATTAATTATACAATCAGAGAAAACGGTTGTCAAAATTGTTAAAAGGAGGTATAACATTCAAAATAAAGTTGATAACTGATAGAAATAGTCGAAAACTATCTTCGAACAGTGTTGGAAATAAGTATATTTAAAAACTAAGACTGTTTTAAAGACTTCTAAAGGTCAAATATCCACTATTTCCATTTCTTTAAACTTTTGAGTTAAAATATAGATTAATAATAATCAGCTAGGCTAATAACCAAGGCACCACCTTAGGCCTAAGTCATCAAGCGACTTTAGAAGCCATTAATTCAGGTGGCCGGGTTACAATGCGTAGGAGGGTGGTGGCAAGCCCTGCATGCCACGAGATCGAGCCAACAGCTCCCTACACTAACTATTACCGTTAACCTCGACAAGTTTATATGGAAGGGGAAACCGAAGAATTCGGGGGAAAACCCCTTAAACCAGTGGGGAGAGAACTTGCAAACTCAACGCAGAAGGAGTTGTTCCGAGTTTTCACCTAGTGCCACAAGCTGGGATCGAACCCGGCTCCTCTTGCTGCGAGGCGAAAGTGCTAACCACTCCGCCACCCCAGGATATTTAATGACAGAACGTTAAATTATAGGAAAAAATATTGGAACTGCTGTCACCCTGATGTGCTGCTTTTGGAAAAACTGCAAGTTGTTTTAAATACTATTTTAAAGGGCGAACTGATTTTCTAAATAGTTTGAGGGTTTTCCCCTGAGTTATTCGGTTTCCCCTTTCCATAAAAACTTGTAGAGGTTAACGGTAATAGTGAGTGTAGGGAGCGTGGCATGAAGGGCTTACCACCACCCTCCTATCGAATTTAACCCAGCCACCTGGTATAAAGGCCTTATAAGTCGCTAGATGACTTGGGTCTAGGGAGCTGCCTTGGGTATTAGCCTAGCTAATTACTATTACTCTAGTTAGTGCTTCCAACGACTACCTGATCAGGTTAATCAGGTCGTTATTTTCAGATAACTGAAGATAGTCAGTTAATCAAATCAATATTAATCTACTATATTTATCCCTTTCATGTTTTGAACATTAATTGACTCTGTTATTTTCTCTGCGAACTTTTGTTCTTAACGCTGTTTTCTCTGGGCTTATAGCCTAAAGTGACTTAGTCGATATTAGTTAAAACACATAAACATAACACTTTATTTTAAGGAAAAAGACGATACAAATATTTTGAATGTTACACTCTCACTTGCTTCACTCGTTCTACAACTTCTATTGCGTATAAACGTTTCCTCTCTCTCTCTAACGAAAAAGAAACCTCTCAGAGCCAGTAGATCGGGGCTTCCTGCCTTTCACAACGCCAACGATTTTAACACCCCGATATTCTGAACTGTGGACCCGAGCTGGGAGTGGTCCGAGCGAAAAACAAACATAAAATTGGGGGCTTTAAAGGGATAGGAACATATTTTTTAGAGGTCGGGGATGGTTAACTTTTATTCAATAGATAAAGCTCTCAAAATTATTCGTAAAACGTTTTGATCAAATAATTTATATTTCTGTATTATCCGATTAATTTTTTGATAAATTTGTAAAATTAATCGAAATAACTACGTTTTTTTCGATAAAAAGCTAAAATTTTACGAATAATACATGTTTTTTAATCATTTCCCGAAATATTAACCGGTAAATTTCTTTGTTTACATTCTTTTCCCGAAAAAAAATCAATTTAATCATGGATAATGATTAACCGTCCCCGACCTCTAATATTTTTTCTTTAACGGGAATATTTTTCCCTTACAGACTTTAAAGTTACAATAAAAATGAAATAAATGAATGCTTTCTAAAATCAATTTCTACACTCCCAGCCAGCAATCTGATCTCCGATTGTATCTGATTCATTATACCCAGTAGCTGATCTGAGCTGATCTGGTATAAATCATCTGACCAGATATTTTTAGCTGAACAACTTATATGACGTATACATTTAGTATATACAAGGTTATATTTATTCGGAAAAGTGAAGTCTTACGAAAACTACTTAAGCTAGAAATTTTAAATTATTATGGTTAGTGTCAGCTTCGACAAATTTCGAATTTAGTGATGTTAAGGCACTTTAAACAAATATTTAGTTATGAAAATTAACTTGATAATAGGTGTTCACCACTTGGTGCTAGATCAATTTTGCCAATTGTGAATTTGAAGAGCATCAGCTGCAACCAACGAATACCTTTGGCTCGATGGAAAACGACCTATTTTTCTCTAACTTGAAAACGCGGCTTGAAAAATTGACAAGTTGGGCCAGCCAAAATAAACATCCTGTATAAACTTGTAGAAAGCAAATTAAAATTAACTAATTAAAATTTCGAAAGGAATTTAATCCTGGGATATATGGTAACTGTGATGCATCGGTTTATAATGAATTCACATCAGTTTAAACTATCTGTTTGGCATTTTGACCTTTATCAATTTATCTGATAATATCCGAGCGTAAATGTGGATAATTGGATATCACATCTATTGTAATTATTAATTGGGTCTCGCATAATGCAACTGTTATCTGAGAATCGCTTGGAAGCACTACTTTTGTAAACAATAGTTAAACATGGTCGCGGCAAATGTTTTAGTAAAAATAGTAGTTTGACCTTGAAAGTAGTAAAAATAATGATTCATGAGTTTTTTTATTATCGTCGAGAAAGAATAGCCTTGGATAATTCGAGCAGACGAGGGTTAGTGTTTCCCTCGTTGGTCTGTTGCCCTATAAAGATGCAAAAGCCGGTGGATAAAGTTTCCTCAAAATCAATTACTCAACCGAGCGCGATGAGAAAAAGACCCTTCATTCCAAAATAGAAACTTGGAAGAACGGAATTTTTATGTTTTTAAAATTTTCTTAGTTGGTAATTTAATATTCCAGGCTGCGTCTACGAAGTTTGGCGATAAAAACAACGAATAGTATAAAAACCAAAGGGAGAACTCCGTCGACGCTAGTGATCCTAGCGGTGGAGAGACATGAACGCGAAAGCGTGCCTACAATCTTAATTCGACATATAGTATGCGACGCCGCCGAATTAATTCCTAGCGCGCCGCCAACAAAGGGCTATTTCTACACGCCGCCGGATATTTTAAACGGCGCGCCGGCGTAGCCGCCTGTGATATACTTTAAAAAATTTAATTAGCAAGCCAAAATATTAAAAATTAGGACTAAATTAGATAAATTTTTGTCTAAGCAGAAAACATTAAGCTTGTTTTCCACTGGCGCGCGCAACGACGCGTTTCTCAGCTTTGAAACGTTCAAACGTTTTTGCGCGCGTAAATAAAATAACATTATGACGCCCGCTAGTGGAAAACAAGCTTTACACTTTTGCTAAGGGCTAAGCCAATACTTGAGTATTACAGTTTTTTTACGGTGTATTTCGAAGTAATGATTTTAATGTTGACAATAGTTGAGGCTCTTAAAATTTGTTGAATTAAAATTAAAATAATAATTTATATTAAAAATATTATTCTGTTAAATATTATACATTATAAATATTATATTATTATATAATATATTGTTGAATTAAAATTAAAATAGTAATTTATTTTAAAAGTATTATTCTGTTAAATTATATATATATATATATATATATATATATATATATATATATATATATATATATATATATATATATATATATTGTTACATGCTCAGCTATTAAAAAATCATTTGATGAGGGTTAAAATTAATTGGCCACGATTGCGGTTCTATTTGCCTGTCGTTTACTCGCGGCCATGATTTTCAATTGCTAATTTTTCGAGTTAATAAGCCTAGTTCCCACTTATATTCGCGCTGTAAATTGACGCTCGCGAATAAAATTTGTGATTTTTTTCAAATTCGCGTCTCCGCGGTATCTAGCGAATTTTCTATTTTTTGACGTCTACACCTTGGCGATAAAAAGCTTCAGCCAATCAGAAAACGCGTTCCCTCGATCTATTCCGCTCCCGTCCGTCACTTATTAAGCCTAGGTCTTTAGAAAAGCGGCCAACTTGACCAAGATACTGAAGTAAAGGTAATTATCTCACGAATAGAATCGTTTATTTATTGAAATTATCAACAGGAACATCCATTTGGTTCATTTTGAACTGATGTTTTATGTTAGGCCTAAAACATTACTAAAAACCCGCACGAGTTGTTTTCAGCGTTTTTAAATTTTCGCGCTAAAGTGAGAACCGCTTCCCCAGCGACCGAAAAAACGCGTCTTTTTTCGTTGTGCGAAAATTTTATTCGTCTCGAAAATTCGCCAAGTGGGAACTAGCCCTTACACCATTTTCTAAAGACCGTAGACCTAGTCGTAACACCCAAATGTCGTTGGTTTCCTCTATTGAATTTTTTTTAATTTATTTTCCAATCAAACATTTTCTGCACGAACTCCCTGAGATTCTATTGGAAGAAGTTTCTTCTATAATTTTATCCATGGTTGTGTTTGGTTGTGCTTTGGTGTCTTGACGTAGCGCAATTCGTAATAATGTAGACACTTCGTTGTTTGCCGTATGTATAATGTATGTAGCAAAAGGGACATAAATACCAAAAGTGTGACAATCCCTGTACTTTCGTATGCTAAAGGTTTAATGAATGCTCGACTCGAGATCGACCCCATAAAAGACTATTTATTGTCGCCTTTTTTTAGTCTATGGTATTATATCGTAGGTAGATGGCGATAGCATCTCCACAGAATGACGAAAAATCAAAAAATACACCAACTTTGACCAGTGGTACTTAGTTCCTCCGTTCCTCACTACGAGGCGTTATTTGTTGGTTTTTACTTCCTTCCCTCCCGAAGGCATACTTTCCGTTCTCCCCTCCCAACTTGTATTTCACTCGTAACATTCATTACGAAATAGGTCCGATTGACACACTTTTGGTAATTATGTCACTTTTGTATGTAGTAAACTCACGCCAACGCTCCGGGGAAGTACAGGGCTGTTCATGGGGTTGTGCCGCACCCGGTATAGCATGTGTAAAGTACACTTTACGCAATTACTCAAGGACTATTTACAATTGAAAATTCCCCTTCAGAACGCCACAATGGGAGCTTTAAATGAACTTCTATACCAAATTTCATGTACATCGGTTAAGTAGTTATGCTGTAGAGCACCTTTTGATAACCTGTTAATGAATGGCAATTCTTCCCAGATTAATGGCGTTAAGATATGATTGTCGCGTACTTCTGACCTTTAAAACGTTATATCACTTGTTTTATTGTAGCTTTTGAGATACAAGGAAGTGAAATCGGCTTAATTGTAGCTCGAGATAATATAGCAAGCTCTCGGGTAGTATACCCTGTTTACCCGGACTTTGTGAGGGGAATGTAATTAACCTGATAAATTAATTACCTTCAGATATTTGAAAATTACGACCTGAATAACTGGAACAGTTGGCCGTTGGAAGCACTATACATATTATATTTAATATATATGTGATATTATATTGAATTGAAGTGTGACTAGCTACTTGTGCAAAGTTAGTTAATTAAAAATAACAAGTTGGCAAGCCAAAATATACCTCTCCTCGGAGGAGTTTTTAATTTTCAATGAAGCGTAAATGTGTCCGTGGTTCTGCGGTAGAACGCTCACCTGTCGTTCAAGAGGGCTCGGGTTCGAATCTCAGCCTAAGAAAATATTATACTACACCCAATGGCAAAAAGAGGGTGGTTTTTGGAAAAACCTTTTCCCTGATTCTAAGAAACTGTGTACGCAGCGATTACACTTTGCTCCGAAAATGCGAACGCGTTCGCAGCTCAGACAGACAGACCCACAGACAGACACGGTGGTTGTATAACCCCTCCTAGGGTACGAAGTCCCCTCGGAGAGGTAAAAATAATTAATTAATTTTAAATTCAATATAATTCACAAAAGCGTAAAATGTTGTTGAAAAAAATTTTACAAAAGTGTAAAATTTTGTAGGAAAAAAATTGACGTCAATAACTTTATAACAGCGTAAAGGACTACCGCTTAGCTGTTTTTGAAAAACAAGCGTCGGTGGCTGAGGTGTTAGAGTAAATCTCTCCACGCAGCAGACCCGGGTTCGATTCCCGGCCGGAGCCAATACATAACAAATAGACACTAAGACGAATGCCGTGAACAATTTTTGGAAACCCTGCCATTGGAAGTTGAGAGGTTGTTAAACACTCAGCATTCGGTCCGTCCCAAAAGTCAACAAGAAAACGTTGGAGAGAAAATGCACGTACACACAACCAACACTAACATAACACACTCAACACCCACAACCGTCATAACACAAACTAAACATTCACCCCCTACACATAAACATTAAAATAACGTAATATCCAATCAAACTGCGTCCACACTGTCGCGACGATGAGCGTAAAACCATCAAAACCAAACCCAACCGCATTGGAATTCGTTAACGCTCACCGTCAAACGGTGGTTTTGCCATCCGTTAGACTTCGCTCCCTAATTCCTAGCCCTAGCAACTGCGAACGCGGTGATTTCAACACAAAGCGTACGCAGTGATTACACTTTGCCCCGAAAATGCGTACACGTTCGCAGGACACAAACACCCACACACCCACCCACAGACACGGTGATTGTATAACCCCTCCAGGGTACAAAGTACCCTTGGAGAGGTAAAAAGGCAACGATAGATAAAAGTGCACAAAAATGTTTATTTAAAAATTAAAAAACTTGACTAGAGTCGGTCGCGTTATTGAACCGTCATCAGGGGTATGTTCCGTTCATAAGGTAAACCACTCACATAGAGTGGAAGGCTATTAACGAAACTTGTGAACACTTTTAGTACGCAACGTCTTGTTTTCGAGGCGTGAAATAAACAAGTTGGCCTAGGGTGAATGTACAATATCTGGATAAAAAAGTCAGTTTATGCTTTAAAAAAAGTTAAAAACAACACCATCGCTCTTCGGACTATATTTATTCACGCCTCGAAAACAAGCTAGCCCGCTATACTCTATGATTCAGCGATATCAAGTTCTAATCAATTTTTACAATTTTATTTGGAAGTATTGCGGATTTAAACTTAATTACAGGGTTCGTTAGAGATAAGTTGGCGGCTTATGCTGATTTTTGTAATATCTTATGTTTTACGTCAGCATTATGTATGTTAAGTCTGACCTATATTCTCTTGGTTACATTCACACTGTATAATATATATTCCAAGTTTATCTTCCGTTATTATGGGTCTTTTAAGGATTTCAAAAGGTTAATTAGTTTGTTGACAGTTTTAAATGCAATATTACAACTGGTCAAACTTTTTATAATATTTGTAATTTTAGAAGATAACTTAGGGTAATAGGAAATACATATAATAGGGTGGTTTTTATCGAACGGTTTGAGGGTAGTACGTTAAGTGACATCATTTGAATTCACAAATTTGTTTACAGCTAGATCAACAATTGAAGGTGAGTAACCTCTATAATATTACCTTCCTTGACTCGCTTGGCCCTAAGGGCTTGTCTCCACCGTCCTACGCAGTTTAACTTCGCTGGGTGAATAAATAGCATTAAAAGTCGCTACATGACTTGGGCCAAAGATGATGCCTTGGGTATTAGCCAAGCTGATTATTACTATATTATTTTATATGGCTCGCGTGGCATGAAGGGCTTGCTACCACCCTCCTACGCATTGTAACCAGGCCACCTGTTTAAAGGCATTATATGTCGCTAGATGACTTGGGCCTAAGGTGGTGCCTATGTGTTAGCCTAGCTGATTATTATTATTATTTTTTATTAGATATCTATCGCAAATTTGATCAATTTTAGTCAAAAACAGCAATAAGTGGCTAATGAATTGTCACCTAAGCGCTATAAGCCTTTGGGTCTTTCGGTAAAGCGCTCGAAGGAACAACTCAACCGGTAGAGGTCGCCCCATCAAACGTCACTACAGTGAGTTAATCCGCAATAAACGCTGAGAAGGAGCAAAATATACGATCGGAGGCAATGAACCACGATCCCGGCTGACAGATAGGAACAATAAAAATTGTCTCGGGCGCCATTCGGGCCCTAATTTGGTCGCTCGTTAATCGGCGGCAAAGCGGCCATTTCAGCCTCGCCCCCGTCATTAAAATAACGAAGTGCCGGGATCAGCGCCACCATGAGGCCATCGCCGATACTAGGAAGACGCGATAAAATGAATAGTGGCGCCAACTAACGAGCCGTCAATTGGCATTGTCAGCCATCGATTAAGTTCCGACGCGGTGTTCCCCATAGATGTCGCTCTAACGTGGACCGAAGATAGCATCGGCGGACTTCGTATCTTCGTTTATTTAAACACGGCGAAACGATGGATAGGGACTTAGCGTAATTACCCTCGCTAATCATATTGGCCAATGACGGCTTTTGACCTCGAGGGTGATTACCCCTGGGAGGCAAAGAATGACGTGGGACTCTCGACGAAGATTACCTATGATGTTTTTCGTACTTACGCCACGGGTTTATTTATGTCACCAAAGAGCAACAAACACAACACCCCACACAAGGAGTTTTCATTGGTTAAGGGGAAAATTCGGAAATTGCATTCCCCGCCACCCGTAAAACGTCATCGAAAAGGCTCATCCAATGAAATTTTTACACAGCACTGCGTTAGCATACTTAAAGGCGAGCTACGTTCTCCTTGCCATTGCTGCTCCTAGATGTCACTATCTCTTACGAGGAGACTACCCGAGGTGATAATCACCGATTTGGTTGAAACTAGGTAACATGAACCTTCACCAAGGGAAAAATTGCAATGGGCATTAGTTTTGCCATGGCAACCGAAAAATAGATCAAAATTGACATATTAAATGAATTTTATGATATTTTGATGAATTTTGGTCAATTTGATCGCACAAAATCTTGTTTTTACAATCTACATTTACGTTCATCAGGCCAAGTTACAGAAAACACACGTAATCAATGATAAAAAATAGATAAAAATTGACAAATTAAACGAATTTTATGATATTTTGATGAATTTTGGTCAATTTGATCAAAATATGTAAAAAGTGATCAATTGTTATTTTCAATGGGACAATATACAGACTGTGTTGTCAAAAACATTTTCGGTTGCCATGGCAAAACTAATGCCCATTGCAATTTTTCCCTTGGTGAAATTTCATGTTACCATAAGGTCTACATACCCACCTAGTTTCAACCAAATCGGTGATTATCACCTCGGGTAGTCTCCTCGTTAGTATTCGGCAGTTGATGTGGCCTTAAAGCAATGGCGCTTCCAAAGGCTTTGTAAACAAATCGAGGTAACCAGCGTAAAAAAGTAAACTTAAACAGTATTTAAAGTCCCTGCTGCTTGGTTTTGAGCTTGTTGCAGCCTACTTAAAGGGGCTAGTAGGCCACACTTTGAAGCTCTCTGGCGCTCTTTTCACTCATCGTAAGAAAATGGTAAAAAACATGCATACTTCTCAACTCACCCCCTACAACTCCTTCAAATTTTTGTATAACCTTTTGAAACCGACTGTATATGTCACTATCCCTTAGTATTCGGCAGTTGACGCGGCCTTAAAGAAACGCCGCCTCCAAATAAGTTTATTAATTTTATCACCCCACGACAAGCTCGAGCGATTTCTCAGTTAAGCCGACGAAAAACAATAGTTCTTTTTATAAACTAACGTGGCCTTCTTGTTTTAATGTAGCTCTTACGTCACAGTCCCTTACTTTCGCAAGCCTACTAGCGCGCGCTACAGTCGCGAGGAATATAGGTTTTTTTAGCCCGCGTGCAAATCGCTCGTGCGCAAAATAGTCTAATAAAGCTGTGTCTTGTGACGTAAGAGCAACATTTGAACAAGCTGGGCAAGACCACTTTTTTTTTTATAAAATCAACAATTATACGTAACAATTTAAAAATACTTAATCTACTACAATCTCTGTCGATAAGCATTATTTTCAATAATAATCTGCTAGGTTAATACACAAGGCACCACCTTAGGCCCAGTCATAGAGTAAGCCACTCACATGGTCTGGGTCCGATGGCCCGAAGACCAACCGATCGAATGGGGGTCCAACGGACCGAAGTCCATCCAATCGAAGGAAAGCACTACCCGACCGAAAATTAAAAAATTCCTTTTTTATGAGTTAATTGCAGAAGGTTTCAACGGACCGAAATATATATTTTCAAAAAGCTGAAAAAAAATCACTTTCGTGGACTAAGTACACTTCAAAAAAAAAAACTACTTTTAAAAAGTATATATTAAGGAGCTCATAATTATCATTATCTGCAGAAAAATAAATATCAAAACAAGAACATGCAAAGCAGACCTTGAAAGTGCAAAAAATATACACCCCACAAGAAATTGACCGCGCGCGCGTTTTTGTTTTTCACTCGAATGCCTTTCCTTTGAATAGTAATTAAGACTAGTAATTTAATGCAATAATTTTGCTTTGGGCCCATTCGACCGAAATCCAATTCGTTGCAAAACGATTTAACATTGAGTTCCAATCGATCGAAAATATCCCAATTGTGCGGTTTACAGCCCAATTTTTTTTATAGATATATATAAGTCACGGACGTATCCAACGGTGCCTACGAGCCTTCGGCGCGCGTATATAACCTAACCTAACCTAACCTAACCTAATCCGAACTAATCTAATCTAAAACGTTTTTCGCGTACCCTGCTATATCTCGGGGCAGAAGTAAAAAACCAAACAGTAAACTTGAACAGTAAAAAAGTTATTTTAATTTTTATTTAACGATATACAACTTTTCGGTACGTTGAAACCTTTTCCCTTTTGTTGCTATAAAAAACGTATGTTAAATTTCGGTCGGTTGGTCCTTTTTTTCGGGCCGTGAGTTTTCGATCCGTTGGACCCCTTCGATCGGTTGGTCTTCGGCCCATCGGACCTACCCCACTCACATAGAGTGGAAGTCTATCAGCGCAACTTGTTTTCGAGGTGTGAAATAAACAAGGTGGCCTAAAGGTCATTTACAATATCTGGATAAAAAAGTCAGTTTTTACTCTAAAAAATGTAAAAAACAACACCATACAACGCGTAGGATGGTGGTAGCAAACCCTTCATGCCACGCGAGCCAACAGCTCCCTACACTCACTATTATCGTTAACCTCAACGCTAAGTGAGTGAGAATGGTGGGCAGTAAGAGGTAACGGTGTTAATCGCCTTGCCAACGTTTCTGACGGAAAAATGTCTAAAGTGAAAAGTAGTTTTTGGGCGGAGTATGAAATGGAGATTACACTTTATACTAAATTTAAAATTCAACTGGAATCGTAAATAGAGCTGTGCGAGTAGTGGTTTTAGGCAATCGAGTCGAGTAATATTGAAGTCGAGTCGAGTAATATTGAAGTCGAGTCGAGTTATATTGAAGTCGAGTCGAGTTATATTGAAGTCGAGTCGAGTCAAGGGCGTATCCAGGATTTTATTTCAGGGGGGGGTTTGAGGGAAAATTTCAAGGAGGGGTGCTGACGGAAGTTTCACTGCTTTTTATTAGGCACCCCCCCCCCCACCCGGTCATCAGCATTTCGGGGGGGTTGAACCCCGAAACCCCCCCCTTAAATACGCCCTTGAGTCGAGTTATATTGAAGTCGAGTCGAGTAATAGAGTACTTGATTAAAGGGAAACTTTCTCTTCTTCGAGTCGAGTAACTAAAATAAACCTGGAGTAATATTTTTAACGAGTCGGGTTATCGAGAACTAGATTAGAAGCTGATTTTTTACTAATTATGAAATTAAATTTAAAAGGAGAATAAGGTAACTTTCAATGCTGAAAAATATTCCTTTAATTTAATGAACCAGTTTCCACAACTTTGTAGGTACCGTTTATTGCTCCCCAAAAAGTTTTCAAACTTTGAAGCAACAAGGATAGCAAAAACAAATACAGAGCAGCTTAAACGAGTAATCGGGTACCCGAATATGCAATTTTTTGGTACTAATAATAATTTATTTTTAGTATACTGCAAGTGAGGCATATACCTAACAAAATTTCGTGTGGTGAGTCCAGGGTAAGTATAGAACAATTAATGCCAAGATTTAATAATTAAAATCAGCTAGGCTAATACCCAAGGCACCACCTTAGGCCTAAGTCATCAAGCGACTTTTTAAAGCCATTAATTCAGGTGACCGGGTACCCCGGGTTACAATGCGTAGGAGGGTGGTGGCAAGGAATCTGTTCCATTGCGCCGAATCCCTTTGGACCGAACCCAATCCCATTCGACCGAAAAACCCGCACTTCTCCGGGTTTAGGATTCGGTTTTATCCGTTTCAGCATATGTCAGAACAGCATGCAGTATTACCTAACCTAACCTAACCGAACCTAACCCAACCTAACAGAATTAAAAGTATATTAAAACGCTTCCATAAAAAATCAAAAGGAGTAGAAAGAAAAACTATTTTTTTTGCGGTCACTCAATTGTGAATATTGCGTCGGTCGATTAGAAAAATACAAAACCCGCCTTTGGGCTAATTTCATCAAAAACATTGGCGGAATTCGGTCTAATGAAAATTCGGTCGAATGGGATTCGGCGCAATGGGAAGATACCGTGGCCAGCCCCCATGCCACGCGAGCCAACAGCTCCCTACACTCACTCTTAACGTTAACCTCAACAAATTTTTATGGAAGGGGAAACCGAAGATCTCTGGGAAAACCCCTTAAACCAGTGGGGAGAGAACTTGCAAACTCAACACAGAAGGAGTTGTTCAGAGTTTTTCACCCAGTACCACAAGCTGGGATCAAACCTGCCTCCTCTTGCTGCGAGGCGAAAGTGCTAACCACTCCGCGACCCCACAAGATTACCGCATTGACATAAATATACGTGCGATTTGATGATTGCTTAAGAGCATAGTACTAAAAATAAGCTTAAAAGTAATAATCTATATTATAAATTTATTGATCAATTTGAAATTTACGCAATAGACCTTCCTCAAATCGATTAATATACCACGCGTAGGAACCTTTAGGAATTCAACAGAATATTGGCGAAATTCAAAATACCCGCCGACGATTTATCGGAAATTCGTGCTAGTATCTTTCCATCATATGTTCTAGATATTTTGCCCTTCTTAACCTGCCACAATCGCCCTGGATAGGTGAACTTTAGAAAGCCCCCCTTGACCCTGCCCCTTTAGCGCCGGGTCAAAATTGAATTTGCGCGCTACTTTAGTCTCCGGTCCTCTAGGTTTGAAGCTTTTGTTATTAGAGATGGCCATGAATCTATCCGGTTCTTAGAAAAAACATCTTTACTGGACAGCGTGGTGCCATCTATTAATGGCAAAATAAGCTAAAATTCAAAATAGCGAAACAATAATGTCGTTAGTGAACCTTTGTAGAATATTGTAATAAGACAACTTATGCTCTACTTAAACGTAAATTATATATCCATATAAAATTTATTTTTAAAAATTACTATACTTTAAATTATTGTTAAAATTACAAATGGCCAATAAACTCTAGGGGTACTTTTATATCCCGCCTTTTGGGTCAAAATGTAGTTTAAGCATGTTGTTTCATATCGACGCTAGCGATATCTGTTAAAAAAGTGTATCTCGAGTTTACCCATTGAGATCCTTAAAAAATCGTCTTTTAACCAATCATCTGATCCCCTAAGGGCAAGGGTTAATATTGGTAAATAGAGAAAACTAATTAGAATTTTTAGGTTATCCACACACGCGTAGAAGTCCAAGGGGCGCTCACGCTTGATTTGAAATGGTAAATTTGTCTGCCTTTATATTTCAAGGGTCTGTCACCGACGTCACGATTTTAAGAAGTTGTTTATTTTATGTCCTCGGACTATATTTGCTCTGACTTTTGCCGTACCCAAGCAATGTATTTTTGATATATTTATTAGCATTCTTTATAACACCTGAGGCGCTAATCGAATGTTTTAGTGACGTCGTCATCAGACCCTGTCACTTTCATCTCGTCTCTTATTTGAAGGCTTTAAAAAGGGCTGCGCCAGCACACCTATATTAGCATCTCTAGCAACCTTGGTAGAAGTCAACGCCCGAAGCTCCTAAGCACGTGGATTTTCGTCTGCTAAGTGGACGACTGAAACATAAAGCGTCTGCTTAACAAACGAAAATCCAGAAATTAGAGCTTTTTGGGTTGGCCGCTATGTGGCTCTATGTAACCTGAAAAGGTTAATTAAAAAATCAAGAAAATCATAAAAATTTGTGAATTTTTTTAAAAAAATGTTTAATTTTTGTTAACAAAAGTTTCAGATAAATATCGTTTTAAGTATACCTAATTAGTTACCAATATTTGTTATATTTACCACTACTTACATTTCAAACCCCTACGTTATTTATCACGCTATTTACCACCTGTTAAATACAGCCTTGACGTATCTAAATAAATAAAATAAACGGACGTGTTTACTCAACAAAAAAAAACGAAATAAAATGAAGCTGTTAGCTGCAAAAAAACGCCACCATTATCGTTCATCCAACATCAACACACCACAACAAAGTCTACTTTTTAAGGGTTAGAGAATGGACAAATGTGAAAACCTGCAAAAAAAGATTGGAGAGGGACTAACAATCCTCTTTCTTAAAGTCTACCCGCACCCGAAACTTAAAATTTAATTTTTTATAAGATTATGTATAGTTGTCAACACTGTCCAATTTTCATATTAAAATATTAATTATTTTTTAGAAGTTATTCCAAATAGAAAATGTGAATTTTAGCAGACAAACTTCCGCTTTCAATTGACCCGGAAACACGAAATCTTGAATGTCTGACGTAGAAGAAGCCAAACAAAATTTATTTTACTCAAACCGCCAAATTGGCAACGTTTGGCTACACCCTAGAAATTAAAAAGCCAAATTTCAAGGACAAGTTACGTCGCGGTGTACGATGTAAAAATACTAAAAATTAAGAAATAGAGGGCTCTGATAACCGTATCATGGTTTTAAATACCAGTGGATGAAACTATCTTTACCCCATCTGTATGAAAGAAACATTTCCACCAGGGAATAATTATTTCACGGTTGGCGCTGATGTAGTCTAAATGAGTACATTAGCGACACGAATTAAATCTTATTTACATTCGAGCCCGCCAAATTAACTAGCATCTGTGACGTCAGTGATGCTATAAATTAAGTCACGCGCACTTTTAAAAACGGAATTTATTTCTATAGAAGGTGCTATCAAAAAATAAATAAAATAGAAGGTGCTATAAGGAGATGCACCGAGAAAATAGGAGACAGTGCATATAGACTTTAAACGAAACCAAAACTACGATAAAATAGAGATAAGGACTCATAGATCAGTGTCTCGTGCGGACCAATAATATGTATTTCTACTGAGGAATATTGAAACGATTTTTAGCGATTCATCCAATCCACTTCGTGCTTTCACGGAACGCTCCTCCCCTTCAGAGTCAATCAAATCCAGAAGATTATCTCCCTAACCACGATTGAAAAATGAGGGTACCATTAGCATATTTCCATATTCTAATCGTACCTGAATTCAGGGACGGTCCTGGGGTCATTGACTCTCAAAATAAATGCTGGGACCATAGAGTAAGCCACTCGCAATAGAGTGGAAGACTACCAGCGAAACTTGTGAATACTTTTCGTACGCAACGTCTTGTTTCCGAGGCGTGAAATAAACAAGCTGGCCTAAAGGTCAGGTACAATATCGGGATAAAAAAGTAAGTTTATTATGTAAAAATGTAAAAACAACACCATCGCTCTTCGGACTATATTAATTCAAGCCTCGAAAACCAGTTGGCCCGTTAGGGTTAATGTTTCATGCGCTTCCATAGGGCCTTCCACTCTATGTGAGTCGGTTACTCTATGGCATGAAACATTAATCTCAACGGGCCAAATTGTTTTCGATGCGTGAATAAATCTAGTCCAAAGAGCGATGGTGTTGTTTTTACAATCTTTAGAGTACAAACTGACTTTTTATCCAGATATTGTCAGAGGTGGGCAAACATTGTGAGCGTTCATTTTTGAAAATCCTCTCGAAACGAGTGAGCACTTCAAATACGGAGGTCGGTTGGTCTTGTTAAGCGAGAAAGAGAAATTGAGCCAGCTCAGGGTGTTCGCCGATGAGTTCGCTCAGTCAGTGATTTTTCACGGCGCGATGAGCGAGATCGACCGATCGACGCGCTAGCCTGCTCAATTTTAAACGCCGCTTCCCCTAGCGGCGGCATAATTAGTTCACTAGAAAGCGCTGATGGCGGGCTGAGTGAGATCGCACCGAGAGAAGCGCTAGTTTTTTTTCATTGGAATTTCTCATCCCACTGAACGACGGGGTTGACTGTTTCATTTCTTATAAATTATTTCATAAAAAAGTGCATTGAATAAAAAAATCGACAATAAAATATTATTTGTATATTTTTTCTCACCGCGCTGTGAGCGAATTCCGGAAAAAAGACTATCCCGTCTCTCAGTGCGTTGAGAAATTGCAATGTTAAAAAACTACCGCTTCTCTCGGTGCGATCTCACTCAGCCCGCCATCAGCGCTTTCTAGTGAACGAATCATCCCGCCGCTGGAGGACGTGGCGCTTCAAATTGAGCAGGCTAGCGTGTCGATCAGCCGATTTCGCTCAACGCACCGTGAACGATCAGTGACTGAGAGAATTTCACGGCGCTCGGCCTGAGCTGGTTCAGTTTAAGAGAGAGAAAATAGCATCGCCAGTATTGAGCACTAGCTAGGTCTGAGCGTTCATTTCAGAATTCGCTCACCATTTTTGCCCACCTCTGGATATTGTACATTAACTTTAGGCGAACTTGTTTATTTCACGCCTCGAAAACAAGACGTTGCATACGAAAAGTGTTCACAAGTTAAACAATAAATAATAATAATCAGCTAGGCTAATACCCAAGGCTATCCACTCTATGTGAGTGGGTTACTTTATGAAGTACACTATTGTAAATACAGTCTTGACAGGATTAAACGACGTCCACCGTTCGAAAATGATTCGTTGATAAGTCCCTCTACGGTGTTTTGAGTCTGCAGTCTTTATTAAGAGGCATCTACGATCAAATATTGTCGTAGCGGGCGGGGAAAGGTTTGCCGCGTGTCTTTTACATTACGCCCGTCAACGACTAAAGACAGTTGACACAGACGACGGGTCAATAGTCGACCGCTCAAAGCGTGAGCGACTTTGATAACACAATCCCGAGCCTGTCGCGCGACTGTTGACTCGCGCAGATCACATTTCGGATATTCGTTATTAGCGCGCCAAGTGTCGAAGTGAGAATTCGCTTCGGTCTCGCCAATGTAGTTCGATTTGGAGCGTGCATTCTCCGTTGCTAGAGGAATTTTAAAGACTTTAATTACGAATATTATGAAAATGTACGCCATAAATAACTTTAGACGTGTTACCAGAAGCGTATTATATACCTCCTAAGAGAAAAGTATCTATCTACAATGTGTCCCATAAAAAAACGTTTTATCAGAAATGTATAGCATACATCTGTATGAGATAAGTAAGTATGCATCTAGAATGCGCGCGATTAATAACACTTTGAGACGCGTTATCAGAAGTGTATAGTTGACCTCTGTGTGAGATAGGTATGCATCTAGAATACGCGCCATAAAAAATACTTCAAAAGTTTTATCAGAAGTGTATAGTATGCATCTGTCTGAGATAAGTATGCATCTAGAATGCGCGCCATATAAATACTTCAAAACGTTTTATCAGAAGTGTTTATTATACATCTGTGTGAGATAGGTATGCATTAAGAATGCACGCGATAAATAACACTTTGAGCCGCGTTGTCAGAAGTGTATAGAATAAATTTGTATTAGATAAGTATGCATCTAAAACGTAAAAATTAAAAATATATTGCAGGCTTTTGAGAGCTTTAGGTATAGTAGGTTTCAAAGCTAAAATATATGTTCGTCTGTCGATGTAAAATTTAAAAAACAGACTGCCATCTAGGAGCAACAAACACAGAACCTAACACAAGGAGAACGCCACCCGTCCAAAGTCGTGGATTTTCTTGTGTACATTTTTCATTGGTTAGACACTAAGGGCCCGGTGCAGAGACGTTTTTTCACTCTCGTAACTTTACAATCCTCGTAAATTTACGAGGAAGTGGGCGTGGCCAAAGAACTTACGATTTTTTTCGCGAAAATGGTGTGCAGAGACAATAGGCTCGTAACTTTACGAGTGACTTTCGCTCGTAAAGTTACGAGTGCTCTGGAGGTCTCGTAAAGACGTAAACGACGCGAAATATTGATAACAAAAATGGCGGAGTTTGTCACTCTGCTCGCGATGCGAAGAGCTGAGGAAATTAATCGAGGCATAAACATTGTTGAACCAGTTGGAAATGAGTGTATTTATCACGAGAGACCAGACCCTTTGGTCAGACAGAGTTTTTAGCAAATTATCGACTTCCAAAAAGGGTATTCATTAAACTTTTGAAAGAGCCAAGGCCCGACCTTGACCATGAAGCATTGAGACCACTATCTGCAGCTTCCCAGGTAGGAATATATTTTTTATTACTATGTAATTTTTTTTACTACTATTATGTGCTTTAACACCGGTTATATGACAAACACTTCTGTTAACTCTTTGTACAACCATTTGGAATACATATTTTAATCCTACTCTTTCATACTCAAAACTGATATTTATCTAGGCTTAGATTTTGAGTAGTAAATGAGTAAGAAAAGCGATTGGGCAAAGTTTGAAGAAAATATCTGGGAAGGAAGATACCTCACCCCTCTCGTGAGCTAGGGGTGCAAAACAAAACCAGAGAATATTTGTGGTATAGGGTCAGTTTTTAGGAGATGTACCATCGGAGGATAAAAAATTTGCATAGGGAAAATAACCGAGTGTAAAACATTGTAAAATAATTTGGTCTTTTAACATTTTCCTACCTTTTGTTGCTCTTTAATGCTCATATGTTGCCACTTCTAATCATTGTTATTTTCTATAGATACTTATTTGCTTGAATTTTTACGTGACTGGAAGTATACAGTGGGTGACGGCCACATGGGCGAGAGATACACAGTATCAAGGATCATGGAGTGATTAAGGAGGCAATTTGCTGTATGCCCCAGATTTAAGGTTTGAAAATTTGTATTCGCTTGTGTCATCTTGTACAATTTCTACCTTGACAAGGGTGTGGAAATGCCCGAGGCAATGGTAGAAGAACGAGATGGCACAAGCGAACAGGATCCCCCATGTCAACTCACTAATGCTCAATTACATGCTCGGGCTAATCAAATTTTAAATCAATTGGTGGAAAACTTGAATGGACAAAGAAATTTACATCAAGAATAATTTCAGTTTTCTACGATATGATTTGATTTTTAAAATTAAAACCGCCCTCTCCCATTATTAAATTTAATTTGGGGACATACTTGTAGAACAAATTTTCTTATAATGAAATCACGTGGTCAAGGATTCTAATTTTGGAACTAAAAACTCTAGTTTCTCTAATAACTCCAATGATTTTGTTCTCTTGTGATTACTTTCAAATATTTTTTTCAATGTAAATTAATTGCTCTTCGCCAATAAAAAAATATATTAAAAGAAAACATGGTAATTTATTTGAATAATTAAAAATTCAAAAAGGGCGCCTTTTATTTTGCGAAAAAAATCTGGTGGGTAGATGGAGGCTTCTTATTAGAAATAAAAACCAGCTGATCAGAGTAAAAAAAATAACAGCTGTGAAAAATGAAAGAGGTACATAATGAACAATGAGTTTATAGAGTGGTTTACAAAATATAAATAGATGGAAATAATGCATATGAAAGGATGATAATATATTTGAAAACATCAATCTTAGTGCTAAAGATAAGTAATTAATAATTTGCACCAGTTTTATTTTGAAAGATTAGACATATCAATGATTTTTTGTTTTAGGGTTAGGAAGTGGAATTGATGTAACACCAAGGTAAAGATTTTCAACAGGTACTTGAGTGTTGTGAATGCCAATAAGAATTCTATTTGCATTTTCTAAATGATTGGAAAATGCAATGCCAAGTTAGGCATCTTGTGACCGTTTGGCTACCATTTCGGAAAGTATTGAACCCAAAATTGCATTTAACCTTTCTTGATAATTCACAACTGACTGAGCTGTTTTTTCTAAGGTGTTAGCAGCTGTTAAAGAAGGCTTAGGTGCTGGGTGTCTGGTAGTTTGCCTTTTGTGACTTCTTTTTGAACTGTCACGTGAGTTTATCAATATTTTCAAAAGTCTTTATCAACCACATTCCACGGTATAGCCACAATTATTATCGTTCAAATTAACTTGAGTTTTGTAGATTTTCCCCTGAATATTTGACCCAAAATTACTTTATAATGTACTTACATTTATCTTAAAAGTTTTTCCCACTAAAATTTAATACCCAATTTAAGTTTTTTTTTTAAATTTTCAAATTGTTAAACTGGGTTCACTGGGATAAATTTTCTGTATTTTCTCATTTCCCACTCGGCCTTCTGTAGTGCTGTGGAACGCAAGAACACAGAAAATGGAAAAGCTGCTAACGTATGTGAACCAAGCTTTAAACCTGTGAAAATCATGTACTCAGATTGTTCTGGCAAAATGTGAACAACGATATCAGTATCAGATCTGCCTTTGAAACAAGAAAATGAGCCCTATAGGTTTCATTGTAGGCCTAGGTGGAGGAAATGGGTTTTCACTACCCATTGCTCTTGCATCTGTTTATGAGAGTACAAATAAGGTAAAGGACTTGATAGTTTTTACGTGACCTTATTGAAATGTACCAATATCTGCGACCAACTCTTCCATATTTCTAAACTTCTTTTCTCATGCAAGCTCATCAATTTGGGAAGCTAAACAAGATTATGTTTAACCAATGAAACTGTGATTCTACTTCTAAGCCCATTTTACCATGTCTCTTCAGTGAAAAATCTATAGCGTCACCACCCACACTTGCTGGCATATTGAGGGGAGTAACCCGAAATAGACCAGAGTTAGGAGTGCCAATGAGTCGTGCTACACTGAAATATTTTCACTTGTTACAATGGAGGATTTTCTAGCTTTTCATTAAAATTTAATTAGACTATTGTGGTTTCATTTCAAAACACTAGCTTTGCACAAACAACCAACCTGGTGCCTGACTTGTGAACTATCAACTCCTCTAATCCCGTGCAACGCAGCTTCACTTATTAAACGGCAAACGGACACCTCCTTTTTTTAACGGTGCTTTTGTAATCAGTCCACTTAGCTCTTATTTTTACTGTCGCTCTTATGAGGCCCATACCCATATATACAGGCAATTTCGTGGGCAATTTCTGCCCAGGCCTTCTCCACATCTTCACTACTTTTGTAGGTTTTCAATAAATCAGGCCTAGCTTCCAAACAATTAATAATTGCTTGAAGTTCTCTTGTACTAAAGTTTGGTTGTCTCTCTTCACCTGGTTTCATTTTCCCCATATTCTTTCTCAAAAAAATACTTTCAGCTAACTTGTTTTCTTAAAATGTGTAAAATCACAAAAAATAAGTAACTTTTAAAATAGAGTTGAGCCTTCAAACAAATTTTTGCGTCAAAATAACGCTTTCTCATTGGTCAATAAGTGGGCGGAGCCTAAACAAAAACCGATTCCCAAATACCAGACTCGTCATTTACGAGAGCCCGAAAAATTGTCTCTGCACCGCGATTTCGATTTACAAAATCGTAACTTTACGACATCGTAAATCCGCTCTCGTAAAGTTACGATAATTTTTAAATCGTCTCTGCACCGGGCCCTTAAGCACCTGCTGCCGTCGGAAGGGGAAAATTCGGAAATTGTCTTCCCCCTTTCCGTAAAACGCTCAGCGTAAAGGTTCGTCCAATGAAATTTGTACACAACACTGCGTTAGCGTGTTTAACGGCTAGCTGCGTTCTCCTTGCGTTTGTTGCTCCTAGCTACCATATACTTATTAATAAACGATATTTTCTCAATTTTATAGTTTTACAACAGGGTCGCCACAAAATTTTGAGATTCAAATTCCCTGACTATTCCCGGTTTTCCCTGACCATTTTAAGAGATTTTCCCTGATTTATTAAGGCCAAAATTTTTCTTTTACATTTTACTTTTATCAGAAGTTAATAAATTTAGATGGACTTATATTTCAGTAAAAAGGTTATTGCAATGCAATGTTGAAAAAATTAGCCGAACATTCATGGAAATAAATGATAATCGTGGAATTTGTCATAGATCTAGAGTTAAATTACCTTCAAAAAGTGCCAAGATAAAATTGAATTCCCTGACTTTTCCCGGACTTTTTAGGCAAATTTTTAAATTCCCTGACTTTTCACTGATTTCCCTGTTTTCCCTGACGTGTGGCAACCCTGTATAAAAACACAATAATTAAGAATGACCATACTTCTTTCTTTCCGAAACGTTATTTGAAAAAAGCCAATAATATTAGCAGTATTGACAAATTCAAACTTATCCATGAGAGAGGCACTCTATACTTCTGGTGTTAATTAGGCACTGTCTCAATTTTCTCTATTAGAATATTGTTATCGATTACTCTAGGCTATTGGTAGACAAATATTTGGGTATAGCCTGAGAGATTGACCCTGTTCCTAAAACTACTTATTGCAATTACAATTAAGCAATTATCTCCCAATTTATCTTCCAATCATCGAGACTGAATTTAATTTTATACTTAGTGGGCGACATGGTCTAGTTTTGTTCAGGGGGGGGGGGGGGGTGACGTCAGTTTTAGAGAACCAATAAGATACTGGCTGGGTTTGAAGGACCATAATGACAGACCGACGGGGTGAAACTCTGAAAACTCTTTCAACATGGCCATTTTACCTTCTTGATATCAGTAAATTTAGTATAGAAAAACTCCACATGTTAATTTTTATATTAAAAATTACCCTTTTCGGTCAATTTAACTATTTTTGTTAATCTACATTCTACTTTAAAGGAAGTGTCGGCTCAACCTGAAGTAACTTTTTTTCCACAGATGTCGCTAGCGTCGAAATGAAACAAGATGCTTAAGATACATTTTGACCCAAAAAGCGGGACATAAAAGTACCCCTCGCGTTCATTGGCCCATTTTTTAATTTGTCAATAACTTCAATTATAATAATTAATTACAATATATTTTATATGGGATATATAATTTAGGTTAAAGTTCACTAAGTAGAGTATAAGTTGTCTAACTATAATACTCTACAATGGCTCTCTGACGGCGTTATGGTTTCGTAATTTTCAATTTAAGCTTCCTTCGACATAAATAGATGGCACCAGTGCACCACGCTCTCCAGTAAAGTTGTTGCGTAAACTGGTTTACCACACAATATCTTAAATGGATTAGTTTGCTACATCAAAGATTTTCTAGTGTTTTCTCAGTTTCCTCCTTAACCGTGTCTACAATTCAAATGCATTTGAAAACTTATAGGGGTACAAATACATATCCTATTTCCCTATTCAAGTACTAAAATTGGGCCAAACTATCATAGTAGCTGCCATATCCGAGTACAATCAAAAGTAAAATATCAAAGATGCAGGGGCGTTTTAATCCCTTTTGCTGCCCTAAGCAGTTTAAACATTTTGATTCCCCCTGGGCCCCTACGGAATAATGAAAACAATAATTAACAGTAAAATTATATTATAGTTTTGGAAATGACTAACCCTGTTCGAGGTCGGGGATGGTTAACTTTTATTCAATAGAAAAAGCTCCCAAAATTATTCGTAAAACGTTTTGATCAAGTAATTTATATTTCTGTATTATTTGATTAATTTTTTGATAAATTTGTAAAATTAATCGGAAAAACGCCGTTTTTGTCGATAAAAGCTCAAATTTTACGAATAATACATGTTTTTTAATAATTTTCCGAAATATTAACAGGTAAATTTCTTTGTTTACATTTTTTCCCGAAAAAATCAATTTAACCGTCCCCGACCTCTAAACCCTGTATTGAATTTTTGTCAGTCAGCACTCACAGAAGTTGATAATTAAATCCCCGCTAGTCGAACTTCAACCTCGAAGACAGTACTGTTGCCAACGTTCGAGAATATAAATTTTCTCTATTTTCCTAAATTTTGACTAAGCAATTGTTTATCTCGTTTAATGGTTAATCCAGCCTTGCAAAGATGGGTTGAAAACGTTACATTCTTGCCTAAAATTTAAAACAATACATATTTAATTTGAAATAAGGTTTTTGGCAAACTTTTCTACTTCGATCAGAAAAACTTTAACCTGATAATTATTTACTTTTGAATAAATTATTCCCTTAGCCCATTGAAACTTTATTTCAAAATGGCATTCGGCGAGGAGCAGAAATATTATTTTAGATATATCGGTAGAAGCCGTTCCAGTTTCACGACACTTTGGGGAGCTAACCGCGCCTTCTAGCGGGAAAATAAATCGAGATCTGGCGGCGAAAGTGATAAAATATTAAGATTTGACCTTTGCCCGTCGAGAAAAGAATACTCCGTAGGACGTAGGAGGAATAATATCGTCGTAACTCCTTCATAGATGGCGCTGCCAAACTTACTTTCGCTTCTTTCTCTCGCCGGTAGATAGCGCCACCCTAAGCCTTCGCTCGTGGAAGGAAGCCGTAAAGAAATCAAAAGTTTGAATAAGTAGTTACGCCGCCAGAAAAATGACTAAAAAATAAGGCGTTGAAAGCTGTATTGTGATTCAATATTAAGACGGCAGAGGCCGCCACTGACGTTAGTCCGTGGCTGTGGCGTGAATGGCCGACTAGGAAAGCAGAAGGCGTCCGACGCGTCGTTGTCCGAATAACTGATTTGGACCAGGAAGAAAGAATAACGATTTATGGATATTTACTGATGCTGTTGGCATCACTAATTCAGACACCATTCAGCTACGGTCGAAGATTTGCACATCCGCTTTGTTTATTTTCTCGAAGCTTGTGGACTTTCGTAATATAATCCGTGCATACGAAATTACGGACCTTTATCAATAGAGAGGCGCCACCTTAAAGCAAGTGTCGGCTCTAGGGGAAGTAGCTCTTTTTTTAACAGATGTCGCTAGCGTCGGAATCAAAACAAGAAACTGAAGCTACATTTTGACCCAAAAGGCGGGACATAAAAGTATGCTTCGCGTTGATTTTCTCGTTTGTAAATTTGTCAATAACTTCAATTATAGTAATTAATTACAACATATTTTATATGGGATATATAATTTATGTTAAAGTTTACTAAGTAGATTAAAAGTGGTCTTAATATAATGCTCTATAATGGCTCTCTGACGACGTTATTGTTTCGCTATTTTGAATTTTAGCTTCCGTTCCCATTAATAGATGGCTCCACGCTCTCCACGAAAGTAATTATTTTCGAAGATTCGGATAGATTCATGGCCATCTCTGATAACAGGGGCCTTTTCATAATACAGGTGGCAATGATAGAGCCCACAGTTGCTTTAACACAGTTACAAATATTTATTGAAAAAAACCGAACGCTCTACAAAGTCTCTGATAAAATATAAAAAAACTAATCAACTTACCGTTTTATGAACATTTACAAAAACACGCTTAACTTTTTAATGAAAAAATCACTGATCAAATTGTGATTTATTAAAATTGACAAACACATTTGCCGCGACCATGTCATAGAGTGGAAGGCCCTATGAAAGCGCACGAAACATTAATCCTAACGAGCCACCTTGTTTTCGTGAATAAATATAGTCCGAAGAGCGATGTTGTTTTTACATTTTTTAGAGTAAAAACTTTATATTTTATCCAGATTTTGTACATTAACTTTAGGCCAGCTTGTTTATTTCAAACCTCGAAAACAAGACGTTGCGTACGAAAAGTGTTCACAAGTTTCGCTGATAGCCTTCCACTTTATGTGGGTGGGTTACTCTCAAGGGGTGCTCACGCTTGATTTGAAATGGTAAATTTTTTTGTCTTTATGTTTCAAGGGTCTGTCACCGACGTCACGATTTCAAGAAGTAGTTTTATGTCGTCGAACTATATTTGCTCTGACCCAAGCAATGTATTTTTGATATATTTATTAGCATTCTTTATAACACCTAATCGACTCTAGCCACCTTGTTTACAAAAGTAGGCCTTGCAACCGATTACCAGATTTGAACTAATAAAATAAATGTGATAAATGAGATAAACAATTATCCGCATTTACGTTCGAATGACAACCAGAATTAGTTTAAATCCAAAACTGATCAGAATTCCTCCCAAAATTTTAATTACGATTTTAGAGGTGGGCAAAACAGATAAATTAACTGCCAAAATATCGATTAACCATAAAAATTGCGGTTAACTGTTTATTTATAGATATTATCCACGGATAGAAAGGGATTTAACATGCAAAAAATAATTTTATTTTTCAGATAATCGTCGGTTGTGGATAAAAGAAATAAAGTGATTAATTCTTATCCAAACGCCGACCTCTATACGATTAATTTTGATTTACTTCTAAAATGTCTACTAAACGTGTACGTCAGATAATTGTTTAGCTAACTTAACCTGGTCAGAAGAACAATAGCGGATCAGTTCAGATCGGTTACATGGGATCATGAATCAGATACAATTTGAGATCAGATTACTGGATGAGGGGGATATTAAAGATGAACCTGATCTGACTTGCTAAAAATCTTAAGAAATTTAAAAATTGAATAACCTGATCAGTTGGCCGAATTGAATAACCTGATCAGTTAACCGAATTGAATAACCTGGTCAGTTTGCCGAATTTAATAACCTGATCAGTTAACCGAATTGAATAACCCGATCAGTTGGCCGAATTGAATAACCCGATCAGTTGGCCGAATTGAATAACCCGATCAGTTGACTGAATTGAATAACCCGATCAGTTTGCCAAATTGAATAACCTGATCAGTTGGCCGAATTGAATAAACTGATCAGTTGGCCGAATTGAATAACCTAATCAGTTTGCCGAGTTTAATAACTGGATCAGTTGGCCGTTCTAAGTACTATAGAAAAGCACTTATCACGACCACGTTTAACTACGGTTTATAAACGTACTGAATACGCTCACGTTTTACTAAAATTTGGAAACCCTTTTTCAAGGCCATACTTAACACCGCTCACACTCACGATTTACTAAAACTGTTTTACTCAATTTCGTTTATTGACAAAGACGACATTGCCATGCTGAGTAAAACTATTTTACGGTTTAGTTAACTACCTGAAATTGAACATGAATTTGGGAGTAATTTCAGTCCGTTTCTGCCCAAAAAACCCCATTCGAAAGAAATCGCCCCACTCAATTTTTGAACACGTAAAATCCATTCAAAAAAGTGAGAATGCATCGTATTTCCATTGTTGTTGCAGGGGGCATTTATCAAGTTGAATTTTCGTTTTATTACGCTGGGCACATTCGCTTTGTGATGGATGCATATATCAAGTTTTTTCTCGTTTCGAAAAAGCGCAGATTCAAGCTAAGGCCTATTAGCTTCAAAAGGCCATATTTCCGAGGGGAAAAAAAAGCGTCCAAAACAGAGGTGGTATTTAGCGTCGAAACCCGATGTAGCGCCTTGTACCTCAACTAGCTGGTTAAGTTGGTTCCCCGTATATCTTAAAGTAAAAAATAGCGCTGGCTTTGAAAACATCTTCAGAAGGTGGAAAGCAACGCAACCTGGCAGTTGTAAGCGAAGAGCGTTTCGAAATTAATACCCACTACATAGTGCCCCTGCATTTCAACAGTATTATATTATTTTTGTTCGATGGGTATAGATGGCGCTTTCCAATGGCCAATCCATTAGGCTAATCGGATAAGCACGAGTGGAGAATTTATCTCGGCAGGCTTTTGGTCCATCGAAAGAGTGCATTATTGTATTGCTCATCGCGGCCGTTATCGATTCGATCCAATGAACAACTTTCGGGGGAAGGAGAGATAGATTTAACGATCCAAAGCCAATTTTAAGATGACGCCTGAATTGTACTGGGATAAAGATCCGAATTTCGTAAATTTCGTTTCGGTGGACATTGTTGACAAATACCATTGCAGAATGGCTCCCTGAGTATGGAGGGAGAGTATATAGTTGGCTTTTCGCTTCGTCGCTGTCTGTTCTAGGAATAAAGAGCCCCCATCTTGTGCGGCTGAAAGTTCAACTTAAAAGCGTAATTTCACAATAAAAATTGTATAAAATTAAATTAGATAAAATAAAATTAGAATAAAAATAAATTAGATAAAATAAAATTAGATTACAAATTAATTAGATTAAAAATTAATTGGATAAAATAAAATTAGATTTAAAATAAAATAATTGAATTAAAAATAAAATAATTGAATTAAAAATAAAATAATTGAATTAAAAATAAAATAATTGAATTAAAAATAAAATAATTGAATTAAAAATAAAATAATTGAATTAAAAATAAAATATTTGAATTAAAATTAAAATTGAAAATGAATTAAACCTAAGATTGAAATTGAAATAAACCAAGATTCAAATTGAATTAAAACTGAGATTTAAATTGAATTAAAACTAGGATTTAAATTCATTTAAAACTAAGATTTAAATTCATTTAAAACTAAGGTTTAAATGGATTTAAAACTAAGCTTTAAATGGATTTAAAACTAAGCTTTAAATGGATTTAAAACTAAGCTTTAAATGGATTTAAACTAAGCTTTAAATTAAAGTTCATAATTAAAAAAAATTACTTTTGAAATTTAATTAGAATTCATAGTTAAATTTAAATAAAATTCATAGTTAAATTTAAATAAAATTCATAGCTTAATTTAAATAAAATTCATAGTTAAATTTAAATAAAATTCATAGTTAAATTTAAATAAAATTAACAATTGAATTGAAATAAAATTCATGATTTAAAATTTAGAAGTATTAAATAAATTGAAGTTGATTAAAGGGTATTTGAAAATTAAAGTTACTGAAATTTATAAATTAAATTAATTAAAGTGTCTTAAATTTATAAATTAAATTAATTAAAGTGTCTTAAATTTATAAATTAAATTAATTAAAGTGTCTTAAATTTATAAATTAAATTAATTAAAGTGTCTTAAATTTATAAATTAAATTAATTAAAGTGTCTTAAATTTATAAATTAAATTAATTAAAGTGTCTTAAATTTAGGAATTAAATTAAAAGCGAACTAAAATTAGGAATTAAATTAATTAAAGCGAACTAAAATTAGGAATTCAATTAATTAAAGTTAATTAGATTTAGGAATTAAATTAGTTAAAGAGAATTAAAATTAAAAATTAAATTAATTTAAGGGAATTAAAATGAAGTATTAATTTAAGTGAATTAAAATGAAGTATTAAATGAGATAAATTAACTTTGTATTAAAATATTACAATTTTTCTCGTCGAATGTTCGGATTGACGCATATAGGTGGCGATAAAGCGCCGGACTTTATTTGGACCTTTTGGTAACTTGTTATATTTATTCGCCTAAAAGAAATAATTCATCATAATTCGTTTGGAATTGATACGATATCGTTTTGAAAGCGGGTTAATTTAGAAACCCTTTTATTTTTCTTCGGAGGATCTGTGTCGACTTTTTTATGATTTTTCAATCAGCCTTTTAGATTTAAACTAGTGGGAACTAATTGGATACACTATTGTAACATTTTTTGTTATAGTGTATTACCATAAGTAAAATAACACTAACAGTATGACACTTCCTAATGCTAATTTTCTTTTGACGCCTTTTTGACACTGTCACTCTCGCCCAGTGTCGACTTGGAATTCCAGCAAATTGAGTCGTTGGTAATAGCATATTTCTTCTTAAAGCCCCATTTTCATGCTCGCTGGTAGCGGGTAAAAATCGACAAAATCCGCTTCCGCTACACACTTTTTCACTTTCCGCGTCGATCTGTTTCAAACAGATATTTTAGTTTATTTTCACGCTTGCGAGTGGCGTATGCGAATTTTGACGATTTTTATCCGCTACCAGCGAGCATGAAAATGGGCCTTTAGGGCATATTTAAACTTCAACACTAGGGGGCTCAGTGATGAACTTCACCTTGATTGCTCAATAACTCGCCTATTTATGAACGATTAAAGGTAAATAGAATTGTTTGTTTCGTTTAGGCCTGATTTGGGTTACTCACAGTAACGGTAACAAATATCCCAAAAGCTATCAAACACAATATTTCAGAAGCTGAAATGCCCAAAGTTCACAAACATCCAAATTTGTTAAAACTAGGGGTGTGCCGGTATTGATACCCGACCCAATACCCAAGACTTCATTCAAGACACATAGAAATAACCAAATCAATTGGGAACATGATCGCAGTAGATTTTCAACCATACAGTGTCGTCGAAGATGTTGGCTTTCGCAACGTTGTTCCTACTTTAGACCCGAAATACGGTATTCCATTACGTACAACATTTCACTGAAATGAAAGAACAAGTTTATAAAGAATTTAATTGAGACGCACCAGTGGAAAGTATTGAGACTTTTGGAAATCCCGATCTAACGATAACTTTCTGAGCCTGACAGCACATTTCCCCAACAAGAACTTCAATTCAATCATCCACACTTTCACCTGTGCTCCATTTCATGAGGAGCACACTTCATTTAAAATAAGAGTTACTTTGCCAGAAATGATGCAAAGCTATATTCCATACGACAAGCATTCCGGATCAATTCCCATCTACGTCGTAACGGATAATGCTGCACACATGGTCAAGGCCATAAAATATGAACCAAAGTGGAAACATAGTTCATGTTTCTGTCACACGCTGCAACTTTGCGGTGAAGATGGAATTAAATCCATTTAAATTAATGGACAACAATTGAGTCAAATGTCGCAAAAATGGCGTTGTCAACCTGGCGCGCCAATCAAACGAAAATCAAAATTAATTATTTCAAATTTCGCGCCAGATTGGAATTTCAAGAAACAGGATTTGAAACTTGGCGGGCTAAGTTGACGCCAGCTCGCCAATAATTACAAATTGCAAAAAAAGATAGCACATAATTAGTCGCCCATTTCGCGCTATTGTGCGCCACTAGTTTCAAATTTTGCGCCATAAGGGTTCATGACTTATAACACATTTAAATTTTTTTAATTCAGTGGCAAAACTCATGAAAAAAAATAAAAAAATAGTTCATAATATCGCCCGAATTATGCGCTATTGGGCTCCAGCAATTTAAAATTCAATAACATTAAATTAGGCTAAAATACATAAGTTTAATCATTTTTGAAACCAGACTAGACAATTTAACAAAAATGACAAATGTCACAAATTTCTATGTAACAAACTTCATTATATGAAAAAAATTATGCGCTATTACGCGCCAACGATATTTTATTTCGAAACTTTCTACATTTGTCTCAAAACCAATTTGAAACCTGGCGAGCTAACTTAACGCAGAATGACAATATCAATAATTTAAGTTTCCCAAAATAGCCTATAATTACGCGCCAATTACGCCCTATTAGGCGCCACCACTATTAAATTTTGCGCGAACATGGAATTAAGGTAATAATTAAAAATAGTATCTGAACTTGTAATACAGAATTAAGGTACGTAAAAATGGTAAATTATTTTTTTATTATTTAGTTTCCCAAAAAAATCTATAATTACGCGCTATTAGGCGCCACCAATTTTATATTTTGCGCTAACATGTAATTTAGGTAATAATTAAAAATAGTATCTTAATTTGTAATTATTACCTTAATTCCATGTTGGCGCAAAATTTAATAGTGGTGGCGCCTAATAGCGTGTAATTGGCGCGTAATTATAGGCTATTTTGAGAAACTAAATAATAAAATAATATTTTACCATTTTTATTTAGCTTCTGTATTACAAGTTAAGATTTTTTTAAAATTATTTCCTAATTTCCATGTTGGCGCAAAATTTAATAGTGGTGGCGCCTAATAGCGCGTAATTGGCGCGTTATTATAGGCTATTTTGGGAAACTAAATAATAAAATAATATTTTACCATTTTTACTTAGCTTCTGTGTTACAAGTTAAGATATAATTTTTAATTATTTCCTAATTTCCATGTTGGCGCAAAATTTAATAGTGGTGGCGACTAATAGTGCGTAATTGGCGCGTAATTATAGGCTATTTTGGGAAACTTAAATTATTGATATTGTCATTCTGCGTTAAGTTAGCTCGCCAGGTTCCAAATTGGTTTTGAGACAAATGTAGAAAGTTTCGAAATAAAATATCGTTGGCGCGTAATAGCGCGTAATTTTTTTCATATAATGAAGTTTGTTACATAGAAATTTGTGACATTTGTCATTTTTGTTAAATTGTCTAGTCTGGTTTCAAAAATGATTAAACTTATGTATTTTAGCCTAATTTAATGTTATTGAATTTTAAATTGCTGGAGCCCAATAGCGCATAATTCGGGCGATATTATGAAATATCTTTCCTTTTTTTTCATGAGTTTTGCCACTGAATTAAAAAAATTTAAATGTGTTATAAGTCATGAACCCTTATGGCGCACAATAGCGCGAAATGGGCGCCTAATTATGTGCTATATATTTTTTTGCAATTTGTAATTATTGGCGAGCTGGCGTCAACTTAGCCCGCCAAGTTTCAAATCCTGTTACCTTGAAATTCCAATCTGGCGCGAAATTTGAAACTTATGGCGCGTAAAAGCGCGTAATTTTGAAATAATAAATTTTGATTTTCGTTTGATTGGCGCGCCAGGTTGACAACGCAGAAGAATGCAGAGATATCGTAGGCCATTTCAAAAAAAGTGGGAAGTCAACCCAAATGCTTAAAAAGGCTCAAGCAAATAAAGGACTGAAAGCGAAACAGTTAATTCAAGAAGTTGCCACTAGGCGGAACTCTCTTATTATATGCTCCGAAGAATGTGGGATTTAAGAAATTATGTTACTCAAGTGGCGTTGGAAAGTGAGAATATAGATATTATTTCTTCAGCGGAATGGAGAGTACTCAGAGGTCTTTTAGACATCTTAGAACCATTCGAAAACTCTACAACAGATCTCGCTGGTGATCACCACCCATGTCAATGGTCTTCCCCGCTATTCACTCAATAACGAAAGATTTAAAGAATCTTACAGCTGTTCCTGATCACAGCTGCACAGAAATCGCCAATGACTTCTTGAAGAATTTAAAATCACGTTTCCAAGACTACAGAAATAATCATTTATATTTACTGGCCATGGCTTTGGATCCCCGTTTCCAAAGTGTCCTACTTAACGCGGAAGAGAAAAGAAGACTCACAGGTTTAATTAAATCTGAAATGGGTCAATTTGAAGTCGAAGTTGATAATGAAGGAGACCCTAATGAAGAAGCGAAGTAATTGCCAGAACCGAAAGGGCTTTGCTAGCATGTGGCAATCGAAAGCACCAAAACTAAGAAACGTCACGGCAAACAAAGCATAGCAGACGAAGTGGCTGTGTACTTCAAAGAAGGAGGGACTGTGTCTAATGATGCTGATGTCTATGAATACTGGAGAGTTCACCAGTCGAATTTTCCACGACTGGGCCAGGTTAGCTCGTCATTATATACAGGGTGGAAGCCTCAGCCGTGGTCCAGCCGTGGTACTTCTCCTAGTACACCAGAGTACTGTGGATGGAACACTTCTACAGGTGCTGGTAGGCCAAAAATAGACCAATGGGAGAATTGGAAGCCTCAGCCGTGGTCCAGCCCTGGTACTTCTCCTAGTACACCAGAGTACGGCGGTTGGAACACTTCTACAGGCGCTGGTAGGCCAAAAATAGACCAATGGGAGAATTGGAAGCCTCAGCCGTGGTCCAGCCTCGGTACTTTTCATAGTCTAAAAAATAGACCAATGGGAGAATTAGAAGCGCATCTTCCGAATGCTTTTTCGGGCGATTGGATAAAGATGCGCTTATAATTATCCCATTGGTCTATTTGTGGAATACCATCGCCTGTAGAAGTGTTCGACCCGCAGCACTCTGGTGTACTAAGAGAAGTAGCGAGGCTGGACCACGGCTGAGGCTTCCACCCTGTAGGTATTCCAGCGTCTTCAGCATCTAGTGAGCGAGAGTTTTCAACCTCTGGAAACATCATGACAGAACGGCGAGAGAGCCCATTACCAGAACATTTGCAGCAGCTAACCCTTCTTCGTGAGAATTTAAAGAGGAAGATAAAATTGAACTTGTGAGAAAGTAAACCAAACCGTGAACTCTCCAAGAATAAGATAAAGTTAGTTAACCTTGCACAAACCGTCCAGGATTATTTCAGCATTTTCATATTTTACCCTAGTCTTCCCTAGCTATGTAAATGATCTCAAGTTGAAGTTCTTTGATAGTATTTTATATATTTTATCATATTTTACAGCTAAAATGTGATATTTCATCATTATTTTAAAAATATTTAACATTCTTTAAAATGTTTCTAATGAAACTGTATAAATACTCAGAAAATAAAAGGATTGTTTTTGTATTTTGGATAAATGAAAGTTTAATTATTTTATTCCCTTAAATAACGTAACTACCCGATAATTACCCGTTATTTTTAGTATCCGAATAGTTATTTTGGTTAGACTTAAATACCCGAGTACCCGATAAAATTGGCTACCCGACCCGTTACCCTAAAGAAATATTTCTGATTTACGAGTACCCAACTCGAAACCGAAAAAGCACTACCCGCGCCCCCTAGTTAAAACATTCAAACCAGCAATCTAGTCAAAATTCTCAAAATTCCAAACGTGACCAAAAGTTACAAATCGTTAAAACCATACCTAAAGTTACAAACCTTCAAAGCCGAACAAAAGTTAGAAATCGCCACAACCTGACCAAAAGTTAGAAATAGCCAAAACCCGACCAAAAGCTAGAAATAGCCAAAACCCGACCGAAAGTGAGAAAACGTAAAACCATACCTAAAGTCAGAAAACGTAAAACCATACCTAAAGTTACAAACCTTCAAAACCCGAAAAAAGTTAGAAATCGCCAATGCCTATCAAAATGGGTGAATATCTGGGGAGACCTACCTTTTCAGCACAAGGGAAAATTCGAAATATTTCTCGGGCCGCAAGTTTAAAATATAAATTGGTCTCTAACAAAAAAAATAAAACAGTTCAGTCTATTTTTCTTGAAAAGTACGATTTTCATGTATAATCTTCCTTTTACGGGATGGAAAAGAAATTTCTGAAAATCCCGCGTTCCTTCAACGAACGATAATTCTTTCGTAGCATACGAGGAAGCAGACGACGCCAGGAAAAAGCTTATCAAATAGTGTAAGAAATCAGGTTTTTTTTATTATCAAGATTATGATGCTGCTCATAGAGTAGCCCACTCACATAGAGTGGAAGGTCCTATGGAAGCGCATGAAACATTAATGCTAACGGGCCAACTTGTTTTCGAGGCGTGAATTAATGTGGTCCGTAGAGCGCTGTTCTTGTTTTTACATTTTTTAGAGTATTAACTTACGTTTTTATCCATTTATTGTACATGATCTTTAGGCCAACTTGTTTATTTCACACCTCGAAAACAAGACGTTGCATACGAAAATTGTTCACAAGTTTCCCTGATAGCCTTCCACTCTATGTGAGTCGGTTACTATATGATGCTGATGCTGTTATCGGGAAGGGAATGATAACATTATAAAATGCGCGCTACATTTGAAACGCAGGCGACAATACCATTATTTATCGATAATTTTCTCGGACCGCAATTTAAAGCAAGTGTCAGCTCTAGGTGCAGTAGCTATTTTTCCAGCAGATGTCGCTAGCGTCGAAATCAAAACAAGATGCTGAAGTTACATTCATATAAAAAATAAATTTGTCAATAACTTCAATTATAGTAATTGTTTACAATATATTTTATATGGGATATATAATTTAGGTTAAAGTTCACTAAGTAGAGTATAAGTGGTCTAAATATAATACTCTATAATGGCTCTCTGATGACCGTATTGTTTCGTTATTTTGAACTTGGCTTACACTTCAGTGACTGGAAATAGAACTGAGCTATTTATTTACATACCAAAAACGTGGTCAAAAGTCGAGCAGAATCCTTGGCCGTTGGACTTTAGTATCATTTAATAACGCAATGTGTGACAAGTTAAGTACGTTATTTAGTTAATCTGATGTAGTACTGTCCATAGATGGCTCTCGCTATCGTGTGCCCATTTTCACCGAAAATTAATATTACTCCGTAAAATTGTAAAATGAAAGGGTCGTCGGCTAAACCTGTCTAATTTCCATTATTACGTTAAAAACAAAACAAGGGCTTTTGGTTATGCAATCCATTTCTTTAATGTTAAAAACACGACTTCATTTTGTTTCTAAAATTAAAGTGCTTCTTCGAGAGAGGCTGCAAGGGCATAAATATTCTCGGCAAAGGCTTAAGACTTTAAATCAAAGCCACGCGGCACTAGCCGACAGGAAAGCGTTTTGTCAAAGAAAGCGCGCGAACTAAGCAATTTAGGAGAGAAAAAAGACCGGAAAAACGGTGAAACACTTATCCCGCAGACTACGACAGGAGGTAATAATTTCCAAGTGACAAAAAAAACCCGTCACCCCAATCCGTAACTGAGCTTTAACTTGACGCAAAAAATGGAAGAAACGACCTAAATCGAATTTATGTTCTCTGCAGCTCGTAAAATACAAAACCCAAAAACTTCACACGACAAAAGAAGAGTTATACAAAAGTTGTCTGTGGTAGAATTGTCTTCCTTTGTTTATCAATTGACGTAGAACTGGTCCTCTATTATTATAGAACTCCTCAGTAGGACAGGCTGTTGACAGAATGTGGATTGTGACAGTGACACCCACGTCGTTGGTCTTGCCAAGGCCTACTACATTTTAACTTCGCGTAAACTCGGCGTAGTATGGATTTCATGGTTTGGCAAAATTTCAAAGTGTGGTTTAAAAGTGGGTGCACGCGTAACAAAAAGTTACTAGTGCCCCTTTCCTTAGAACATTTTGTTCCCTAGTGCTCTAGAATTATGATTTCAGCAAAAACAATTACCGCAAATGAAATTTTATAAAGTTAATCGTAAAAGTAATTTCCAGTAATGCAGTACCTTTGCTTACCTACGTGTATTTTTGGGAAAAAGCAGGGCACCCGATGACGAATTCTCGCAATATTCTTAAGTAGTACTTTCGAGGTAGTTTATAACAATCATTCAAGCTGGCATCTCCCTTAAAATGTATGCCTTAGAAGTTACGATTTCAAAGTAATAAATATTGCTGCTCTTAAACGTGTTTGTGAACAAAATTTTTATTACAGAGATGATGTTTTTATATTTACGCAAATTAAGTGTTGATCAAAATTAGCCGTACATTTATCAAATGAAATTTAAAATAAAATCAAAAACTTTGCGTTTCATATTTTGAAGTGAAATTTAGACTTACCGAATTATCATTAGTGAAATGTTCTCCCTATGACCTCCTCAAAATAAACCTTTGCGCTTTGAATATTTATTCCCAAAAAAGTATATTATTTCTAACCAGTTGAAGAAAACTTTATATACCCAGGGATGGATTCATAATTAAAACAACTGTCGGCTCTATCATTGCCACCTGTATTACGAAAAGGCCCCTGTTATTAGAGAGAAAAAAATGACTTTCGTGGAGAGCGTGGAGCCATCTATTAATGGGAACGGAAGCTAAAATTCAAAATAGCGAAAGAATAACGTCGTCAGTGAGCCATTATAGAGTATTATATTTAGACCACTTTTACTCTACTTCGTGAACTTTAACCTAAATTATATATCCCATATAAATTATATTGTAATTAATTACAAAAGTTATTGACAAATTTACAAACGAGCCAATCAACGCGAAGCCTACTTTTATGTCCCGCCTTTTGGGTCAAAATGTAGCTTCAGCATCTGGTTTTGATTTTGACGCTAGCGACATCTGTAGAGCTACTTCACCTAGAGCCGACACTTTCTTTAAGTAAAATAAGCACATGCTCTGAGCTTAGAATTAAATAGACACTACAGAAATGTTCGTTTGCCTGAGTTACTATAGACATAAGTAACACAAGTTTGACAATTAGCAACCATTTTCACCGAACTGATTTTTAGAGTTATTGGGCATAGTGTTCGGAATGGTTTATTCATTATCCACAAATTTTCCGATTTATTTAAAAAAATGTTGGTAAAACGAATATCATTTTAACTTATTTAATTATGTTTTTTTACACAACCAAGCATTAATTTGAATAAAAGTGGTATTTATTTAAATAATTGTTTGTTTTATTTAAATAATAGGTTTATTCACCTTCGATTATTTAAACATTTTACAATTTCTATTCAACTTTTGGTTATTTAAATAAATATTATTTAAATATAGCCGAGCTTATTTTATTCACGGATAAAAATTAATCGACTGCCGAACACTAATTGGGCAATCAGGTTTTAGTTCGCAAAACATAATTAATTTTTTAAAATAAAGCCAGAATATCCAGTTTGCGCTAAATTAGCGAGCGGAGTAATTTTAAAATTTACTTAACTTTTTAGTAAATCGGTTATTCTGTTAAGTTAAAATGAAAGAAATAGTTAGTTATGTTATTTATGCGTTAGACCATATGATGCAAAATCGCAAATGGTGCACCAATTTTTCAGGTAATTATGGCTTCTAAAGTTCTTAATTCCGCCACTTCGTAAAGTTTAAGTTTAACTTTTTGATTGTCAGAATAGCTGACAGCTTTGCAATTGCACGAAGCATCCGTTTCATCAATTTTTCCTGTAAATTTACAAGGATTATCTACTGCTGGATAAGCAACACGTGCTAGAATACCCGCATCTATCAACGACCAGTTCCAGTACAGTCCAGCAGGAAAATTTGGCCTTGATGGCGTGGAAAAATGTACCGCGCATGGGCAAACCCAACGCTATTTTATATCTTGTAAGTATTGGTTTTGTAGAGAATAAATTCTAATAATTACATATTCATCTAATCAGCTACACTAATACTCAAGACACCACCGTGGGTCCAAGTCAACGAGCGAGTGTTAATAGTATTATTCCACCTCTAGCTCTATTGGAATAGGACGCAGAGCTAAGCCTAGCCAATTTGATTATCAGATTACAGTTCCTCGAAAAATGCTATAGTCCGTAGTACTCGACAGAAGGTTCCGGATGGGATTTACTTAATTAGTTTATACGTGTAAGGTTTGTTTGTAATCTTGTTTGCTCAGCCGTGATAATTACTATGGAAGAACATATAGAATACTTAATACGTGGAAAAAGCCGATGTATAATTAGTGCTCGGCATTCGATTAGTTTTTATCCATGAATAAAATAAGCCCGGCGATATTTAAATAATATTTATTTAAATAACCAATAGTTGAATAAAACTTGTAAAATGTTTAAATAATCGAAAGTGAATAAGCCTATTATTTAAATAAAACAAACAATTATTTAAATAAATACCACTTTTATTCAAATAAATGCTTGGTTGTGTAAAAAAACATAATTAAATAAGTTAAAATTATATTCTTTTTACCAACGTATTTTAAATAAATCGGAAAAATTGTGGATAGTGAATAAACAATTCCGAACACTATGTATACTAAAGTGATAATACGGTGTATTTCCAGAAATATTTCAATGAAAATTATCAGCGACCTCATTTTCTCTGACTAGTAGCGGAAAGGGAAAATAATTAAATTCAAAGCCAGTGTCGGCTCGACGTGAAGTAGCTTTATTTTCAACAGATGTGGCTAACGAAATCAAAGCAAGATGCTGACCATACATTTTGACCTTAAAGGCGGGACATAAAAGTACCTCTCGCGTTTATTGATCGTTTATAAATTTGACAATAACTTAAACTAAAGTAATTTTTAACAATATATTTTATATGGGATATATAATTAAGGTTTCAGTTAACTAACTAGAGTATAAGTTGTCTGATTATAATATTCTAGAATGGTTCTCTAACGACGTTATTGTTTCGCTATTTTAAATTTAAGCTTCCTTTGCCAATAATAGATGGCACCACGCATTTCAGTAGAGTTGTTTTTTTCGAAGAACCGGATAGGCTCATGGTCATCTCTAATAACAAAGGCCTTATCATAATGCAGGTGACAATGATAGAACCGACAGTTGCTTTAAAACCAGACCGAAAAAGCTACATCTTGACCCAAAAGGTGGTACTTATATGTACCCCTCGCGTTGATTGACCCGTTTGTAAATTGGTCAATAACGTAAAATACAGTAATTTTAAACAATATTTTTTACATGGGATATATAATTTAGGTTAAAGTCCACTAAACACTAAATAGAGTATAAGTTGTCTAAATATAGTACTCTACAAAGGTTCTAACAACGTTCTCATTTGGCTATTTTGAATTTTAGCTTCCGTTCCCATTAATAGATGGCTCCACGCTCGGAAATATTCATGGCCATCTTAATAATAGGGGCCTTTTCATAATACAGGTGGCAATAATAAAGCCGACAGTTGCTTTAAGTAACTTAAGTAATTTTAAGGTCTGACGAGGGAAAAAATGAAGCCCTTTACCAAAAGTCACTGCATCCTCAATGGGAATTAATACTCTTTACGTTATTTACAGAAGACCCCACCAGGGGGCAACAGAAATACGAAATGTTATATTTCCTTTAAATGAAATGTTCTGACTACGAGGATGTACACTGGCTTACTTTCTTGAGAATATTTCGTTACTAGTACAAAATACTTTGTACTAGTAACGAAATATTAGTCAGACTAAGCTCTTAATAAAGTCATGCAATATTCATATTTTACTTCTTTTTAGGTCAGTCTAAAATAACTGGATGAAAATATATATTTAAATATAAATATAAAAATAAATAATTTTCACAGTGGCCTTGTAAATGTTTATTTTAGCCAAAACATACTTTGCTTTTTAAAAGTAAATCAATAATTACCTTCGGATATATCGTAAAAAATAAATTAAATTACAGAAACCGGATAATTGTTTTTTTTACGGTTATATTGAGTTAGATGTGAACCAGCTAACTGTAATCTGCGGATGGTTAAAACCGATATATGGTTCCAGTTGAAAAAATCTAGCTGTTATCAGACACAAATAACAGTTAACCAATCGCGATTGGAAGCACTATCGTAATTCTTGTCAATAGTTAAGAGCTACTTAATACCCATGACGAACTTAATTATTAAACATTTCAAAACTAATAAACATAGCTAAGATCCAATAACTTCAACACAAACGACATTTTTTTCTGTCTCAGAACGACCCATAAAAACGGTAAGCTGCTTTCAAACAACGTTAAGACGTTATTTAAGAGAATGAAAATTACCCCAACAGCCGCTCTCGTATTATATCAGCCATCGCGGTATCAGCGGAACCCTAAAAATAATAATCCGCAGTGCCCATAAAAAAGTCATCCCATTTACAATGACCGACGTAAAATAGACGGGCTTCCGTTACCGCCAAAACTTATAACAAAGTTTTTATGGGTTGAGTAGAGATCGCGAAGCGAAGGAACGTCGAGTCTAGAGTTCTTCAATGTTTCAGATCCGGAGCGACGCGAATCTCAATATTTGTATTAGCTTCTACCACCAGGGGGACACTAAAACTCGACTCCCGAACGAGCGCAACTTTCCTTCGCGTCACGTGGGATAAATCAACCGGAGAATCGCCTCTCAATAATTCGTCTTCCGTCAACTAGAGGGAGCTACCGTCAAAACTCCTTAGCGCTAAAACGTGACAACTCCAAAATGACGTTTCTGAGAAAATTGGATTTGAAGGTTTCTTGTTTTTTAGGTAACCATAAAGAACGTCTCGAGATCAAGTGTGGCTGATAGTTTTTGCTACGGGTTATGGGTGCGTTAAGTTACCAAAAATAAACATTATTTTTTAAGAACAAGGATTTATAAGAAAACGTCTACAAGAAGAATGCTTAGATATAAAGTCTAAGTGGTAAGAACATTACACCCGAATACAATCAGAAAATGCTATGCCTTTAATGTTTAACGACTTTAAATGAAAGTTATACAGATTTTAGTAATTAAGTAAATAAACAAATTTGAATCATCCACTATTTAAGGTTAATTTTATTATTTTGTTATAAATCGTGTAATATATGCAATTTTTGATAAAGAATATTTAAAATAATAGTATTTGCAAAAATTATGGAATACGGAGCTAAATTAAGATGTAATACTTAGCTTTTTCAGTTGGCATATAGCCAAGTAGTGGATACAACGAGAAATTCATAATCATTTTCTTCTGCTAAGCATTCGCTAATTTCGCTTAGTGTTTATAAGAATAAATCCGGTAGTTTATGAACTTCTAGCGTTCGCCACTACGTGGCTCTATGTAAAGAGAAAAGTCTAATTTTGATAACTTCTTCAAAATAAGCGCATACAATCGATAGCTGTATCTTAACTTTAATGATAAAATATGAGTTACGATATTTCAGCACTGAAGTACCGTTTTCGTGATTACAGTTCGTGGAGTGATCCCACCTGAGGTTATTGCTTCAGTTAAGTTTTTGCAAGCCCCGAGCGCTGGGTTTTTTACGTTATTGAAAATAAATTGATAATAAGGATCAAGGGATAGAAATAGTTTTCGGGGTTATGGTTTTTCTTTCGTTATAGTCTGCCCCTTTAATCAAGTTATATATTGTCCTTTGGAATTTTATTATTAAAAGGGAGAGTTAGATTTACTTCGCTGAGTTTTAAAAGTTTGGAACGACATGTCTTACAAATATAATTTGACATTGATTTTTGTTTAGGGTCTTATTCACACCACCAAATACTAAAGAAATTTCTCAAAAATCAACCAAACACAAAAGATATTTCGAATCTAAAAACAAAAAACACAAAAAAATTAGTCTAAGAAATAAAAACACCCAAGACAAATTTAGAGTCTAAAGTTAGAGTCAAGTTTAAAATTAAACAAACAGCCAAAAATATTTCAAGTTTAAAAATAAACAAACAGTTAATAAAGATTTCGAGTCTAAATAAACAAACAGTCAATAAAGATTTCGAGTCTAAAAAATAAACAAACCGTCAATAAAGATTTCGAGTCTAAAAATAAACAAACAGCCAAAAAGATTTCGAATCTAAAAATAAAAAAAAGTTAAAACTTTCTTTACGTAAAATAGCATGGGAAAATCATGATTTGTAAACCCTAACAATTATACGGAAAGTTTATTGATTTTTATCGATTTTACCCAATTTTATCAATTTTAGAAAATGGTAAATCATGATTTTCCCACGCTATTTTATTTAGATAAAGTTTAAACTTAAGTTGTGAAAAACATTTTTGGTTGCCATGGCAAAACGAATGGCCATTGAAACATTTCCCTTAAGGAGCTTTCAAAGTACATGGAGGTCTACTTAAAGTGTTGGTGGCACGAAATTTTAGCTATGGCTAATTAATGATTCATTAGAAAGAGCAAACATTGTATAGGAAGTTCCTGAAAATTTCATCAAAATCGGTTAAGTGGTCTTTGAATTATTATAAAAAGAAGTCGAAATGGTGGAAGTCGAGTTTTTCGGCGAATTTCCAGACTTCTAAAATTCTTCTCGGCACCCATGACGTCAGAAAATGCGAAGCGTATCATTGGCTAATTGTCTGTAATACATTTCTTTACATCTGGGATTAAAAGCAGGTTGATTAAAACACCCAGGAAAAAGTCCTGGGCTTCAAAACAAGCCCGCATTAATTCGTTTTTATTACTATCGATTTTTCGTTCAACCGACACTTTAACCCATTTTCTAGGAACCTTGTACTTAACCCCCGAGTTTTAAAAAAAATGCGAGAAACACCTCAGGATGTCTCCTTGTTAGTCATTTTCTCTAAAGCAGCGTTCAGACTAGGTGAAAATATTACGTTTGCGTCGATCGTGTCGGTTCTTTCGATTTCTTACACCGTTCAGACTTCTCAACAGAGACTTTAAATTTTCGCGCGTGTCGTTTACATTTTTGCATTTCGTTGCGCTCAAAAAGTTCATAGCAGACAATTAGCCTTGTGCCTCATCAGCGCTGACTCTAGGTATAACCAATCAGAGGTGGATAAAAAATTATTTCAATTTTTCCGCCGTTATTACTGAGCTCTGATTGGATGAACAATCACTTTTTATGTTAATCTCCGTGCAAGGTTGGTTCCTTTCTGAACAGTGAAATGAACGAACCGACGCGACCAACATAACCGAAACGACACGACCGATGGTAACGTAATATTTTCACATAGTCTGAACGCTGCGTAAGATAAAATAAATACATTCTCTTTCGTATTTTATCTTTTGTTTTTAATAGAATTTTCGATTGTCTCGACGAAGCATTTCGACTGGCTTCCGGAGAAATGGCTAACTTGTTACTTTTCTTCGCCGTCGTGCGTCGCTAATGTCGGCTCAAATTTGAAACAACACGACGGGTCCTATTAATGACTTCGCATTATAAAGGGTTTATCGTTAAATTTAACGATTAGATAAACTTTAATAATACGCAGCGGGGAAATGAGGAATTTAAAACATCTGACGAGTATAAACTTCGTGAGCGGACAATTTCAAAGAGAGCGACGTCCGTCTTAAAATTTTAATTTAGTCCGCAGCCTCGATGTTTCTTTGGCAAGCGAGAAACAGCCAACTACGAAAGTTAAACGAGCGTCTTTTCAAAACAGAGAAGAACTATTTGGAGAATGCGATAAGCTGGGAACTTTCATTAGCGTAACCCTCACAGCGAAAAGGTCTTTCCCCAAACACACGCAAAAATTAAAGCAAAGTACTTACGAATTAAACGAAAACTATACGATCATTTGGACAACGACTGACAAAGTTTAATTTTTTTTAGCTTGACATTATATTGCCGAAAGACACTTAGACTTACAAGGAGACGACCCGAGGTGTAACTCGCCGATTTTGTTCAAACTCGGGGGTTTGGTAGACCTTCATGTTACTTGAAAAACCCTAAAGGGAAATGTCTCCATAGGCAACCGTTTTGCCATGGCAACCAAAAATTTTTGACAACACCAAATGGAAATTTTCCCATTGATTATAGCATTGGAATTTCGAACTTTTTCATTATTTTTTATTTATATTTTATATTTTTAGCATGTTCAAAAATTAATTTTTTTTTAAAAAGGGTAAGATTCCCATGTTATTTTCAATGGAAAAATTTCCATTTTGTGTTGTCAAAACCATTTTTGGTTGCCATGGCCAAACGGTTGCCTATGGAGACATTTTCCTTTGGGGTTTTTCAAGTAACGTGAAAGTCTACCAAACACCCGAATTTGAACAAAATCGGTGTGTTACACCGAGGGTCATCTCCTTGTTAGTCCTAGTGTTCTAGGCCTGCTTGGTTGAATAATCCTTTTCAGTTTACACAGCCACTGAGTGATCAACGCCATAAAATCATAAAACTCATGAAATTTCGTCGGCTAAGCAAACAATTTGGCATATTTATTAGACGAAAATGAAGCAGTTTATGAACTTTACGAGATGATCGTGAAGTGGCACTCTGTAAACGGAAAATTTTAATTTTCGTAGTACGAATAGTGTAGCGATTCCGGCTATACCGAAAGTTTTACGAGCTCCTTATCACCGGCTGTCCTTGCTACTCACAAGTTGCCTTTCCCCAACTGCCTTCCCCAACTACGATTTTTACGAGCGGACTTATCTTTTTTAAATTTATTGATTTACTAATTAGTAACCCAAATAAAGTGAAATATATTACAAACCTTCGTTAATATTATCGTTTTTTTTAAATTTCGAATTTGGCTCTATTTGCTTTACCGGTTGATCTCAGAAAGTTTAACTTTCAAGAATTTAAAAATAATGTCTTGTCAAATTTACCGATGTAAACTTAGACCGAATTATTCCCATAAATAGCGGGATTAACCGACCTCGAGTTAGGCCTTGTCCTAATTCTGTGAATAGCCGCGTGATTAACGGTAGTTCGCCGTAATCAAGCCACGTCCATAATAAACTTATACGCGAGATAGTTTCCAAAATCAATCAACTAATGTCTGAAATAGCGGCACCTGAGTAATGGTACTATACGGCCTAGTTTAAAGTAATGGCGGAAAAGTTCGGCATGCCGCGATCCTCATGGGAACATCGTCAGATTTCTCGAACCCAAGGCCTAGCGTTAAAACCTTTCCCCGGCTTTAATAATATTATGAACCTTCGTAGCGTAAACCATTCGGGATCCTGTATATTTCTACATATAGATTGGGAGGCAAAAACCAAAATAGGTACGAGCCAAGGCTTATAAAAACAAATTCAGCTGTCGTAAAATCGGGCCTTGGTCGTCGTAAAAAAACGCGCCACTGAAAGGATGCGGCCTATAATGGAATATTGATAAGGTTGGACTGTGAGCTGACGTGAAATCTTTTTGAAAGGGGTTATGTTTAATAAATGAGTTGCGAAGGCTCGTATACCCGCGGCACGTAAATGCAGATTTTTGAAGCAGCCGGAATTTAAAATTAAGTATATACTGCCAAGAAGCCGCGTTGTTCCGGAGTGTTTTCCCGGAGTTGAAGGTTATTTGAAAAGAACGCTTTCATACGTAAAGAACAGACGATTTTTGGCCTCAAGTGCTTCGAGAGCTGTCTACTAAAACACTCAAGTACGGAAGGAAACATTAAACAATAACTTTCGCACTGACAGGGTATTAACAAAGCAACTATAATCAGCGGGGCTAATATCCAAGTCACCACCTTAGGCCCAAGTCATCTAGCGACTTTTAATGCCTTAAAGAGGTGGCCGGGCTCATGCCACGCGAGCCAACAGCTCCCTACACTCACTATAACCGTTAACCACTTGTGCCCATTATAATATTTTTTATTATATTTTCCATACTGCGTCAACTAACTGGTTGTGGCGTCCTTCTGTTTATGTGTTTATTGAGTGACGGGGTTGATTCGATCTAGCTTACTGTCAGAACGTGCGTGGTAATTGGGAGCGACACCAAAAACCGCCCCAACATTGTTAATTCTCCCTTTAAGTAGATCAAGAATGATTTTATTTTTGCTTGGAGAGTATGACTATGTTCAGATGGTTCGTGGAATTTTATCCCTTCAGGTGAGGGGGGAAGGAAAAACGTCACATGCCTGTGCTTCAATCACGTGCTGAAACAGGTCGGGTCGGGGCGTGCTCGGCATTCGATTAATTTTTATCCATGAATAAAATAAGCTCGGCGATATTTAAATAATATTTATTTAAATAACCAATAGTTGAATAAAAATTGTAAAATGTTTAAATAATCGAAAGTGAATAAGCCTAATATTTAAATAAAACAAACAATTATTTAAATAAATACCACTTTTATTCAAATAAATGCTTGGTTGCGTAAAAAACACAATTAAATAAGTTAAAATGATATTCTTTTTACCAAAGTTTTTTAAATAAATCGAAAAATTTGTGGATAATAAAATAAACAATTCCGAGCACTAGGTCGGGCTTTTTACAGAAAACTGACCAGGTCGGGCCTTCAAGTTTCTATTTTATTCGCGACAGCAAATCTCTACATACAGAAAGCGAATCGTTATCACGTGTTAATCATTCTCTTGGCACGTTCACTAATTTTTAACAAATGTACCTACCCCTTCCATCTTGATGCACTTTCCAAAAGTGTTTCATCATTTTTTAAACATTTTTTTAATAGAGTCGAGATTTCCTTCGAAGTTAGAAGGCTCCTTTTTACCTCTCCGAGGGGACTTTGTACCCTAGGAGGGGTTATACAACCACCGAGTCTGTCTGTCTGTCTGTGGGTCTGTCTGTCAGGCCTGCGAACGCGTTCGCATTTTCGGGGCAAAGGGTAATCACTTCGTACGCAGTTTCTTAGAATCAGGGAAAAGGTTTTTCCAAAATTGGGTGAAGTATAATTTTTTAATCGGCCGGGATTCGAACCCGAGCCCTCTTGAACGACAGGTGAGCGTTCTACCGCAGAACCACTGACACAGTTACGCTTCATTGAAAATTAAAAACTCCTCCGAGGAGAGGTATATTTTGGCTTGACAACTTGTTCAATTTAACGCAGCCCATATTTTCCTCTTTATTTAAAGGGAATATTACCTCAGGTATTTGGTGTAGTACACCAACATTTGCAGCTCTAGCCGCTATTTTCTTTGGCCTTAAATATGTTTAGCGCCACTGTACAGGGAAATTTGAAAAATGTAAGGGCTCTTCCATAAATATGACTTTGCAGGTTATATTCCCTTTAAACCAGATTGTACATCGGATTTCAGAATTTTTTCCAAGTTGATTTCCATATTTACAAAATCTGTTTTCGAGACAGCTTTGAGGGGGATATCGACTAATGCCCTTTACCCTTTAAATTTCCCGAAAAGCTTGAAAAAATGAGAACATTTTCAAGCATTGAATTACCGTTGAGCAAAATAGTGTCAACGTTGAAAGAAGAAAGCAAAATAATACGAATGAGCTAAAAAGGGGCGTCGAATTTATCTTTCGCAGCTAGCTTCCAATCGGCCGAGAGCCCTTCACTCCCAAGAAGACTCCAGAGAGCTCTGGCCTCTCCTCTCAACGAGTCTTCTCCTAATTTGAGGGAAGCCCTGTCGACATTACTCAATGACAGCTCATACTCTTTTCCGCCCCCTCCCTTCCCCTACCCATCGCTATCGGAGAGCAAATTTCAAGTAACTCGAAAGAAGTTACTTTTTAAAAGAAATATTAAATTTAGGAACATCGAGTGTTTCTTTATTGGTGGAGTGGTTAGCACTTTCGGCTCGCAACAAGAGGCGCCGGGTTCGATCCCAACTTGTGGCACTGGGTGAAAACTCGGAACAACTCCTTCCGCGTTGAGTTTGCAAGTTCTCTCCCCACTGCTTTAATAGGTTTCCCCTTCCATAAAAAATTTTGTTGAGTTTAAAGCGAGGGGCAGGTCACTTCCATTTTAGGTGCGTCTTAATCATAGTACAATGATTAAATCAGGGTAATCAAGATTAAAAATCTAATCAAGATTAGAAAATCTAATCACGATTTAAACGAGATTTAATTATTCTAATCATTATCTAATCTTTTTAATAAGGATTTAATCATTTAAATGATATTTAATCATTCTAATCATGATCTAATCTTTTAAATTAGATTTAATCATTTTAATTAGATTTAATCATTTTAATTAGATTTAATCATTTTAATTAGATTTAATCATTTTAATTAGATTTAATCATTTTAATTAGATTTAATCATTTTAATTAGATTTAATCATTTTAATTAGATTTAATCATTTTAATTAGATTTAATCATTTTAATTAGATTTAATCATTTTAATTAGATTTAATCATTTTAATTAGATTTAATCATTTTAATTAGATTTAATCATTTTAATTAGATTTAATCATTTTAATTAGATTTAATCATTTTAATTAGATTTAATCATTTTAATTAGATTTAATCATTTTAATTAGATTTAATCATTTTAATTAGATTTAATCATTTTAATTAGATTTAATCATTTTAATTAGATTTAATCATTTTAATTAGATTTAATCATTTTAATTAGATTTAATCATTTTAATTAGATTTAATCATTTTAATTAGATTTAATCATTTTAATTAGATTTAATCATTTTAATTAGATTTAATCATTTTAATTAGATTTAATCATTTTAATTAGATTTAATCATTTTAATTAGATTTAATCATTTTAATTAGATTTAATCATTTTAATTAGATTTAATCATTTTAATTAGATTTAATCATTTTAATTAGATTTAATCATTTTAATTAGATTTAATTATTTTAATTAGATTTAATCATTTTAATTAGATTTAATCATTTTAATTATATTTAATCATTTTAATTATATTTAATCATTTTAATTAGATTTAATCATTTTAATTAGATTTAATCATTTTAATTAGATTTAATCATTTTAATTAGATTTAATCATTTTAATTAGATTTAATCATTTTAATTAGATTTAATCATTTTAATTAGATTTAATCATTTTAATTAGATTTAATCATTTTAATTAGATTTAATCATTTTAATTAGATTTAATCATTTTAATTAGATTTAATCATTTTAATTAGATTTAATCATTTTAATTAGATTTAATCAATATAATAGGTTGAATCGAGAATTTATCATTAAAATCAAAACTAAGGTACGATTTAATCATACTAATCACGATATAATTTTTTAATCCGGATTTAATCATTTTAAACAGATTTTTAAATCATTTTAATCAGATTTAATCATATAATCATGATTTAATCAGATTTAAACATTCTAAACATGATTAAACGTGATTTAATCAACTTAATCGTGATTTCATTGAATTTAATCAAAATAATCACGAGTAAATCGGATTTAATCTTTTGAGGGGTGCGTCGTTAATCAAGGAAGTGACCTGCCCCTCGGTTTAAAGTTAATAGTGAGTGTAGGAAGCTGTTGGCTCGCGTGGAATGAAGGGCTTGCCACCACCCTCCTACGCATTGTAACCCGGCCACCTGAATTAACATCTTAAAAAGTCGCTTGCTGACTTAGGCCTAAGGTGGTGCCTTGGGTATTAGCCTAGCTGATGATTAAATATTAGACGAAATAGGTTTGGACCAATTGTACTTTTAATGTAACCAAAAGGTGGTTTCTTTACGCTTGTTCTGAAATCCCGAATCTATGAGCACGTGGGGATTAGAAGCAATGCTAACAATCATCTCAATATAATCAATATCTCTAAGTAGAAATACATAAATTTTTTCTTGGACCAAGAAATACATGGGTGTTACTGGCGCCCTAAAACGTAAAACGAACTCCTTACGATCCTTCCCCCGAAATGTGTAGCTCACTCCGCGTATGTGCGAAGGTATCGCCAGGACAGTGGCTGATACATATGGGGGGGGGGCTCCACCCCCTTCTGAACGCTTAAGCTTTGCATATGACTTGATGATTTCATATTACACCCATAGATCAAGATGTCATTTAGCGCCGCCCCCCCCCCCTTGAGTTTTCTCTGTATCCGCCACTGCACCAGGGACGACTATTCTAAAAACCAGTAGATACTTTAATAGGTGGTTTCTTTACGCTTGTTCCAGGATTTCGGAGAAGGGTAAAAGAGTAAGGCTATGACGCCTTTGACTCCGGTTCTGTGGTGGCGAATAATTTGGGTTAAAATAAAAAAAAATGGCGGCCTGTGGCCTTTTCAGCAGATAAATTCTGGCTAGCAGACAAAATCCGATTTACTGCCTTACACCTTCTTTTCAAAAGGAGTAAGAAGAGTATCCCTAATACTCCGGAACAAGCGAATAGTTTGTGGGGTGAGGTAATATTTTCATCCCCGGAACAGGCGAATAAAACGTTTTAGGGTAAAACAAGTACACTTTTAGTTCGAGAACAGGCTAAAAGAAACCACCTACTATATCTCTCGCGATAAAGTATCCATGGTTGCGTTTAAAAACCTTCTGGTTCAGTCCCGATTAGTGCTCGTCATTCGATTAATTTTTATCCATGAATAAAATAAAATCGGCGATATTTAAATAATATTTATTTAAATAACCAATAGTTGAATAAAAATTGTAAAATGTTTAAATAAGCGAAAGTGAATAAGCCGATTATTTAAATAAATGTCATTTTTATGCTTGGTGGCGTAAAAAACATAATTAAATAAGTTAAAATGATATTCTTTTTACCCGAGGGGTAAGACAGTCTCAGATAATCTGTACACCGAGTTCGTGCATTTAGCACTGATAAAGGTACATATTTTCAAGAGCATTGTCAAAGGTACGGCAGTGTACACCGAGTTCGCAGAGTCTCTTATCCCTCGTTTGTACCAACGTTTTTTAAATAAATCTGAAAATTTGTGGATAATGAATAAACAATTCCCAGCACTAGTCCCGATTATGAATCAGAAAAACCGTCACAGTGGTTGAACCATTTTTGCTTCTTCCTGTTGTGACGTCACGTAGGTTTAGAAAACGTATCAAATTAACCTGTTCAACGAGCAGGTATTTCTGATATTATTAATAATCGTATGGTTGTTGAACGCACACGTACAAGCTTTCTGCTTGCCGCCATTTTGATTGTTTCTTTTTAAACGAGTTTTGAGCGTTTTGGCGTTCAACAGCCATTTACGTCACGATAAACAATCGCAGCGAATGGTAACGCAATCAAAAGAATCGCAGTCGATATAAAACAATAAAATAAACTTTATTGCAATTCCATTGGGAATGCTATTTTACGCCAATACGTTAATGCTTACTAAGCGACGTGGCTCAAAAGTACCAAGTATACACTCCGTTTAACGATGTAAAATGTACAAATAACACTGCGTAGGGATATGCACTTATTTATAAATAATATTTTATCGATATAATAGTTTTAAAAAATATGAAGTATTTAACTATTTTTTTACATGTTTCGAGCAAATAACATTAGCCGTATAGGTAGATGCATACTTCTTTTTAAAGATATATTTTAAACTTCTGATATAAAAAAAAAGAATGAGCTAGGCTAATTCCTAAGGCAGCACCTTGGGCCCAAGTCATCTAGCCACTTTTAATACCTTTAAACAGGTGGCCGGGTTACGATAACTAAAAAATAATAATCGCAGGACTGTGGCGATACAAGTAATATTTAACTACTAAGCCTACCATTAAAAATTTATAAATTCCCAAACATTGGGTCTTATATTTCTTATATTTCGACATTAATTTTTAATATTGTTTAACCTTCTTGTTACCGTAGTTCCTTTATAAGGTTGTTATTGCAAATATTCTAATTGCGAAACAACAAGATAACTTTTTCAAAAGAGGATTTTAAGAGGTACTTCATTTTCGCTCTCAAGTAGCATTCTCCACGTCGAGAGCGAACCGGCACACCTCAGGGCCAAAATTAATTATCTTTACTAAATAATTTCGAAATGAGACTACCTATATTTATTTGTAATGCGTAAATTAATTTCGGCGAAATGCAGGCCATTAACTTCTAAATGGCAAAGGATTTATATTAAACTGACATCAGAATCCAAAGATTGAATTCGAACCTGTTTCCGGAACAAAAGAGATTGGAAAATAAATTCCAAAATGATTCGAGCGAGCTTTGTTTGCAGCTTTATTATTTAAGCCTGGTTTTCACTTAACGGTTTTTGGGCGGAAAACTTCGGCGTTGTCGAAAAATGGGCGATATTTTGTGAAAGGTCAGTCGGTTTTGGGTTCTGGGTCGCGATTTTGATTTCTATTTTTCCGCTGAGTTGGGTGATTCCGCTCACTGATTTCGAAATTTTAATGCTCCTTTAATTAATTTATATCAAATTAATAGCCATTCTTTAATATATTTAATAATATTCAAAATAAATACAGTTATGTTAATTATTTTTTATTTCGATATTTAAGTTAATTAATTGTGAAGTTTTACCAGGGCTCTCTGTTAAACACTAGTCTATGAATAATTCATCTTAGTAATGATTACTGTTATATTATTATTAATTTTAACAAAATATTATTAGAATAAAAGTAATTAATATAAATTAATGTTCAGGACAGCAGTACTTATATAAACAACCAAACTTAAGGTAAATCATACATATTATATTAAGCCTAAGCTCTTTAAAATGTGGAGTGTTATTAAAATTATTCGAAACCGTTCAATATCTGCTATAACAAAAATCGCCAAGTGAAAATGCTCTACCGCTAGCTGCGAGCAGAATCGTGACTTTTAAGTTTCTCCCGATGAATAGCGTCAAGTGAAATTCAGGCTTAATTGTAACGGATACAGCACTTATTTGCGAAGAAGAAAAAAGTGATAGGACGATACTACAGCATTGACAAAAAGGTTATTTAACTGCAGTCCATATCTGTTATTTTGTGGTCGTATTCCCTTCTGTACTAAAATACTTGCAGCAAAGAATATAAAGCCCCAGGAATGGAAGGTGTAGCCATGGACAGTAAATTAAGAGGACAGGTTTTCGATACCCTTCCACAGTGCATTTTATTTCTCACGGCGTATCAATCAGCTTGAGAGACTCCGAGGGAGTCTTGCAAGGTCGTTTGTACCACGTGATCTTAAAATTTCAAAATGGCAAGCTAATGCGGTTGATATTGTTACATAATTTTGGTTTTTTAATTCAATAAAAACTATCAACTGATATTTAGTATATCTTATTTTATCTATAAAAACGTGAACAAATACCTTTTGGCGTAAAAATGTACTTCGTGTTTATCTTTTTTCTTTTTTCGAACAGTATCGTCCACTCTTAGCGATACTGGTTTTTTTCAAATAACCTTGGACGACTCCCTTAGTGTGATTGGTTTACGGGGGCTAAAAACCAGGCTTTTTACCGATCCTCTAAAATCTACTATCCATGGTGTAGCTCCGTCTAGTGGAACTTTTGCGCCTCTCGTTTTTAAAGAGAGACCGGGTTGAGTTAACCGTTTCCGGTCACTCTGATTTGCTTTGCCGGAAGTTTCTAGCGCAGCCAAAACACGCGGTCAATAATATCAATCCTTCCATTCCTTTATATTCTTTGCTTGCAGGCCCTCTTTTTCAAATTCAATTCAAACTTTTTATTTCTAAATTCTAGATGGCGCCATTTTTCACATTTGTTCTTGAAGGTAATAAATACTTCCTAATTTATTACAATTCACTACTTTTTTTAAAACATTTCAAGCGATGCTTAAGTTATAACTACAAAAGACACTTCAATATTCGAACGGTTTTTGTATTATTTAAAATTGAAAATTTTCGGATTGTTGGAAAAACTTGTGTTTTTAAAACTCTGTGTCTAATAGTTTTATTCCTGAGATATAATCGAAACAAATGCGTGTCGGTCTGTGTAAATGTTTTAGCGCCTGTGATCGTGATGAGTTAAACGAGCGCCAGAGAGCTTCAAAGTGTGGCCTACTAGCGCCTGTAAGTAGGCTGCCACAAGCATAAAACCAAGCTCCCCATTTTCCTACGATGAGTTAAAAGAACGCCAGAGAGCTTCAAAGTGTGGCCTACTAGCCCCTGGAAGTAGGGAGCAACAAGCGCAAAATCAAGCAGCAGGGACTTTAAATACTGTTTAAGTTTATTTTTTTTCGCTGGTTACCTCGATTTGTTTACAAAGTCTTTGGAGGCGCCATTGCTTTAAGGCCTTTTTTACCTATCACACGAACCTTAATGTTCGCGTTTCCCTGCTGCTTGGTTTGGCGCTTGTTGCGGCCTACTTCCAGGGCTAGTACACTCTGTCTGAAAAGTTTGTTCGTCCTATAATATAAAAATTTAAATGGGGATAATTTATTTTCTAGAAATGCTAGTAACAAAGTTCCTAGCTTGTTGAAAAGAACAGAAAAAGCATTACAAAACACATATTTTGACATTAGGAAACGTATAGGTTTTGATCTATTTTCGTCTAAGCTTTCCAAAATGTGGAATAGTAACTTTTTTTGCCGCTTGGAAATTTGATTTTTAATTGTGATTTTCATATTCCCCTGGGTCGATTTAAATAGGAAAAGTGTTTGAATTTTTAAATTTCAACCAATAGTTCGCGAGCTACGGCCTTTTAAATATTAGGAGAGAATACGCATTTAACTAATTGGCGCAGCACGCAATACTAACATATCAAGAAGTCGATGAATAAAAGTGCGACGCCGAAACAACCTTCTTGATATGTTAGTATTGCGTGCTGCGCCAATTAGTTAAATGCGTATTCTCTCCTAATATTTAAAAGGCCGTAGCTCACGAACTATTCGTTGAAATTTAAAAATTCAAACACTTTTCCTATTTAAATCGACCCAGAGGAATATGCAAATTACAATTAAAAATCAAATTTCTAAGCGGCAAAAAAAGTTACTATTCCACATTTTGGAAAGTTTAGACGAAAATAGGTCAAAACCTATACGTTTCCTTATGTCAAAATATGTGTTTTGTAGGGCTTTTTCTGTTCTTTTCAACAAGCTAGGAACTTTGTTACTAGCATTTCTAGAAAATAAATTATCCCCATTTAAATTTTTAAATTATAGGACGAACAAACTTTTCAGACAGAGTGTACACCACACTTTGAAGCTCTCTGGCGCCTTTTTAACTCATCGTAGATAAATGGGGAAGAAACAGGCATACTTCTCAACTCACGCCCTTCAAGTCCTTCAAATTTTTACATAACCTTTTGAAACACCCTGTATAAAACTGTGTGTCTGTGTCTTTGCATACAACTCTCAATCAATGACAAAAGAATCTCGTATATGGAATTCCAAAAGGCAAAGGCTTAAGGAAAGCCACGCTCTGACCACAGCTGACGGACAGTGTTTTTCTAGCACGGTCTTTGATATTCAAACGCGTCCTTTCATTTTGATGGATGCGTTTTTAAGCTAGCTAAACTATCTTGACGCTCACAGCGGTTGCCATCATTCGATCAAAAACACCGCTTTAATAGATTCACGCGTTTGTATTTGATATATTGAAATTTCCATAACATTTTGCTATGCTCATGTAAAAGGGTGATAAATCAAAGAGTGGACAGGGTCATAATGTTCACACGCATCATTTTGCAGAGACGCACTATGAAATAAGTATTTTGATACCAGAATATATTACGGCTCGGACGCTATCAGAGATACACTTTTCCAGTGACAATCCGGTTGGAGGCATTGTGTCGCAGCTACAATTACGTATCGGAGTTCGGAAATCGCAGTTTCGCGGGAAAAATGATCAAACTAGTGTTGTTAATTTTCCGGAAAAATAAAATGCGGAAAATGTTCCGCAAATCGGAAAAATAAAAAATCATAAATTACAAAAGGTTTTTAATGTGTTGAACTTTTTATCGATGTAAAATGTCTAATATCAGTAAACATACTACAATACATTAATAGTGTTACATTGTTTATCAGTTTAAACTAGTCTAGAGGTTTCGTTTTAGTTTTAGATTCGAAAAAATGAGGTGAAAATGCCGCTTTATTTAAATTTGCATACAATATATTAGACTTATTATAGAATGAAACGTTTTTTTATTTTTTTCGGAAAAATACGGAAATTTTCTGGAAAAGAAGCCTCGGCCATTTTCCGGAAAATGTTCCGACTTAAAACACTAGATTAAACCTAGTAGAACAGCACCCCACACAAGGAGAACGCAACCCGTCCAAAGGTTTTCTTGTGCTCATTTTTCATTGGTTAGAGGCTTTGGCGCGTGCTGCCGTCGGAAGGGGAAAATTCGGAAATTGTCTTCCCCCCCGCCCGTAAGACGTTCAGCGTAAAGGTTCGTTCAATGAAATTTGTACACAACACTGCGTTAACGTGTTTAAAGGCTAGCTGCGTTCTCATTGTGTTTGTTGCTCCCATAAACTTTATCATTTGTTTATAGTATTTCGAAAACTTCAACGCGGTCCGTGTTCTGATAAAATTGATTTCAATATGATTGCAAGGCTACAGCCGCGCCAGCACCGAACATGTAATGTATTTAATTATTATTAAGCACTTATAAGTCTCCCAAAACCTCTCATGCTCGAATAGTAAGCTACTCCCACCTTAGTGGGTCAGATTACTCCGGAATATTTCAATTTGTGATAAAAGCATGAAACTTTCCATATATGTACGACAAATATAGAGCATATGTAGTAGGCCTAGCTGACATCTTGGATCCAGGTTTGAGGATATTTTACGTGTAAAAGCCAACTTTTAATTTTTTTGCGCAAATTCTATTGACAAAAATTACAATGATATTTATATTCTTATCTATTAAGAGGCCATCGTGAATCCAAGATGGTGGATTTTGAATTTCACCCCGCAAAATTATATTTTCTTACTTATTATAAGATAATTAATTAATTAATTAATTAATTGCGAGTTGATTTCATGAATCATAAGAATAAGGGCTTACTGCTAACGTTTTACATTTTGGTCCCTAGCTTTCTTCTGGTCGTGACCTAAAGGCATGTTATGTATTACAGGAACAATTTCTTATCTAAAAGCTCTGTGAATTAAATGAATCAGTACATATCTAAAACCACTTCGTTCGGGCAAAATCTATTTGAGATTTTCGTATGATTCTCGGGGCGTTACAAAATACAAATTTCGCGAGTTAGTGTTTTAAACACAATTACAATTCGCAATACTCTTAATCCGCAAGTTTAAGACATTAAGAAAAAAATTGCAAGTTCGAAGGTATATTTTGACCAGTAGATTGTACACCATTGAACCGAATTCCAATCGACCGAAAACCGTTTTTTGCGCGGTTTTCATTCAATATAATGTTAGGGATAAATTTTTATATAAATATATAAAAGATGCAATACATACAACTACTATACATTCGGTCAAATGGGAATTCGGTCGTGTGGGAAATCTCATACAAGCGAATTCCCATACGACCGAATTCCCATTCGGCCGAATCATACGATTTTAACGGATTTTAACCTAACCTAACCTAACCTTACCTAAGCTCAACCAGACCTATAGCCTATACCATTCTTGCTATCACGATGGGCCGTCTATAACGCAACCTAGAGGACAGTACCTAGCAATCCGATATTAATCCAATCTAACCAAACCTAACCTACCAAATCAGATATTACTTAATTCGGTTGAACGGGACACCGCCAACTTTCGTGCTATTTTTATAAATATATTATTTATATATTGATTCGGTTGAATGGGAATTTGGTTGTATGGGATATAACCAAATAGTACAGTCCGCGTGGCTTGATTTTATCATCGAGTGTACTTTTGACGGAACTTACTAAATTCGTTTCGTCTTTAGATAAGATATGAAAACGTTAGAAACAAAACCACATTACTTTCATGCTTTGCGTGTAATAAAGGTGGTGACATTTCTGCTTGGGATCAAAGTTTACACAAAAATGTGAGACTTTTGCGGTACATTAGAATCCAATGGGGGAAATAATGAATACACGACTATGGACGTTGAACGCTGCCAAACAAGATCTTCACGCAAAAAATAAACAGAAATTTCCATCTTAAAAATGATGGTCATCTTGTATTTAAAGGGGAACGGTCAAGCTTTAACCAGTTAGATAGCCCTATAGCCCATTAAAAACTAAAATTTATGGCGAAAACCGCATAAAAAATATTGAGTGGTTAATTTTTAATAAAATAAAGAAATTTCGGGAAACCGAAAAGCACGCGTCCGCCGCGACACCTGGTGAGAAGTCGGTGAGACAGAAAAACAACGTAAAAGCGCGCGCTGCTGAAGACGCGAAAAATATGTCTTGCACCCGCGGTGCGTTCCAGTTATAAGAGACCTAAGCCTAAATTGCGCGATTTTAAAAGTTAGGATAGTTCGCAAATCGCTCATACGGGGTTAGGGGCGCTGGCGGCAGCCCCTAAGATGGCGCGAAAATTCGAACCCAAACACCCGGCGTTATTTTTCGTTTCAACTTTTTGGGCCAAAAGCTATTTTTTCAAGACCAAAAAAGGTACGTGTTAGTATATTGAACGTCTTGTTAATCTTTTGATACGCAAATAATGCCATATTTGGAAAAGCTTGGCCGTTCCCCTTTAAAATGGTTAATTATTTTAATTCCAACGAAATTTTAAAATTAGTGCCAGTGAAGTTTCAGAAAAAGAAAACCAAATGCATACGGCGAAATGTGGCCTACACCATTTCGTTATGACAACTAAACTGATTAGTATATATTTATTTTATTTGCTTTTGGATACAGCGAGGAAAGTAACATTTAATTTGACATTTTTTATTTTTGCAGCCTACGTAAAAAGAGTAATTTTTCAAATGGTAGTAATATCCTAAATGGCATTGACATATCGGTATTCCATTGCATACAAAAGTTTGTTTTACAAATTTCACCTAAATATCAGTAGGGTTTCTACAAAATAAGTAGACATTCTGTAAGAACATGGGAATTTTCCCAAATCACGTCCAACAATCACCCAAATTCCGAGTTGGGTTATAATCCCTTTAATTACAAAATCATCAGGCTTGTGACTTGAGATTTCATATTTAAAAATAAACACGTTATTGATTTTAAAAGGCTGGCTTTATTTACCGTTAGGGGTTTTTTTAAACAAAATTAAAGGTGGAGTTGCGGAGGAGTTTGCACTTTTGAAGTTTCGCCTCGCAACAAGAGGAGCCGGATTCAATCCCAGCTTGTGTCACTGGGTGAAAACTCGGAACCACAACTTCCGCACCCGTTAAAGAGGCTTTTCCCCGATTTATTCAGTTAAGTTTGACCTCTATACTCTTGGTTGCATTCACACTGTAAAATATACATGCCAAGTTTATCTTCCGTTTTTATAGGGTCTTTTAAGGATTTAAAAAGGTTAATTAGTTTGTTGACAGGTTTAAACGAAATATTACAACCGGCCAAACTTTTTATAATATTTGGAATTTTAGAAGATAACTTAGGGTAATAGGAAATACATATAATAGGGTGGTTTTTATCGAACGGTTTGAGGGTAGTACGTTTAGTTACATCATTTGAATTCACAAATTTGTTTACAGCTAGATCAACAATTGAAGGTGAGTAACCTCTATCATATTACCTCCCTTCCATAAAAACCTGTAGAGGTTAAGGGTGATAGTAACTGTAGGGAGCTATTGACTCGCTTGGCCCTAAGGGATTGTCACCACCGTCCTACGCAGTTTAACTTCGCTGGGTGAATAAATGACTCTGAAAGTCGCTAAATCACTTGGGCTGAAGGTGTTGCCTTCCTGATTGTTATTGTTATTTGTATTTTTCACATCGTAAAGAACGTTTGTCGTTAGCGTGCGTATGGTCTACATTTATCTGGGTCTTAGAAACTGCCCTTTGGACCTTTGGATATTTCTCGTTTCCGGGTTAGTCGAGATCTCCTAACCAAGGGTAATTGCCATCGAAATATCTGGTTGAGGCTGCCAGACCAAATTGGCAGACGTTCAATTACATGCAAATAGGGATAAGTTACAACTTGTATTATTTCTAGCTACAACGACAACCAAATTAATTAAATAAAATCTTTCCAATAAAGGAGGGATGTGACGCTAATTTCAAACGGCAATGTAAGCGCTAAAATACGCCGAAAGAAGTATTTACACCATCTGGCAGCGATGCGAAAATAAATGAAACTGTACAAAGAAAAACATTCGTCGAGACGATAGTTTTCAATTACCCGGAGAGAAGAGGCGTATAATTTGGAGACGCTTATTTTTTGAGACGCACAACAGATGGCGCTTCCTAGAAACCGGACCAAAAAAGAAACAAAATACTCATTTCGAATTGTTACTAATTAACCAAGATGGAACGAATACAGCCAAATTTGGATAATTAAGGCTTAGATAGGATGGAAAAATATGGTGTAGGAATTAACGGATTGTTATTATTATTACCAGAAGACGATAAAAAAGTTGTTGACAGAAGTATCCGGCTAGAACAATTTCACTTTTATCGTTCGCTTAATTATCGTCATCTAGCGGCTATTTTCCCTAATAAATTATGGTATTAAAATACCAATAATTTCCCCTAATAAATTGGGGTATTAAAATACCAATAATTTCCCCTAATAAATTGGGGTATTAAAATACCAATAATTTTCCCTAATAAATTGGGGTATTAAAATACCAATAATTTCCCCTAATAAATTGGGGTATTAAAATACCAATAATTTCCCCTAATAAATTGGGGTATTAAAATACCAATAATTTTCCCTAATAAATTATGGTATTAAAATACCAATAATTCGCGGAAAACAAAGCGTCGAAATAGTTAAATCAAATTAAAAAACCCCAAATCAGAACGAAAAGCGGTTCCAAAATCTAAAACCCACAAAATTAAACTCTAAAATCATAATATCAGTTTCGTATTTATGAAAGATCTTAGCAAGTGTCCGACCTTAAGGCCTTCTAGGAACAAATTATTCGTTAATTTTATTATTAAACGAAGCGCTTACGTTTAAAGTACCCAAATATGAAGTTTCGTTGCTTTCCGTTTCGTAGTTAATTAGAAGTAATTAGTAGAACGGCCAAACAACTGGAATTTTAGCGTGGTGATTGACGTAAATGACTACACGTTATTTCTCATTAGCCGCTATCCCCAACTAAGAGTTGAGGCTTGGAAATCAGAGAAATATCCTATAGAATTAAGGGATTCTACTTCTGAATATTGTACGCGGGTGCTTACCTGGTTTTCAGGGTGTTCATTTGATGATGGGCTCTCCGAAAATGTTACTCACTTGATAAAATAACGTCGTTAAGTTTATTTAATATTAAAATTAAACTTACGTGCAGCGCCCCGCTGCGGCTTTTATTCTGAACGATAATTTTATCGCGCCTAGTTTGTGACGTCATGGACTATGGTTCTCTCTGAATTTTCCCACTGCATCTGGTAGGTTATATAGGGTGTTTTAATTGCTCGAAAAAATGAATTTTTTCAGAAAATATGTTTTCTAGAACGTTGCAATTTGTACTGTACATTATACGTGCTGGGGGACACTTTCTAACAAAACTGCATCTAAATCGGAAAATATGTAACGTTTTTTGAAAATTTAAATTTTAACCGCTAGGTGCTATAAGAAAATTGCCAATGAGAAAATTGTAAAGCGTCACCGAAAACGTACAAATAGCGTTGGCGCGAAAAAAATAGACGTCTTTTTCACTGAAAAAATGACAAGTTGGGCAAGCTAAAATAACTTTTTTTGAATTGCATTGGGAGAGTAGTGTAACTTTATGAAAGTCAGAAATTTGTTAATCTGGTGTTTAATGCAATAAACACCGCTGAAAAATCGAGGAGACAATGGCGAAAAAGGTATTACACGATTTTATTTCGTAGGATGAAAAATGCGAATTTTTTGAAAAAACCAAGACACATTTTATTTATCTACTTACAAACAAAATTTATAAGTACGTTTCGAAAATACCACCTTCGGCTGCGATGCAGGCTAGGGCGCGAACAATCATATTGTCGAAGGTGGTTTGAATCATTTCCGGGGTTATGTCCCGGCAAGCGCTTATAATTCGTTGACGCAGCTCTTCAATGGTCTCAACCGGAGTGGCGTACAGCTTGTCCTTGACGAAGCCCCAAAGAAAGAAATCCAATGGAGTCAGATTGTAGTTTCAAAAAGAGTGCCACGCCTCATGACCTCCGAAATGTGAAATACTGTAATTCAAAACGATGAATAGGGTGAAACGGTTCGGCACATTGGCCAGCAAGGTCGCCAGATCTTACGTAATTTAAATCGCCATTAATAATTTAATTAATTAATTTAATTTCTTCGCCATTGTCACACTACTCTCCCAATGGAATTCAAAAAAAGTTATATTAGCTTGTTCAATTTGTCACTTTTTCAAGTCGTATTTTGTCAGTCAAAAAGACGTCTTTTTTTCGCGCCAACGCTATTTGTACGTTTTCGGTGACGCTCTACAATTTTCTCATTGACAATTTTCTTATAGCACCTAGCGGTTAAAATTTAAATTTTCAAAAAGACGTGAACATACTTTTCGATTTAGATGCAATTTTGGTAGAAGGTGTCCCCCGGCACGTATAATGTACGGTACAAATTGCAACTTTCTAGAAAACTTATTTTTTGAAAAAATTCACTTTTTCGAGCAATTAAAAACACCCTGTATAACCTACCAGATGCAGTGGGAAAAATACAGAGATAACCATACTCCATGACGTCACAAACTAGGCGCGGTAAAATAATCGTTCAGAATAAAAGCCGCAGCGGGGCGCTGCACGTAAATTTAATTTTAATATTAAATAAACTTAACGACGGTATTTTATCAAGTGAGTTACATTTTCGGAAAGCCCATCATCAAATGAACGAGACAAATATAAAGTAGTTAAGTTTCTATTCCAAAAATCTATTTGCAACTTACTGTTTAATATTAATATTAATTTTATTATTATTTGCTTTATTTAGCTTTATTATTCAATTTTTGTACATACTCCGAGGGAAAAAGTTAACTTCGTGCATTTGCCCCACAACAAAAGCATATGATTGTGTGTTGGGGAAACATTTGCATGAATTATTAATACCGTACAGTTATTTTTAGAAATTTAAATAAAAATAAGAAATCAAGCTATATTTTACTGTTAGTTTAAATTTAAAACATTACTTATAGCACTATTATTTAAAGCAACTAATTTTGTAGACATATTCCGAAAAAAAGTATAGTTATTTTTGGTTTATTAACTTGGAGTCTAAAGCTACGTTCACACTTACCCCTAAATTCGCTTCGTTTAGATAACTGGTTTTTAAAACCAACGTGAGAAATCGCTTCGTGTTGGTTCGGGAAGCAACTCGTCCAAGTCAGTTCGCTTAGAATCGCTTAGAATCGCTTTCAAAACGACCAGGTGGGGAAGTCAAATTGCTCGTATTTTCCAAAATAATGGGGATAAAATTCTAAATAATGTCAAATACTATTACTATATGTATATTAAACATGATCAACTAATTGTTTTGGGATACATTTCAGTATTTTCAAAATTAAAGTCATAATTTGAAATAACGTTAAGCCTTGGCTATAAGCGAACCGGGGTGAAGCGATTTCGCACGTGTGAACCAAGAATTATCGTCGGCGGTCAAAACTGGCATACAAACCGACCTAAAATTGGTTTTAGGCTCTAGTGTGAACGTGGCTTAATTGGTTGTAAATCATTGGTCCATAATAAATGGCATGTCTTTGGCTCGTGGATTTAATTAATTTAGTAATTTTAAAGTGAAACGAATCTTGGGAACTAAAATTCCATTACTTCTGACATTACTCCCACAGTGCGAAAAAATATATATGACTTATTTTAAAATGAAGACGGAAACCAGAGCACCCAGCGGATTAAAACTTTGATTTCCAAAGTTAAAATTAAGATTGCAAAGAATCCCCGAGTTCGCGTCACTCTTTCGTCAAGACAACGCGCAACGAAGGCCAATTTCAACAAAACTTTTCATAAACTTTTTGACAGAATGAAATTCCTGCTTTGGCGCTTTAAACGTCAAAAGCAAAGTCGACTTCTCTCGCGCGTTCTGTTAAGAGAACGTTAAAATTGACTTATGACTGCGCCTGGCGATTTTCAAAGTTTACGATAGGGAAAAAAGAGCATTTTCTACAGTCCACCAGTCCGAAACAATGGCTAAATTTGGCGTCTTCCGCAAAAATCAATTCTAGACGCTCTCCGCCAACGCTATCTTTTGACAACAAAAATAAGTAAACAGATGGATGACGTTTCACTTGAACTATAGTTTAAGCGTAGCACGTTTGGACGCGTAAACAAGCGCGTCATAGGAGGCCAAACCGAGTTGCCCTCTAATAACTCAGGGTTGGAATGAACCACCCTGACCCATTTTAACTACCAGGTTTTAACCAGCTTTAACGAATAAGAAAAATCCATAGCTATAACCGATTTTTGTGAAGTATAAATTAAAGCGCACAATCAGTGAAAACAAGTGATATACTCTTTTATTTCGAATTAAATATGATAAACATCCACTGTTACCCAAATCTAGCTAAGAATTTGGTTTAAGAATCTGTTCAAAAGTTGATTTTGAAAAGCTCTACAGGGTTGGCGGATTGAAATCAATTCGATTTAAATAAAAATATGATAATTAATAATTAATTAAATAATTGATTTAAATCACACAATATATTTCAATGGCGGAATAAAATATGGCAGAAAATAGGTTCTTAAAAAATTAAAATATGTAGAAAATCTGAGCAAACTAAAATATTAAATAGTAATTAATTAAGATAAAATTTTAATTAGTTCAAGATTAGCTAACTCATAAAAGTAAAATATCCGTTAATTATACAGAAAAAGTGCCATTGTTGTACAAAAATCAATAAGATGAAAAAATTCGATTTAAATAAAAACAATCGATTGATTGGATTTTTATTAAAAATACGAAAAGTGCCAACCCTGATAGCTCGTGCGTTTTGGACTTCGACAATCTAAATTGCCTAGAAATCACGAGATTTTATTTCCATTAAATGAATTAGTCCATTAATTGTATTTTCCGTGTGAAACAAGGAGATATTTATATGTCATAATATAACAATTGCTAATAGAAAGGTTTGGAGAAAAAAAAGCTAATGGTCCACGAATCTTAAGCAAACAAAACACATTCTTCAAATTGCATCGGCCGTCAGGGAAGCTACATGGAAGCTCGCTTAACGTGTCCACCCAAAAACAAACAACGCGTGTAGGGTTCGGCAAACGGGTAAGAGTTATTTAACGTATTAAATATTTTTAATTTTTCAAAATTAATTTATCCAATACCATAATGTATCATCGTTAATTTATGGACTGTTAATTTTTTACACCCGTTAATCGGTTAACGACTATTTTTAACAACATGTAGATACACTGTGTTTAAATACATTTATAATACGACAATGGATTAACGTTAACGTTTTGAACTCTACCCTAAAAAATGAAATAAAAATAGCCAATTATTTTGTTATCATAATTCAATAATTTAAGGGAAGCAAAATATTATCAGAAAAGAACTCCCAAATATATTTTAGATAAAAAACATCCCAGTTTCTTTACAATCGTTAAAATGTACAGATGTATAGGTAGGTAAATAATTAATTTATCGGTTATTTTTATTTTTTTGTGATATACAAATTTAGACTTTGAGTAATGGTATATTACATCGATTAATTACGAAAATTTTAAACTAATTAATGTTAACCAAGTCTATCGCGCACATTAGTCAGTTAGTCGGTTGTCGAAGAGGTTTTCATTTACAAACTAGCGTTGATAGTTAATAAATTTAAAGAGTAATATGATGGCGCAAATTCCAGCTCCAGGACTCGTTAAGAAAAAAACCCGTAGCTTTGTGTGGGATCATTTCAAGATTGAAAGAGGGATGGCTATTTGCAATTATTGTGAAAAGTAGGTAAACCTGGGCAATTAAATTATTATTGTCATTACAACAGACTTAATTGAACCATATAAGGTCGATATTCCCTATAGACATTTCCCCGCGTTACGTCGTTGTTCATGCTAGCCTACGTTCTGTTTTCGGCCTTTACCAACTCGCCGCTCAGTGGCATTCGCTAAGCGAATAAATTGCACTTTTTACTTGACGTGTATATTTGGGTTTATGTCTATATGCAAGCTTGCTTTTATACCAATTACGAAAATCCTCGCGACCTCAGTATGCTTTCATCCTTTTTGATAAACAAGTAGGCAAAAAAAAAGGTATAAGGTAGTTTGGAAACATTGGTTTTGTTTAAGCGAATGTGTATAGTTTTCGACATGCGCAGTAAAATTTTATATATTTTTTACCTTGGATAGATTTTAAAATTACAGAATAGGATCCCTGGCCGTGGCACACTATGGGCCTGTTGCAAAAGCCCTAGCCAAAGGGCTAGCCCATTGAATTTAGCATGCGCGATTCTAGCAGAGCACACTTCAGCCACGGCCCCTAAAGCCGCATCCACCCGTACCTTCGGGGACATTACGAGCGCTCCTTCAACATTTGGAGCGGTGACCCTGACCGTTTGAACAGAGCGGGTTGACATCGTGGCCTGACGGGCTTACGAGTACCACGTGACCATCAAATCACATTCAAAACCGAACGAGTGAACCACGCGATTTTCAATTGGTGCATATCCATGTAAAGCTTGTTTCCCACTATCGCACGTCATAATGTAATTTTCTTTACGCGCGTAAAAAGCTTTGTACGTCTCAAAGCTGAGAAACGCGTCGTTGCGCGCGCTAGTGGAAAACAAACATAAGATCGAAGCGGTGCGAAACGTTTCTGGGGCTTTTTTTCCAGGGCCGGACTGGCCAGGTTAAGGCGCAGGTGGCGATTGACTTGGGGCGCCGTGTTTTCGTTTAAACTCATGGGGCTCCTTTCGCCTTTTGAGGCTAGGGTGCATGTGGGGAACGCCTCATCGCCACAATGGTCAGTCCGGCCACTTTTTATTGACTTATTAAACGAATTGGTTAGGGGTACAAAACTCGAATTTCGACTACTTCTGAAAAGTGGCATATCATGAATTGGCTATATTTTCGCAACCACTTGCAATTTTCAACGAAAATTCATATTTGTTGATGATTTTGTCCCTAGTGTGTGTTTAAAATTTCATTAGAATCGGCAAATCCATGGTTGCATGACTTATCAATTTGACTTGGAATGACCATATTGAAGTAGTTACGCGGTACTATGGCCGCTTAACTACTCCAATAAACTTTCTTTACCACTAACTAAAGCATTACCCATCAGTGGCCAAAATGGCTCGTGATTTTTTAGCAATACCCGCGACTTCAGTTCCATCAGAACGTGTTTTCTGCGGGAGCAACCCTAATTACACCAACAAGAGGAAGCCTAAACGCAGAAACCATGCTATGATGTCTTTAAAACTGTGGTGGAAAGACACATTGATGTAACATTGATGTAATATTGATATATTAAGAACCAAAATAAACTTAATGCAAATTATTTATTATGGTGCTACCTCAATTTAAATTACCATTCTATCGGCCTAACGCTTTATATAATTAAAAAAATAACTATTCTGTGCCTATGTAAAGACTTATTATTCTTATCTAGCCGTTAACCGATCGCATAGTCCTTATATTTTCACAAAAAAAACGATTAACAAAAAATCATAATATTTATTAACGGCAGTGTAATATAATTTTAATAATATTTTAAAAAATCTTTTAAGAAATATTGTTGGTTTAAATTGTTAAAACAATTAAATGTTAATAAATTTAAACGTTCTTATACCTATTGATAAAGTTGAAAAACCTTTGCTATAAGGAGTAAAGTTATTGGTTTTAAAATATATATTTCAAAAAATAACCTCCAAAACATTATCTTTTGTATATTAAAAGCAAAAATAACCGATGAAAATTAACCTTTCTGCTGCGGTTAATCACAATTAACCTCTCATTTTACCGTTAATTTTAACGGTTTTCCGAGCCCTAGCCAGCTCAGGGTGATCGCCGATTAGTTCGCTCAGTCAGTGATTTTTCACGGCGCGGTGAGCGAAATCGGCCGATCGACGCGCTAGCCTGCCCAATTTTAAGCGCCGCTTCCCCTAGCTGTGGGATAAATCGTTCACTGGAAAGCGCTGACGGCGGGCTGAGTGAGATTGCGCCGAGAGAAGCGCTAGTTTTTTAACATTGGAATTTCTCATCCCACTGAACGACGGGTTTGACTGTTTCCCGGAATTCGCTCAATGCGCTGTGAGAAAAAAGTTTCATTTCTTCTAAATTATTTCATAAAAAAGTGCATTGAATAAAAAAATCAACAATAAAATATTATTGGTATATTTTTTTTCTCACCACGCTGTGAGAGAATTCCGGAAAGAAATACTATCCCGTCGCTCAGTGCGTTGAGAAATTGCAATGTTAAAAAACTACCGCTTCTCTCGGCGCGATCTCACTCAGCCCGCCATCAGCGCTTTCTAGTGAACGAATTATCCCGCCGCTGGAGGACGTGGCGCTTCAAATTGAGCAGGCTAGCGTGTCGATCAGCCGATTTCGCTCAACGCACCGTGAACGATCAGTGACTGAGAGAATTTCACGGCGCTGGGCCTGAGCTGGTTCAGTTTAAGAGAGAGAAAATAGCATCGCCAGTATTGAGCACTAGCCTACTTGATCACTCAAATTAAAAAGGTCTGAAGGCTCATTTCAGAATTCGCTCACAATTTTTGCCCACCTCTGGTTTTTGATAGATTCATGGCCATATCTAATAACAGAGACCTTTTTGTAGTGTTCGGCAGTCGATTAATTTTTACCCGTGAATAAAATAAGCTCGGATATATTTAAATAATATTTATTTAAATAACCAAAAGTTGAATACAAATTGTAAAATGTTTAAATAATCGAAGGTGAATAAACCTATTATTTAAATAAAACAAACAATTATTTAAATAAATACCACTTTTATTCAAATTAATGCTTGGTTGCGTAAAAAACATAATTAAATAAGTTAAAATGATATTCGTTTTACCAACTTTTTTTTAAATAAATCGGAAAATTTGTGGATAATGAATAAACAATTCCGAACACTACCTTTTTGTAATTCAGGTGGCAATGATAGAGCCGCCACTTACTTTAAACAAGTTACTAACCGTTTCATTTGCCTGCGAGCTACAATTTGGTAAACCAGATTACACGACGACAAAACGTATGGTTAGACAATATTACAACCAAGGCAAATCACAAAAATAAGATAATGGTTGTGCTTTCCACGCATTTATATGAATTTTTCGTCGTCTTGTAAACTGGAAGGCTTTTCTTGTAAGAAGGGGTGGATATCGAAATATCAAACTATCGAGTGTGTAAGTAATGGCAGTATGTTATGCTATATACGGTATTTTATTCAAATTATAAACTAAATGCTTAAGCGGACGTAAAATACCGGTTATTTTTGTGACCAAGATTTAAATTGGCACCGAGATTGGCACCATCGACGGTATGTCGAAGCATTTAATTAAAATCGCTTACGTCGGCATTATAGACCGCCACGATTTTGAATTTGACCAATACTATCGATAGTTTGATATTTCGATAGCAGCCTTTTCTGCACACGACCGATAATGATTTATTTGTCATTTTGGTTTCTTACAGAACAGCTTCACCAAAAATAAGTTAAAAGGAAATTTTGACAAATCGTTCCTATTAGGCACGTTAAGCCACTCCTCTAAAACGGAGGGACTTATAAGAGTGTACACAATAAAGTACATAAGTCGGAAAATTTTCCGTTATTTCCCGAAAAAAAAATTAAAAAAAAGTTTCAGTCTAATATTGTTTGTAAATTTAAATTAAGCGGCATTTTCACCCAATTTTTTCGAATCTAAAAGTAAAACTAAGCCTCTAGACTAGTTTAAACTGATTTACAATGTAACACTATTAATGTTTTGTAGTATGTTTACTGTTATTCAACATTTTATATCGATAAAAAGTAAAATAAAACCCCCTAAAATGTAATTTGTTTCAATTTTTTATTTTTCCAATTTGCAGAAAATTTTCCGCATTTCATTTTTCTGGAAAAATTACAGTTCTACAATAATGCAATGTCTGCACTCCTAAAATTTTCCCCTATGCCTTTTCCAGGGGCATTTAACCCGTATATTATGTATAAGTCGTGTCAAGTATTTCAGGAAAAGTACACCGTGAGAAAAAGGTACGTTTCGTAGAAAAATAAATAGTAGCTACATCGGTAGCTACTAATGAGATAATGTTTTTAACTAATTATTTATTTTCGTTTATTTAAAGGCGCCTACGCGATAGGTTTACCATGCAAACAGCTTAGACCTTTCGTACAAAAAACAAACATAAAAATTATTTTGTCGAGACTAGTGGCGTAGTCCAGTAATCCCAAGCACCCGGGAGGCAGATATTGTGGATAACCGTATGAGGACGACCACTAATCCCCCTACACGTGGTTGTTATACTTCCGCCACGGGTGTCCCTTCCCTATTCCCTATCCCAACTTATACCACCCCGTTGGTGTGGCCGTTACGCATATCTCGGCCCTGATTAATCAGTTGTTTGAGCACACTAAATGATGTCCCATACATGCGAATCTACAATAATAATTTAAACTCAATATTCACCATAAAAAATAATCTCTAAATCTGGCAAATTGCGTGGTTTTATTGTAGCAAAATTATGATAGGCAATCGATGATAAAAATAGAGATACGAATCAGTAATTTACCCTGGTAATTTACGCGGTAAATTACCCTGGTAACAGTAATTTACAATTTTCTCAGGTAAATTACGAAAATGGTAATTACCCTGGTAATTACCAGGGTAATTTACTGTGGTAAATTACCATGGTAACTTACCATTGTATTCATGTTTCACTGTTTCTCAATTTTCTTTGATCTTTCGGGCTAAAATGTACCTAAAATACGTCGCACAAGATTACAAAACTCAAAACCTAACGTTATTCGCGTTTTAGTGTATTTTTTCATCGTTTAATAATGTAATTTCACTCCAGCAAACACTGGATCATAGGCGTAAACCGCGTAACGCACTTACTCAAAGAGCTAGGCACCGCTGCGCCACCTAGATTCGTTTTGGTTGCGAATTTTCAAGGAGTCGAAGGCCGTGTTAGAATAGTTTGATACGTTTAATAGGAAGAATACTTATGTCTAGCCCTGTTTATATCGGTTCAATTAACTATCGATGAATCTGACGAGGATGAAAACGATAGTGAGTACCCCGAGGAATATGATGATACTGATAATGCATCTCAAAATGAAGATAATTGAACATTTTTGGGCATTTATAACCTATTGTGGTAATTTATAAAATGTATAATACCAAACAAAAGCGTTTATTCTTTGTATTCCTGGTTTTAATCGTAAAAAAAACCCTTTTTAAAAAAAAAAAGAAAATTACGGTAATTTACCTCAACACGGTAAATTACGCGGTAAATTACACCTTCAAATGTTGATGTTAAAATATTCTTAAATCTTATAATAAAAAAATAGTTGTATGAAAAATCGGGATATCGACCTTGAAAATTGTGATCTCGACCCTCAAATAAGCGCTATTTTAAGTTGAAAGTTTCGGCACCTCCGCAAACTAACCCCTTTAAAGGCGAATTATGAACAGAATGGAAGAGCTTATAGAGGTATGTTTCAAATAGAAATTTCGTCGTAGCCTTCGATAAAATTAATTACGCACGGCTATATCACCAAGAATGTATTTATTTATACCTAGGGAGAATGTCTATGTCGAGACGGTTTTTAGCCTTTCTCTCAATCCACCCGTTGGTCCCCCCAGTACGCTCCTCCGCTTAAAATAAAACGAATAGTCCCGGTATTTCATTGGCTGCTTAAAATTTACGTCACCTAACGCGATGGAAATCAAACGCCGGTGACGTTTTGTCTTTCCCTCCGCGCGAGACGGGGGAAAGGCGTTCAACGTGCCCGGCGATTGTCGCAACATAATCATTCTTCCTAAATATAAATAAATACATTCTTGATGTCACAAAATAACAAAATTGAAAACGCCGTCCAAACACAAATAATTGTAATCAGCCCTCTCTGGAGAAATCTTCTTTCTTTAGTCAGTCGGCCATTAAGGTTGATTAATCACAAATTAGCGAGACACTAAATTTCGAAACAAATTAGCTTTTAGGCGTCACCCGAGAGCGATACGGGCGAAACTAATTACGGAAATTAGCATTTGGAATTGCAGACCTCATTTATACCTCCCCGTTGGCCTTCCACTACGGCTTCCGATTATAGCTTATAGACGCAAAATGAAATTAGCAGTTACTTCCGGAACAACACCCGCCTAATAGAAAGGATTAAGTACCTCTTCGAGAAGAAACGGTGAAAAATATTCGCGTTACTCAATGCTTTTCTTAAGCTATAGGAAATTTTACGATTACGGCAGGGGCGTAGGAACCGGGAGGGGCAGGGCGGGCAATGCCCCTCCCTAGAATATTGCTGGGAGGGGCAACTTATGTTATTGCATTCTCCAACCTTTGGTCAGTTGAAATCTTCAAAAGACTCAAATTATCATATTAAAAGCATATACAGTTTATAGAACCTCAACTGTGTTTAAATTTCAGTCTTTTCCCGCCAATTTACATAGTAGTGACCAGTACACATGCATTCGGAGAAGCTACACTCCATTAAAAATTAAAAACCATTCTCCAGACCCCTTTTCGTTTATCTTTGCCCCCTCCAACTTCTAGAACGTTCCTACGCCCCTGGATTACGGGTCTCTTGTGTAAGCCCCGTCTCGTGTAATTATTGTGTCGTATGATCGTTTCCCAGCGCTTAAACTCTGTAATTTCTATATCGATCGTAAAATTTACCTAATAGAGATTAAGCTCCGTTATGTAACAAGCGAAGAGATCACGCGAATGATTTGTTGTGACTATTTCATTGGTTAAAACGAGAGGCTAGCTGCTTTGTAAGTTCCATATGTTTTTAAAATATTTTTATTTGTGTTAAATTATTTTTAGTGGTTTTAAAATACTTTTTGTCGTGTTCAAATACTTTTTGTCGTGTTCAAATACTTTTTGTCGTGTTCAAATACTTTTTCTCGTGTTCAAATACTTTTTGTCGTGTTCAAATACTTTTCGTGGTTTTAAAATACTTTTTGTCGTGTTCAAATACTTTTTGTCGTGTTCAAATACTTTTTGTCGTGTTCAAATACTTTTTGTCGTGTTCAAATACTTTTTGTCGTGTTCAAATACTTTTTGTCGTGTTCAAATACTTTTTGTCGTGTTCAAATACTTTTTGTCGTGTTCAAATACTTTTTGTCGTGTTCAAATACTTTTTGTCGTGTTCAAATACTTTTCGTGGTGTTAAATTCCTTTTTATGGTGTTTAAATACTTTTCATGGTGTTCGAATACTTTTCTGGGTGTTAAAATACTATTTGCAAGGTTAAAAATATTTTCGTGGTGTTAAAAAAATTTTCGTGGTGTTAAATTACTTTTTATGGTGTTTAAATACTTTTTGCAAGCTTAAAATACTTTACGTGGTGTTAAAATACTTTTCGTGGTGTTAAAATACTTTTTATGGTGTTTAAACACTTTTTGCAGTGTTAAAATTATTTTCGTGGTGTTAAAATACTTTTTTCAAGGTGAAAATATTTTTCGTGGTGTTAAAATTATTTTCGTGGTGTTAAAATTATTTTCGTGGTGTTAAAATTATTTTCGTGGTGTTAAAATTATTTTCGTGGTGTTAAAATTATTTTCGTGGTGTTGAAATACTTTTTGTGGTGTTAAAATACTTTTTGTGGTGTTAAAATACTTTTCGTGGTGTTCAAATTCTTTTCGTGGTGTTCAAATACATTTCATGTTGCTAAAATACATTTCGTGTTGCTAAAATACTTTTTTTGGTGTTAAAATACTTTTCATGGTGTTCAAATACTTTTCGTGGTGTTCAAATATTTATCGAGCAAATGTTTTGGCTGTATTCAAATATTTTTAGGGTTCATATTTTTTTTGGGTACTTGGTAATCCGGGATAAAACTACTACACTTCAACTAACTTATTCTCAATAATATACGCATCATCAAGTACCCCATAAAGTATCAGATGTTACCAAGAACGTATATACGTTACTGAGAAGCTACTAGTTCAGCCGTTTACAAAATCAAGAGTACTGAAAATAGTACGCAGTGAAAGGTTTGTAGAACCATGGCCGCACCTACAGTTGAGATTGACTACGGGCCGACTGCTCAGCAGCCGGGTCATAATACGGAGTAATTTCAAGAACTAAAACCAGGGTTCCTAGAGAAGTTGAAATTGTTCGCATCCGAAATCTCGGACAAGGAGAAGAGAATGAAGGAACAGTCTGCTTGTGATGAGTGGTTTGATTATAGGATGAATTCTTCGGTTTCCTCTTTCCATAAAGACTTGTAGAGGTGAACGGTAATAGTTAGTGTAGGGAGATGTTGGTTCTCGTGGCATGAAAGACTTGCCACCACCCTCCTACGCATTATAACTCGGCCACCTGTTTAAAAGGTATTATAAGTCGCTAAATGACTTTGGCCCAAGGAGGGGCCTTGGGTATTATCTATAGCTGAATTTAACGAAGTCTGTGTTGCGGCTTGTAAAAGCATTATTTATCCAAATCCAGTAAATACACTAGCCATGCAGTATGGAAAAGAAAATTTAAAAAATGTGGTAGAAAACTACAGAAAAATTTGACGTTTTATAGCCGTGGAAAAGGCGGGCGTTTTTTGTTGAACGAAACACTGGTTTTCGGGCGCTTTCTCCTGATGGCCTTGTTGGAGAGCAGGTTCATTAGAAGTGAAGTGCCCTAAAATCCCGGATCGGTGTTGGCCGTGGTCAAAACCTAGGGGCTGCTTCACTAAGCCTAGGTTAAAAACGTGTTCTAGTCTAACAATTGTCTTTAACTTTTTTAGAATCTTCTGGTCAGAGACTTAACATCACTATCCCAATAATAATACTAATTATTCCTAGTCGTCGTGAAATTAAGTTTAACAAATTAATCTTTTCTTCTATTAAAAGAGTAAAAATATTTAAAAACATAACTTGCCACAAAATTTTAAGTATGACTTTCTTTAAAAGTTAAACTTTAAAAGATTTATTTAATGAAGCTAGAAGTCACTGTTTAACGGTAAAATTCAAAGGAATTTTATAACCACGTGACTATTTTGAAAGGTTTCTAATGTTTGATGGCGCTTAAATGTTTCCCGAAAAAATTTTACCCAGAATAACTTGCAATTTATGCTATCGCCCATTATATGGCACTGGTTGACAGTTTTGCGATTTGGTATTGCGGAGTCCAAACCAGTGCAATATTGAAATAATTACTTATGATGAGGAATTCTGAGTCAATGTTATCCCATAGTTGGAGAGGTTCTACAACGAAGCGTTGCTGCCAGATCTAGTTCACCCGAGATTGGAGAGGTTCTACAACTAAGCGTTGCTGCCAGATCTAGTTCACCCGAGATTGGAGAGTTTCTACAACGAAGCGTTGCTGCCAGATCTAGTTCACCCGAGATTGGAGAGTTTCTACAACGAAGCGTTGCTGCCAGATCTAGTTCACCCGAGATTGGAGAGGTTCTACAACGAAGCGTTGCTGCCAGATCTAGTTCACCCGAGATTGGAGAGGTTCTACAACGAAGCGTTGCTGTCAGATCTAGTTCACCCGAGATTGGAGAGGTTCTACAACGAAGCGTTGCTGTCAGATCTAGTTCACCCGAGATTGGAGAGGTTCTACAACGAAGCGTTGCTGTCAGATCTAGTTCACCCGAGATTGGAGAGGTTCTACAACGAAGCGTTGCTGTCAGATCTAGTTCACCCGAGATTGGAGAGGTTCTACAACGAAGCGTTGCTGTCAGATCTAGTTCACCCGAGATTGGAGAGGTTCTACAACGAAGCGCTGCTGCCAGATCTAGTTCACCCGAGATTGGAGAGGTTCTACAACGAAGCGTTGCTGTCAGATCTAGTTCACCCGAGATTGGAGAGGTTCTACAACGAAGCGTTGCTGTCAGATCTAGTTCACCCGAGATTGGAGAGGTTCTACAACGAAGCGTTGCTGCCAGATCTAGTTCACCCGAGATTGGAGAGGTTCTACAACGAAGCGTTGCTGTCAGATCTAGTTCACCCGAGATTGGAGAGGTTCTACAACGAAGCGTTGCTGTCAGATCTAGTTCACCCGAGATTGGAGAGGTTCTACAACGAAGCGCTGCTGCCAGATCTAGTTCACCCGAGATTGGAGAGGTTCTACAACGAAGCGTTGCTGTCAGATCTAGTTCACCCGAGATTGGAGAGGTTCTACAACGAAGCGTTGCTGTCAGATCTAGTTCACCCGAGATTGGAGAGGTTCTACAACGAAGCGCTGCTGCCAGATCTAGTTCACCCGAGATTGTAGAGGTTCTACAACGAAGCGTTGCTGCCAGATCTAGTTCACCCGAGATTGGAGAGGTTCTACAACGAAGCGTTGCTGTCAGATCTAGTTCACCCGAGATTGGAGAGGTTCTACAACGAAGCGTTGCTGTCAGATCTAGTTCACCCGAGATTGGAGAGGTTCTACAACGAAGCGTTGCTGTCAGATCTAGTTCACCCGAGATTGGAGAGGTTCTACAACGAAGCGTTGCTGCCAGATCTAGTTCACCCGAGATTGGAGAGGTTCTACAACGAAGCGTTGCTGTCAGATCTAGTTCACCCGAGATTGGAGAGGTTCTACAACGAAGCGTTGCTGTCAGATCTAGTTCACCCGAGATTGGAGAGGTTCTACAACGAAGCGTTGCTGCCAGATCTAGTTCACCCGAGATTGTAGAGGTTCTACAACGAAGCGTTGCTGCCAGATCTAGTTCACCCGAGATTGGAGAGGTTCTACAACGAAGCGTTGCTGCCAGATCTAGTTCACCCGAGATTGGAGAGGTTCTACAACGAAGCGTTGCTGCCAGATCTAGTTCACCCAAGATTGGAGAGGTTCTACAACGAAGCGTTGCTGCCAGATCTAGTTCACCCGAGATTGGAGAGGTTCTACAACGAAGCGTTGCTGTCAGATCTAGTTCACCCGAGATTGGAGAGGTTCTACAACGAAGCGTTGCTGTCAGATCTAGTTCACCCGAGATTGGAGAGGTTCTACAACGAAGCGTTGCTGCCAGATCTAGTTCACCCGAGATTGGAGAGGTTCTACAACGAAGCGTTGCTGCCAGATCTAGTTCACCCAAGATTGGAGAGGTTCTACAACGAAGCGTTGCTGCCAGATCTAGTTCACCCGAGATTGGAGAGGTTCTACAACGAAGCGTTGCTGTCAGATCTAGTTCACCCGAGATTGGAGAGGTTTTACAACGAAGCGTTGCTGCCAGATCTAGTTCACCCGAGATTGGAGAGGTTCTACAACGAAGCGTTGCTGTCAGATCTAGTTCACCCAAGATTGGAGAGGTTCTACAACGAAGCGTTGCTGCCAGATCTAGTTCACCCGAGATTGGAGAGGTTCTACAACGAAGCGTTGCTGTCAGATCTAGTTCACCCGAGATTGGAGAGGTTTTACAACGAAGCGTTGCTGCCAGATCTAGTTCACCCGAGATTGGAGAGGTTCTACAACGAAGCGTTGCTGTCAGATCTAGTTCACCCGAGATTGGAGAGGTTTTACAACGAAGCGTTGCTGCCAGATCTAGTTCACCCGAGATTGGAGAGGTTCTACAACGAAGCGTTGCTGTCAGATCTAGTTCACCCGAGATTGGAGAGGTTTTACAACGAAGCGTTGCTGCCAGATCTAGTTCACCCGAGATTGGAGAGGTTCTACAACGAAGCGCTGCTGCCAGATCTAGTTCACCCGAGATTGGAGAGGTTCTACAACGAAGCGTTGCTGTCAGATCTAGTTCACCCGAGATTGGAGAGGTTCTACAACGAAGCGTTGCTGTCAGATCTAGTTCACCCGAGATTGGAGAGGTTCTACAACGAAGCGTTGCTGCCAGATCTAGTTCACCCGAGATTGGAGAGGTTCTACAACGAAGCGTTGCTGTCAGATCTAGTTCACCCGAGATTGGAGAGGTTCTACAACGAAGCGTTGCTGTCAGATCTAGTTCACCCGAGATTGGAGAGGTTCTACAACGAAGCGCTGCTGCCAGATCTAGTTCACCCGAGATTGGAGAGGTTCTACAACGAAGCGTTGCTGTCAGATCTAGTTCACCCGAGATTGGAGAGGTTCTACAACGAAGCGTTGCTGTCAGATCTAGTTCACCCGAGATTGGAGAGGTTCTACAACGAAGCGCTGCTGCCAGATCTAGTTCACCCGAGATTGTAGAGGTTCTACAACGAAGCGTTGCTGCCAGATCTAGTTCACCCGAGATTGGAGAGGTTCTACAACGAAGCGTTGCTGTCAGATCTAGTTCACCCGAGATTGGAGAGGTTCTACAACGAAGCGTTGCTGTCAGATCTAGTTCACCCGAGATTGGAGAGGTTCTACAACGAAGCGTTGCTGTCAGATCTAGTTCACCCGAGATTGGAGAGGTTCTACAACGAAGCGTTGCTGCCAGATCTAGTTCACCCGAGATTGGAGAGGTTCTACAACGAAGCGTTGCTGTCAGATCTAGTTCACCCGAGATTGGAGAGGTTCTACAACGAAGCGTTGCTGTCAGATCTAGTTCACCCGAGATTGGAGAGGTTCTACAACGAAGCGTTGCTGCCAGATCTAGTTCACCCGAGATTGTAGAGGTTCTACAACGAAGCGTTGCTGCCAGATCTAGTTCACCCGAGATTGGAGAGGTTCTACAACGAAGCGTTGCTGCCAGATCTAGTTCACCCGAGATTGGAGAGGTTCTACAACGAAGCGTTGCTGCCAGATCTAGTTCACCCAAGATTGGAGAGGTTCTACAACGAAGCGTTGCTGCCAGATCTAGTTCACCCGAGATTGGAGAGGTTCTACAACGAAGCGTTGCTGTCAGATCTAGTTCACCCGAGATTGGAGAGGTTCTACAACGAAGCGTTGCTGTCAGATCTAGTTCACCCGAGATTGGAGAGGTTCTACAACGAAGCGTTGCTGCCAGATCTAGTTCACCCGAGATTGGAGAGGTTCTACAACGAAGCGTTGCTGCCAGATCTAGTTCACCCAAGATTGGAGAGGTTCTACAACGAAGCGTTGCTGCCAGATCTAGTTCACCCGAGATTGGAGAGGTTCTACAACGAAGCGTTGCTGTCAGATCTAGTTCACCCGAGATTGGAGAGGTTTTACAACGAAGCGTTGCTGCCAGATCTAGTTCACCCGAGATTGGAGAGGTTCTACAACGAAGCGTTGCTGTCAGATCTAGTTCACCCAAGATTGGAGAGGTTCTACAACGAAGCGTTGCTGCCAGATCTAGTTCACCCGAGATTGGAGAGGTTCTACAACGAAGCGTTGCTGTCAGATCTAGTTCACCCGAGATTGGAGAGGTTTTACAACGAAGCGTTGCTGCCAGATCTAGTTCACCCGAGATTGGAGAGGTTCTACAACGAAGCGTTGCTGTCAGATCTAGTTCACCCGAGATTGGAGAGGTTTTACAACGAAGCGTTGCTGCCAGATCTAGTTCACCCGAGATTGGAGAGGTTCTACAACGAAGCGTTGCTGTCAGATCTAGTTCACCCGAGATTGGAGAGGTTTTACAACGAAGCGTTGCTGCCAGATCTAGTTCACCCGAGATTGGAGAGGTTCTACAACGAAGCGTTGCTGTCAGATCTAGTTCACCCGAGATTGGAGAGGTTTTACAACGAAGCGTTGCTGCCAGATCTAGTTCACCCGAGATTGGAGAGGTTCTACAACGAAGCGTTGCTGCCAGATCTAGTTCACCCGAGATTGGAGAGGTTCTACAACGAAGCGTTGCTGTCAGATCTAGTTCACCCGAGATTGGAGAGGTTTTACAACGAAGCGTTGCTGCCAGATCTAGTTCACCCGAGATTGGAGAGGTTCTACAACGAAGCGTTGCTGTCAGATCTAGTTCACCCGAGATTGTCGTGAAATATGGAGTTACGAGGAACACCGTATGTCGAAGAGGCACTGCGAAAACGAGCCAAGCTAGCTGCTAAACCTAAGCCCACTAAAAGAAAGAATGAAGAAGTTGAAAATCCAGATTCTAAAAAGAAAAATTAATCTCCATTGACAGGAGAAAAAAAGGCCTTTTTAGGGCCACCCAAATGTGAATTAATGGTATTAAACCCCAAGATGTATTGTGTACGCTACCGAGATATTTTCTGGTAGCCTAAGACGATTCAAGTACACCTATTTATAAAGAGGTCGGCTCCAATTAGATCACAAAAAATATTGGTATTTGTATATCTAAATTACTTATGGCCGCTGGTCGTATATTATAATAATAAGCTAGGCTAATACTCAAGGCACCACCTTAGGCCCAAGTCATGGAACGACTTTAAACAGGTGGCCCGGTTACAATGCGTAGGAGGGTGGTGGCAAGCCCTTCGTGCCACGCGAGCCTTAAGCTCCCCACACTCACTATTACCGTTAACCTCTACAAGTTTTTATGGAAACCAGGTCTTGTCAGAGTTCCTTTTATTATTTGTTTATAAGCTGCAAGGGTTACCGTTATAACAAAAACTAACTAATTTCCAAATCGTCAACGAACTCCATGAGTTATGAGATAATAACGTAATTTCAAATTCTCAAATTTGTAAAGCTTCGAAATATAAACAGAGTAAAAAAGATACTTTCCCTTTGACCAGTATGAGGGTAGGAAAAAGGGCAAGTCGCGATACATCGTCCATCTTGACAAAAGCACAAAAGATATACGCTGACAATGGACCCTCCCCTCGTTCCTCACAAATTATCCTGAGGGAAATTACGAACATATAACTAGGGGCTATCCTGGAAAACTCCAACTATAAGAGAGACATTTGGAGTTGTCAGTACATGAAAAGTATTATTTCGTGACCTCTTCTATGGCTCTTGGGGACAATATACATAGTAAAGATAAAGAAGCACCTAGAAAATTTATTTTCTTACTTTCAAAATTGGTGGCACCATCCCAGCGACCAAACTCTGAACTAGGGCTACGTAACAGATGTCGCTAGTGTCGAAATGAAACAAGATGCTTAAGATACATTTTGAATCAAAATACGGGACTTAAAGTACCCCTTGAGTTGATTGGCCGTTTGTAATTTTAACAATAACTTAAATTATAGTAATTTTTAACCATTTACTTTAAATGGGACACATAATTTAATTTTAAGCCCACTTACGACGTTGGTAGAGTACTCGTTGACTAATTATAATATTCTACAATGGTTCTCTGACGACGATATGGCTTCGCTATTTTCCTCACAAGAGCCACTTATTCAGCTTATGACGTCTCTTCTACGTCACTCTACACATAGCTATCAGTAATCATCTCGATTAACTAGCACACTAACGAGAAGTTAAAGTTAAGTTTAGTGAATGCAAAAATTGCTTATATAGAAAAATCCATAATGAAAAAGATTAACCCCAATCAAATTTAAACTAATTAGAAAACTTACGAATTAATCGTACCAATATGTCTTCGAGAATAATATAATAACGCGAGATTCACATCAAATAAATCTTCGAGTCACAAACGAATTTAAAATAATGAAAACTTAATTAAAATCTAATTGATTATAATTATACGACTCTGCTATGAATATGAAAGGATAAATGAACTAAAAACCACTTTGTGTACAGAAAAAAGTTTTATTTTTTAATAAAATATTTTATTGTACACAAAGTGGTTTTCAGTTTATTTATCCTTTCATACGAATTAAAGTAGCCAGAATTTCCAATGGTAGATGTGTTTCGCCATATTTTAACTTAGAGATAATTTAACTTAGATAATTTCTTGTTATGGTAATCCAAGTGGTACCGACTAGTATATCTTATCGACAAATATTTTTGGCGAGTTGAAATTTTTACAGTAGGTGCAGAATTCGCATTTATAATTCCATTTATTCTAACTCGAAATTTCTAAATTGGCGTTTACTATGTTGGCTATCAGTAAAAATTTCGATTAATTAAGTACACTTTGAAGTTTTAGCTTAAAATGCTTTTTGTCAACATTGGATAGTTAAACCTCCAAAATGATCCAAGTTACCAGCAGTAATTATTTCGACCAATTGGCATACTTTGAAATATTTTACAGTTGTAGCTTAAATGGTCTTTGACAACAGTGGATAGTTAAACCACCAAAAATTAAGAATGGCCTACCGGGGTCAGCGCGATTTCCTATGGCTAAAATTAATACAGCCAAGCGCAGGAGAATCAATAGTCGGGTCGCTAAAAAAATTTAAGACTTTATTTTAAGCGATTTTCATGCCCAAGATTCAGTATTGTGGATGCCTAGCGGCATTATTCTTACTGTCAACTTCAGCGAGAAACGTATTAGAATCCCGTTATTTAACGAAAGTTAGTCGACTGTAGATAAGAAGCTTCGTAGTGTTATGAGTTAGTGTACCATTTTTGACATGGAAGGCCAACTGATCAGCTCGTATCCAGTTTCCCGGAAAAATGCAAAAATAAAATTTTGTTCGTCTTCGATTTAACGTTGATTTTTGCACTTTACTCAAGAAATAATAAACCATTTCGTATGGGAACTTTATTTAAATCTCATTATTTATACGTAATTAAGTATTTTTTAAGTAACAATTATCATTTTAGTAATTAATTTAATTGCAATTTAATAGTAGTTAACATTTAACCGTTAAGCCTTTGCTTCGTAGGGAAAATTAGCCTGTAGAACCCGATCATATATTCTAGGTTAATAAAATACTATTCTAGGTTAAAACTAACGTATTTAGTAGTACCAGAAATAATTTTGTGGAAAGTGAAATTTAGTTTGAAGTTAATTTTGTTTTATCTCTTACATATTTTATTTACCCAGCTAATGTTTTCAGAGTTAAGAAAAATAATCATTGAATTTTGATTTAGGTGTATCCATTTAGCATTTTCAAAATAATTTTGAGAATTTTAATTACAGTAATGAAGTATGGTAAATATTTGAATAATTTTTCATAACAATAAACGTTTTGGGCATTCAAACTTAATCCTCTATTTAAAGGCGTCTTAATTATTCAAAAGCTTAAAGAGAAATTATTGTTATTTGAGGATCAGTAGTGTACGAGTCTTTCTTGAAAGTCCCTTTAACAATTCAAACAGGCTACTGCAGTGTAACTGCACACAGTTCATCAGGCCTTTCTAGGAAGAAATGTGGTCATTTTAATGTAACTCTATTGTCAATTTATTTTACTACTACTTGACTTGGATCTTCAGTTTTTCATGATGTATGCCAAATTTAAATACTGTTGCATAGTTCTACTTTAAACCAGAAGTTTAAAATAATAAGTGCAGACTTGGATAGATAAATTCATTATGAGAATTAGCTTACATAGAAAGTTGCAAACTCCTTTAACCGTTTAATTTCTTATGTATTTAAACAAAATTTTTATTTAACATATAAAACAGCATATTAATTAAGGTTATAATATTTTGTCGTTTAGTTGGAAACACAAAACTGCAGAATCCAATTACGACAGCATAGCAGACGTCTATACAGGGCTTCCACATTTGCTATCTAAAATTTTCCTCTTGCGATAATTTCATTTTCGCGTTTTCGACCTAGTAATTCCCATTTTTTATCCCTCGCTCTTAATACTAATTTATACAGATATTAAGATTAATTTTTAAAATTATTGAAAATTTAAGGTTTTATTTATTACAAAATTACTTACATTTTAATAATTTTGCAAAAACATATCCTCAAAAGTTGCTTTGGATATTTAGATTGTGACTTTCATTACTTTTATAATGACCCTTTATTAAATTTCCATCGCTTTTCCCGTTTTCCCTTTTAAATTGCATTATTCCCTTTTAAATTGCATTATTCCCTTTTAAATTGCATTATTCCCTTTTAAATTGCATTATTCCCTTTTAAATTGCATTATTCCCTTTTAAATTGCATTATTCCCTTTTAAATTGCATTATTCCCTTTTAAATTGCATTATTCCCTTTTAAATTGCATTATTCCCTTTTAAATTGCATTATTCCCTTTTAAATTGCATTATTCCCTTTTAAATTGCATTATTCCCTTTTAAATTGCATTATTCCCTTTCAGCGTTTTTAAAGGTTGAAAAATTCTGGAAAAAGGAAAAATTCCCCGAATATGGAAGCACTGCGTCTATAGCATTGAAAATCAATGCCAGAAATAAGCGTTTCAAAAATATGGTGCCTTATCAAGCAAAATAACTCAGCTCGTAGTATGTCTTCTCTTTCGAATTTTTTATCCCCCAGCCTTATTTTATATCCATGGCGGCCGATTTTAAAATTCATTTTAAATATTTCCATTAGAATATACATAATTCTGAACTAAACACGCGTACTCCTTTACAATTTAAAATTTTCTCAGTTTACTGTTACAGTTTCAAGGCTCAAATTTAAGGAAATGGTTTTAAAATATATAAAAGGTGAGGGAAAATTTATGGAAATTATTTTAGAAATATACTTTGCTTATCTAAAACATTTCAAATATCTGTGCCTTCATAGATCCGAACTACCCCTTAAATCAACCATCCAACTGCTTTGATAAAAGCATTTTTATTTAATATCAATTATGCCATCAGTCGATTAATTAGAACATTTTGAAATATTTTGCAGTTGTAGCTTAAATGGTTTTTGTCAACACTGGATAGTAGAACCACCAAAATGATGAAAGTTGCCATCAGTAGTTATTTCGACTAATTGGAACACTTTGAAATATTTTGCAGCTGAAGCTTAAATGGTCTTTCACAACACTGGATAGTTAAACCACCAAAATGATCAAAGTTTCCATCAGCCCATCAGTAGTTATTTCACACACTTTGAAATATCTTGCAGTTGGCTTATAATGTCTTTAACAACTTTAATGATATAAATAGAGATATAATGATAACACAGAAGGAAACCACCAAAAATATCAAAGTTGCCATCAGTTTCTACTATATGGGGCACTTACTGTATGTAATTATACACTTATGGTTCAACTTGTCGTCAAAGTAAAGCGAAGCGTGGTGTGCACTTTTGTTGAACCCGGGCAAACATTGTAAAGGGACGTTTTATGCGGAGCCGGAAGCAAATTGGTCTTGATGTGACAAAAATAGCGCGGATATTTCTTCTCCCTCATTTAAAAGGGGTTTAGTCCGGGTTACGGGGTCTTAGCGCACGACCTTTAAAAGGGGGTCATTATATTTGACTTTGCCACTCCGCCACAAAACACCAAAAAGAACGAAATTAAATTTTCGACGATTTTGTTTGACTTAAAGTTCTTTTGTTTTAAATCCAATTCGTTGTATTTTGCTTGGCGTCCACAAACCACTCAAAAATGTCGCATAAGCAAGGGTCCTGTATTTGTGTGACCAGCTTTCTGTGTATTTCTAAGAGTGTGGGCATTTTTGTAAAATGGTTAATGAGCACCCAAATTGTATGGTAACTTTATAGAATCCCGCTGATTTTTCAAAGGGCGTTTTCGAAGAAAATTTAGTGCGGTGTGAAATACAGCACATAGTGACAAATTAATGCTATTATATGGGGAAAACATGCTTTATAAATTTTATTATTAATATTATATTATGTGTATATTTTACGTCGGTAGGTATCGTACTAATCGCTGTACACTTTTATCAGTAATGTGGTGTAGTAATATCAACATTTCATGGTCTAGTTCGATACTTTTCGGGGAAGCTTTAGGCAAACTAATCATAAACATCTTAAAGCAAGTGTCGGTTTGACGTATACCAGGTCATTTTTCATCCGATGTAGCTAGCGTCGAAATCAAAACAAGATGCTTAAGCAACATTTTGACCCAAAAGACGGGACATAAATGTACCCCTCGCGTTGGTTGGCTCGATTGTAAATTTGACAATAAATTATAGTAATTTTTCACAATATATTGTATATGTAATATACAATTTAGGTTAAAGTCCACTAACAAGGAGACTACCCGTGGTGGTTATCACCGATTTTGTTGAAACTCGGTAGACCTTATAGTAGTATGAAAATTCGCAAAGGGAAAAGTTGCAATGGGCTTTAGTTTTCCTATGGCAACCGAAAATGTTTTTGACATCTCCATTTAAAAAAGCATGGGATTTTCTCGGTTACCCAAATTTTGTTAAAATTTAACCAAAATTGAAAAAATTTACCAAAAATAGATCAAATTCATCTTTTTGGGTAAGTTTAGAAAATTTAATTTTTTCAAATTTTTTTAAGTAAGTGGAACCGAGAAAATCCCATGCTTTTTTAAATTGAGCTTTTTTGTTTTGAGAGATCAAAAACATTTTCGGTTGCCATAGGAAAACTAAAGCACATTGCAACTTTTCCCTTTGGGAATTTTCATACTACTATAAGGGCTACCTAACCCCCAAATTTCAACAAAATCGGTGATAACCACCACGGGTAGTCTCCTTGTAAGTTGAGTATAATTGGTCTTATTATAATACTTTACAATGGTTCTCTGACGACGTTATGGTTTCTCTAATTTAAATTTTAGCTTCCTTTGCCATTAATAGATGGCACCACACTCTCCACTAAAATCAATAGATTCTTTGCCATCTATATTAACTAAGTCCTTATCATAATACAGGTGACACTAGAGCCAACAGTTGATTTAAATTTGGCCAATGATAAATAATTTTAGTACTTGGTACATGAAGTCTTGCAAATTTCGTATTTAGCGTTGATATTCCTAACGTATACGTCGTACTAAACGCAAGAAAAATGATGCAAATATCAACGAAATTGGCGTCCATACCGAATTTTATTTTAGTAGGTATGATCACACGATGGATAAATCCCACTAACAAACAAGGCTTAAGCCAATTATTCGTATAATCGTGCTATCAAAATAGGTTGCCAAGTTACAAGTTCCAAATCCTTTCCCACGCGCTGGTTCGCGAAGGACCTCTAAGGGGCTTAGCACGTAGCTATTACCATAAGTCTATAATATTCATATATAAGTGTGACACTTCCAATTCTTCAAAAGTTTTACTGAGAGCTATTCACAAAACAGACTGCATTACGGGCTTCGTCGCCGTTTTGCGTCCGCTTGCTGACGCGTCACACGTAGCTTTGACAGCGCCTCGCTAGGGGAGATGTTCTTCTTGTGATGACATCACTCCGTTACTAGCTTTCAGTAAAATTATAACAAAAACAGTTCTTCCAACTGAAAAAACAGTTTAGAGCTCGTTAAATGTTCAGCCTTAAAGGGACATATATTATTTTTATTGTTGATTAATATGTCAAATTCATTTAAAGTATAAAAAAATATTCCTGTGAACAACAGAATGACGTCATTCCGCCGTTAAAATCAGTCCACTGCTCCTCCAATTTTTAACACAAAATCTTTGATCCAATTTTGCCCACAGAGGTATCCATATTTATATTTATTTTCTTCCCTACACATTTAACATTAAAATTTAAAAATTTATTATTATTATTATGTATTATTTATTTACTGCGCGCCAATCTGAAACTTAAGAGGGAAAATGGATGCCGTAATTTCCTGGCTTCAAAAACTTATATTTTCTCGGCGTTAATGATTAAATTATAAATCGTGAAAAGACGGGCCTATGAAGTGAAACACGCTGATTTTAAATCCGTTTACAGAATTAAAATACGACAAGTGGTTGAGGTTAGAGCGCGACCCAAAAAAGGCCTAAAAATATCTTAAGCTGAGTTGACGTCTTCCACGACCAAACCGGTAAATTGCCAATATACGCACAGCAGAGGTGGAAATGGGGGAAAAAATGAGCTCTAAATATACTCCGCGGGCGCCGAGTATAATATTCCTCAAAGTGACAAACTTATTGAACAATATTATAGACTTATGTTATTACGAATAAAGCAAAGGATAAACCAGGACACACGAAGATAATAAACTGAATTGGCGATACTACAATAATGTTAAATAGTGCCAAAGGATTTCAGTCCACGTTTACTCTTTCGTCATCGTGTACCCTGGGGAACCAAACAATATTTATTTATTTATTTATTTATTTATTTATTTATTTATTTATGTATTTATTTATTTATTTATTTATTTATCATATTACAAACCACTAAGCTTTAGAGCTTATAGGCAGCCTTGCAGGCGTTTGACAAATGATATAATATATAAGGATAATACAAAATGTAGAATATATAGAATAATACGGTTTATACATCAATTATCGCTCGAAAGTAATCGCGCACAAACAATATCATATGGCCATTTTCACGAATACCAGTTTTATATAAGGCTGTTGTGACCTACTTGGAATAAATGAACATTGAAATCGTTTCCAATGCGTAGTTTTATTGTTGTAAGTCGGGAAATGTTCCGCAAAATATTTTCCACAGAAAAGATTTATAAGTCAGCCGCCACTCGGTTTTTCTTGCTTTAAATCGTAACCGCTAGAATTTGTTTTGCTCCTACCAACGCGTCGTTGCGCGCGCCATAATGTAAATTTTTTGTCACGCGTAAGAACATTGGCACATTTCAAAGCTGAGTGTCGCTTTTTGACGCGCGCTGGTGGAAACCAAGCTTTACGAAAAAAATAAGACCCCCTTTGCGTGACGGGGTTAGGGTAGAGGATAGCACCGCTGATCAAACGCCGCCGCCGCCGATTATTTAGATAACGGCGAAACGCCGCCGCCGATAAATTGAATTTCGGCGGCGCCGCCGCCACCGCCGAAACATTTTCATTTCGCCGCCAAATTAATTTCCATTATTCAAGTATAATAATTAAGTTTTGAGATCTAAACTACATAGATTTTTCTTTTGGTAGTGCTACGATTACTAGGCTGTTGGGTGCACCGTACTAGCGTTATAAAATTAAAAATAATTAATAATTTCCAAAAGATCTGGCACCACTGCACCGCGCGCACCAAGATTTTCTGCAGCAGATAGCTGGGATAGGAGAGAGAGAAATGAAAACGGCTTTGGAGTTGCCTCGCCTCGTATTTTGTAATAAGTACAGAAACGTATCAGCTGAATTGGCTGCATTCAGCAATAACTATTCTATTACATTTTAAAAATTCCTTTGATACAAAGGTAAAATAATTTGTGATAATAGACTTAAATGCGCGGGGAAAAACCGGATTTGGGGGGGATGAAATTTATGCGGTAGAGGGCTGGCTCGTTGGTTGTCTGTACGATAATGGCGGCGCCCAGCAAAAGTTTCTAAAAAGAGTGTATAGATAATAATACTAGTGAAATGGTAGTAAATTAGTACAGTATTGTTATTACTAGCGTAAATGTTTTAGTTTAATAGTATCATATGTGACATAGTTACTCATAATTGTGCCTCTGTTTAACATATCTGTATTAAAAATTTAAATGAGACCTTGTTTCACAGCCACCAAAGACTATATAAAACTACGCGTAAGTTTATATAGTCTTTGACAGCCACCAAAGAAAATACAGCACTAACGTCGCGTAAAACTGGTTTTAACTTCCTTCCCCCCCTACGCGAGAACTAGTTTTGATGACGATAAAACCGTCATCGACTGGGAAGTGACGTCAATAACGTCATATCCTTGCAACAAGGTATCATTATGAAAACATTCTTTCAGGCACACTTATGATTAAATAAGTTACATCTGATAGTATGTAACCAAAGTTACCTCTTCTTTGTTTAGGAAACAAGTGGTTCCTATTATAATAAAATACATTCTATTAAACATGTATTTTTTAAATGTGTTTAACAATTTAAGTTCTAGCGGTCTATTAAAAGGCTGGCGCTATTTCAGAGGGGGGGCAGTTTTTCCCCTTAGGCGCCGCCGCCGCCGAACTAATTATCGTTCCCGCCGCCGCCGTTGAAAATTGGTTCGGCGCTATGCTCTAGGCTAGGGCCTCAACGTGTCCGTGGTTAGTCCCGACATATTCATTCTCCCTGAGTATAAATAAATACATTCTTGACACTATTAATGTTTTGTAGTATGTATACTGTTATTAGACATTTTATATCTATGAAAAGTTTAAAAAAAGTAAAAACCCTTAAAAAGTAATTGATGTTTCAATTTTTTTATTTTTTCCGATTTGCGTAAAATTTCCCCAATTCAGAAAATTTTCATGAAATTTTTCCGCATTTCATTTTTCCGGAAAATTAACAACACTTGGTAGTTTTAAACAACTTAAAACGTTGCATCCCTTCGTGTGATAGTTAAATAAAATTCTATAGTGGTTAAATATTTCATAAATCATCTGTCTTTGGTGGTAGCAAAACAAATTCTAGCGGTTACGATTTAAAACAAGACAAATCGAGCGGCGGCTGGCTTATAAATTTAAATAAGATTTTTCGTCCATTATTTGATTAAGAAAGAGAACAACTACATGTAACATCAGAGCGAGAAAAGAGCAAATCGCCAGAAACATATCAGCGTCGCTGGAAGAAGGATACTCACCCCATTTCGCCGTTCCCTGCCAGATGTCGCTCTTTGGTTGTTTTCGCCACTTTCACCGAGAAACTGGGAAAATACTCCTCTAGTGGCGTCATCTAGTGGTGCCCCTCTTCTCTATAAAAAATAAGTAAATGGTTAAAATATTCATTTTCTTTGAGATACAATATTTAGAAAAAATACTAATTTGTAAGCTTACAATGAGTTACCCCGAGAGCCAAAATTAAGTAAGTATAAAAAGAACTATTTGAGAAAAAAAACGTTTTTGCTTCAAATGTATAATAACGGAAATGGTAATCTAATTCAGGAAATACCCATAAATTTAAAAGTTTTTAAGAAACTAAATATAGTGAGTCCGACTTATGTAGAAAAACTCGTTTCACATCGATTTTTTTAAAAGTTACACATTTTGACCTACTGGACTTTGGCTCAGAATGAACCTTTCATAAAAGAACAGTTACTCAATTCTAAGTATTGAGATTGAGCTCGCACGATAAAACGTGTATGGAGAACGCCAATATGCCGCTGATTTTACCGAGAAGTTGTTTTTAATCTGTATTTTCTTTCGAATTAAGGCAAGAACAGTGTTAACATAAGTGTATAATTATCCTCCTCGTAAGTATGTCAGTTCCTTGTCTTTCACGTGTTACATTAGAACATGGTTAAAAAAGTTTGTCACTTTGGGGATCATTTTACTGAGAGCTAGTAATAGACGAAAAACGGCGACGAAGCCCAAAATGCAGTCTGTCTTGTGAATAACTCCCAGTAAAACTTTTTCATGTGAAAAATAGGAAATGTCACACTTCTGTAAGAATATGATACACTTATGGTAAGAGTTATTTCTAGAACGACCACATATTCTTGGTGAACTTCAATCTACCTGTTCAGACCTCTGACCCACCAGCGATATTATATTTCTCATATACCTCGCTAGCAGCACTTATCTTTATGGTTATGACGTCAATTCTACGTTACTTCACTATTAGTAATTATTTCGACAGACCCAATTATGTAATATAATATAACTTAAGATGCTAGACAATGAAATAATAATCATGTGATCCCTTACGCGTTTCATTATACGAACCTCAATCTCGCAATATACTTTCCAACTATACTTTAAAAAATCGAAAAGCAGACAGACAGACAGACAGACAGACACGGATTTCCAATTCCAACAACTCACCGAAACAGAGCACGTTTCCGTGTCATTGTGAATTTTTGTTAAAATAAATATTTGGCCATCGAACAGAAAGATAGGTAGCGCTTAAGGGGGGTGAGAATAGGGTCAAAGTGAAGATGTACGACTTTGAATGGCGGGAAAAAATAAATATTAGGGGTATCGAGATCGAGATTCGAGAATAGAAAATGGGTCAAAAGAACCATTTGCGGGAACCAAAACCAAAAAAAAAATGACAAGGACCAAAGGAATGGGACAAGCTAAATCTTGCAGCTCATTTGCTTTTCTGTTTCGTTTATTGAGGCCTTAAATTTCATTCTCTTTCTTACGTCACCGGGAAAAAAATAACCATGGATGTTTTTAAACTAACGAATCAAATGTAAACGGTAGCTTGGCACATTTCTCAAAGTAGTTCGAACAATTTTAAGCGGTTAAATACTAATCATATAAGTTAAAATGTTTTGTTTCCATGGTTGAATTTTCAATTATAATGAGTATTAAAATCACGACTGATACTTCATAGTGTTTTTATTATTAAAATCTTTAAAATTCAAAATTTTTATACATATTCCCGGAGCTTTCGGGTTCGAGACCCCTCGTCAAGCGGTGTTCTTCTTGTATCAAGAAGAAAACGCTTGACGAGGGGTCTCGAACCCGAAAGCTCCGGGAATATGTATAAAAATTTTAAATTTTAAAGATTTTAAATATAAAAACACCATGAAGTATCAGTCGTGATTTTAATACTCATTATAATTTGTTAAATACTAGTTAAGCGAATCCCATTCGACCAAAAAAAAATTTGACGTCATTTATCTAGAAGCTTTCTCTTTTTCCAGCCGAATGGCAGGTTTGGGTTAAAGGGGCGTTGCGTGCGATATCTATAGATAGGATTGCTCTAGAAAACATATCTTCTAGGTTACCGTGATTAGCTAGAATTGGGACAAGGCTACGGTGAAAATGGCAATCGACATAAAAATTGGTTCCCTTTACATTCCGTATAGAAAAAATATATACAGGGTGTTTCAAAAGGTTATACAAAACGTGTAAGGAGTTGTAGGGGGTGAGTTGAGAAGTATGCCTGTTTTTCCCCATTTTCCTACCGTGAGTTTAAAGAGCGCCAGAAAGCTTCAAAGTGTGGCCTACTACTACTAGCCCATGGAAGGAGGCTGCAAATACTGTTTAAGTTTACTTTTTACGCTGGTTTCCTCGATTTGTTCACAAAGTTCTATTTTACCTATCACACTAACCCAAACCTTAATGTTCGCATTTCCCTGCTGCTTCGTTTGGTGCTTGTTGCAGCCTACTTCCAGGGGGATAGTAGGCCACACTTTGAAGCTCTCTGGCGCTCTTTTAACTCATCGTAGGTAAATGGGAAAAAAACAGGCATACTTTTCAACTCACCCCTACAACTCTTTAATTTTTTTCCATAACCTTTTGAAATACCCTGCATTACGATACAAAAAAAACAAATACTGAGTAATCAGTATATTATTTCACTATTAACTTCAATTTTTGGTCTAATGGACTACAATCTTTAAAGCTAGTGGTACCTGGATGGTACGATAAAGGACCTTTTCGGCAGCCTATCTAACATAGTGTATTTGGTCCGATTGGTTGATTTCCAAAGCTTCCGAACAGGGACTAAAAAGCTGACGTATATTTCCAACGGGGCACGCGACACCAATATTCAAGTACTAGTCTCTCGAAATTAAAACGTTCACCGTCTTAGTGCTCATTTTAATCGTAAGTTATCAGCTAAGCTAATACCCAGGGGACCACCTTAGGCCCAAGTCATCAAGCGACTTTTAATGCCTTTAAACAGGTGGCCGGGTTACAAGCATTATATATATCATATAAATGTGGTTAAAGTGAAAACCTATTAAAAAGTCAAATCAGATAATTGCCATGGTAACGCAAAAATATTGCATTCGCGTCTCAACAAAATGATTTTGTAGTGAGCGCGTGAAAGTTATGTTCGACGAGAAATAACTTTTTATTTCAGCCGCGTCTTCGAATGAAACAGCTAATTTACGTTAAGATATTAAAATGTAATGTTCATTATATACATCAGATTTATATTAAGCACCTTTTCGTTTCAACAAAAATAAGCTAAAATACGAAGAGGTACACAACTTCATTTTTGAAGTAATTTTCTTCGCAGGTTAAACTGAGAAATTGCCAGAGTTTCTCGTGATAAAGTTAAATACGTGCAAGTATAGAGCTGCCACTTGCTTTAATGGACAATCAAGAATGTATACTTAGGGATAATGACTTTCGCTACCTGAGTTTAATAAAGGCTTATCTCTAACTTTAACAATATATTTGGTGATGTTTAGTAATAAACAAATATTTTGTCTTAATAATATAGTAAATCTGATTTTTTATAGTTACGATAGTTTTGGTTTCAAAACGAATTTTATAGCAAAAACTTAATATATTTTTTAATGAAATTTTGCAAAGTGAAAATATTGTTACTTGACCTTTTTCTATTAAATCTGGATTTTTTAATTTTTTTAAATAATTGTAAATGATTCATTACCTCTTTTAAACCAATAAAACGTTAAGTTATAAATATGTTGGGTATTCCTGATTTGCGAAATGGCTTCCGAACTTCAAGGTTGATTGTCCCAAAACGTAATTTTTCAGAAATTCGCTAATTTGAGAAGACTTACAGCTTTTCTCCCACTTTGCACTTCCTTAGATATCAATCAATCATTCGCCTTTAAACTGTACTAAATTCCAATAATATAAATTAGATACTGATGGAAAAATGAGCACTAACAAAAGGGTTAATTTTCCCCACAAACGCTTGATTTCCCCCTATAAAGCCTGATTTTCCTTTAAAATCTTAATTTAATTTCCCCTTATAAAGTTTAATTTACCCTAAGAAGCTAAATATCCCCTTATAAAGTTTAATTTACCCTAAGAAGCTAAATATCCCCTTATAAAGTTTAATTTACCCTAAAAAGCTAAATATCCCCTTATAAAGTTTAATTTACCCTAAAAAGCTAAATATCCCCTTTAAAGTTTAATTTACCCTAAAAAGCTAAATATCCCCTTATAAAGTTTAATTTACCCTAAAAAGCTAAATATCCCCTTATAAAGTTTAAATTACCCTAAAAAGCTAAATATCCCCTTATAAAGTTTAAATTACCCTTAAAAGCTAAATATCCCCTATAAAGTTTAAATTACCCTAAAAAGCTAAATATCCCCTTATAAAGCCTAATTTCCCCTTAAAAAACCTAATTTCCTTTAATAAACTTAGTTATCCCCAAAAAGGTGTCTATTTTTCTACGTCGCGATTTTTATATAATATCTGCCTTTGAACAACTTCCCACCATTGATGTTTTCTCTTAAACTTACTGCTTTCAACTTATCGTACGGCCACGAAAAAATTTAGAGTTTCTACGATTTAAACCCCTTACAAAACGAGCCTTTTTAAAGGGACTTGGAAGCGGAAAAGTGACCATCAACTAAATCAGAAGAATAACCTTGATCCGATCTCGTTCCTTTTGGTTATTTTTCCACGATAAATCCTGTCCTATATTCAGCCAAAAAGGAAAATGATATCTCCCATCGTAATGGATACACTGTGTTCCCGTCGATTTCACGATATGCTTTAACAAACCTTTAACAGCTCAGAGATATCCCCGACTCGAAGGATTGCATTTCGCTTCCATTGAAGGACATAAATCTTGAGACCGACCTCGGATCAAAACCACAAAATAAAAATCTCTCTTTTCTAGTTTTGAAGGAAAATACAATTTTTTTCCCGGATACTACCTCTAAACTACGACACTCGTCAGAAGTCAATGAACCGAAGTAATTCTTACGGGGCAAGGGTTAGTTTATCTATCGCGTATCATTGCATCTCAAAAGTAGCAAGGTTTGTAAAAATGCTTACAGCACTATAAGGTTGGCTCGTGGGGACGGGTCGATCTCCTGTTTGGGGTGGGATTAAACGAGCTCTTGACGTCACAAGCTGCCCCTCATACGAACATGTCGACTTTGGAGAAAACATTTGGGTTGGGATAAAACGCACTCTTGACGTCACAAGCTGCCCCTCATACGAACATGTCGACTTGGGAGAAAACATTTGGGTTGGGATAAAACGCACTCTTGACGTCACAAGCTGCCACTCATACGAACATGTCAACTTTGGAGAAAACGTTTGAGTTGGGATAAAACGTGCTCTTGACGTCACAAGCTGTCACTCATACGAACATGTCGACTTTGGAGAAAACGTTTGGGTTGGGATAAAACGTGCTCTTGACGTCACAAGCTGCCACTCATACGAACATGTCGACTTTGAGATGCGACGCGCTACTCGGATAGAGGTGAGCTGTGAGAACTCGACCTTTGGTGACGTAGATAGAACCGGCGTAGTTTGAACGGTAATATGACACACCAGCACACGATGAAGTGGCTAAACGTAGCATAGGCTCCAAAGTTTATTGACTGAGGTCATCAGGTTTGTGTTTTAGTTTAGCTTAGATTAAAGTTTAATTAAGAGTAGGTCAGGTTAAGGTTAAATTAAGAGTAGGTCAGGTTAAAGGTAAATTAAGATTAGGTCAGGTTAAAGTTAAGTTAAAATAAGGTTAAGATCAGATTACTTAAGGTTTACCTAGGTTAATATTATATAAATGCCATGTGAGAAGATTATTGACCAATAAAACTTGGTTGCTACGACACTGGATTTAAAAAATACTCATTTCCTAAGAGCAAGAATATTTTACATTGAAAAGCATCTGATAATAACGTAACAAGGGCTATTTATCTCTGGCTTTCGTTAAACTAGGTTGCGGCAATATTAAGTTAAGCCGTCTACCATAAATATAAAGCTTCATACTCCGTTTAAGCCTAAATAAACAGATGATGTTTTGACATTTTCAGGATGTTATAGTAGTTGACCTTTCGCTTATTTTGCCCGAACTAAATTATGCTTTAAGAGCACCGTCCAAATTCTAAGGAAACAGTTGGTTAGATCGAAAACTAACAATTTTCGGTTATGTACTATTTAACCGATTCCCATTCGACCGAAAACAATTTTGAAGCCATATATCTAGAATCTCTCTCTTTTTCAGCACAATGGCGCGTTTCGGATTAATGGGGATTACATAAAACTAAATGGATCTAGGTTAGGTTAGATTGCGATTTTCTTATTGTAAGATAATTATGCGTGCATTATTTATTAACATAATTTACATCCAAATAAAATGCGGTTTTCGGTCGAATGTACTGAAATCGCCATTTTCACCAAAACATTTGCGAGACGATAAAATGTAACTTATTTGTGGGAATGGAACTAAATTCTGGATATTATTAAACGAGCTCTACGATGAAATTTCACAGAAAATTACCAAGTTTTCGAGTTTCATATTTAGGTCTTTTTTTTTATTGGACAAAAGTTGACACTTTGAACTACCCAAAGAAAATACGGAGGGTGGAATAGAAATGTAATCTTGGTACACCTTAGCTTATGACGTAAGCCTCTTCTATTAAAATATTATCAAGTTGTCTCCTGGTTCCTGGAACGAGCGATCTAGGTAAATAGTTCAAATGAATTATTTTCCCAAACAATTAAAACGGTGCTACAAGATCTTTAAATTATGTTCAAAGTTTATTCATTTGATTTCTTTTAAGTGTTCTTGGTTTTACAAAATTCCAAAGTATCGTGCACCGTTACGTTTGACCCGAAATATTCCAAGTTAAGTTGTCATTGTTACAGAAACTTCTATTTTGCATTATAAAAAATACATTAAATATAACAGGCGATTTAAAAGTACGTTTATTTTAAATTCAAATTTTTATCTTGGTAATTTCTATAATCTTCTCATATTCAAAATTTAAAAAAAATCGATTGATGTTTAATACGGTTTCCACAAACACATTTGCAAATTGTAATTTACAACATTATTAAAATCAAAATGTCATAAGCCCTTGCAAATTTAGTTTCTGATTGTCACGCGCTGGAATAGCAATTTTGGGCTCGCGGTAATGAGTGACGAGGCCATGCGTTTTACTCAAATCTTATTATAAATATCTGAAATCCTAGATTCCATAGATTTACGTAACATGAATTTGGATCTCAAATATCTCCGGTCACAATTAGAAACTCGAATTTCGTGCTTCGTCAGGATCTAGGATCTACCAGCGTTGAAGTTATTGGAACAATTGTATTTTTTCGGTATAATTACAAATTCTAAGTACAAAAGTACATTTTAAGTGTTTTTAAAGTCATTTTGGTACGGTTTAAGATTTGGAAAGTTTAATAATAATAATAATAATTATGACTAGGTTAGATTTCCAAATAATTAAAAAAACCTTGTTTTTAAGACTCACCAGTTCAATGTTACCAAAATTTTGATTTTCCTTTTTTCAATTTTAAAGTGAAACAGTTCTGCGGTAACAACGAACTTAAGTGACATCTATTGAGATTGGTTGGTATTAAAAATATACAGAAATAGGTGGCGCCCTGTTTTTAAAAGCAAAAGTACAAAAAGTACGTTTCCAAAGATACATACAGAAATTATCTAACGACAACGCTGGGACCTATACTCTGACCTAGAGCATAACGCCGCTTTAATTTCAGTCGGTGGCGGCGGCGGCGTGAAGGGGAAATAATATCTCCCCCCTTTTGAAAATGTAAAAAAAAAATCCAAAATGTTTTTGAAAGGAAAAAAAAATTAAAGTTACAAAGGGAAACTCAAAAATTTCGGCGGAGGCAACAAAAAAAATGATTAAAATTTCGGTTAAATACTTTAAGCCAGTATTTATTTTGGTGACATCTATGATAGAATTTCGAAAGCTGATTCTATTTACGTTTTTTGGAAAACAGTATTAGTAAAGTGCTGCATTTTTATATCTTTGTTTTGTCACTTTATATTTGTGTTTGCATTCTGTCCTGGGAATTTATGACCCCTAAACTAATTTTTTAATACAAATAGATTGCACGCATAAAAAAAATGAATGGGAAAACGAAACGATAAAATTCGACGTTGGCGACACCAACTTGGGCAAATTTTTCATCACTCGTCTTTTGTGAGTCGGTGTATCTTGTCGTTTCAGTCAAATCGATGTTTAATATGTTTCCCGAGAGCACGTACATATCCAAATTGGAGTTGGTGGCAAATCGCGTTGTTCGCTTTCAGGATTCCACGAGGCACTATAGGGGAGAATCGAGCGTCCCCGGTCTGACAATCTGGCCGTTAGTTTTGGTACATCCCGCCAACGGAGAACGGCGCTGCGTTCTCTCTCCGCACCGAAAAGCAATACCTTTCAAATGTTAAGATGGTTTCTTAGAAGACACAGTTTCTATTTATGGAAAATAAATAATTTCGCAGAAATGCAGATTATTTTTCAAAATTGAAGAAATTTTAAAATTTTATTATAACCTTTAATTTTTACTTAAAATTAATCATTTTACAATGAGACAACCTGTATTTTAATTATGTCTATGACATCCTTGTATAGATAACCCGGCCACCTGAATTAAAGGCATCAAAAGTCGCTTGATGACTTAGGCCTAAGGTGGTGCCTTGGGTATTAGCCTAGCTGATTATTATATGTAGCAGCATTCCAAAGTCAACTAGTGGAATAAGGTCCTTGATTACATATAGGGACTATATTCAAGGAAATAATACTGATAGATCAGATATCAAATTACCTACATTTACGGTAAGAATAAGGCTTGACGTTCGGTTAGAAAATTTTCCGTTCATTTCTTTCATATCCGAAAATTATCAGAATACAAACTTATTTGTTGCTAATAATTTCCATAAATAAACAGTTAATCGAATTTCTTATGATTAATTGAAATTTTGAGGGTTAATTTATCCGTTTCCCCGAGCTCTAGGTAAGATGTTCACATGGGATGATATGGGTGAAAATACAAAAAAGATAGTTTAAATCTGAATAGTTCTTTTTATAAAAAAATCTTAGCCATCTTGTTGAAATGTTGCCTCCCCGCTTCAGCTGTGGATCCGTTTTCTCTCCCACTAAAGAGTTTAAGAACTCATTCTTAGGCATTGGCTGAACTATTCCAGGGCAACATTTCAACAAGTTGGGCAAGCGTAAAGACATTTTATAAAATCAACTATTAATTATAAACCTACACACAAAAGATGAGCATATTTCAGATGTATCCAATTGAATTCTTTCAGATCTATAACGTGGGATAACGAATCAGATTCAATCTAAGATCATTTTAGGTGATGGGAATATGAAAGTTTAACTATTTATTTTCAGGCATTTGAAAATCACCCTGGCTGTCGAAAGCATAAGTATGTACCTGTGAGCCAAACAACAAGTCAAAAAACGACATTTTACTAAAAAATACAAGTTTTTACTGTTATATCTATATTAATTGGAATAATTATCTATTAATTGAAATATACTAAAAGAAGTTGAAAGCAACATTAAAATATACGTAATGAGTCAGTCTTATGTAAAAATACTCGTGAATTGTTATTTCGAAATTATTTCCAAAAGTCACGTATCTGAACTTTGCTTGAGCTTAGCTCTCAGGTTGCTATTGGATTATTATAATTATACAGGGTGTTTCCAAAGGTTTTGCAAAAATTTGAAGGAGTTGTAGGGGGTGAGTTGAGAAGTATGTCTGTTTTTTGCCATTTTCCTACGATGACTTGAAAGAGCACCAGAGAGCTTCAAAGTGTGGCCTACTATCACCTGGAAGTAGGCTGCAACAAGCGCCAAAACCAAGCAGCAGGGACTTTAAATACCGTTTAAGTTTACTTTTTTACGCTGGTTACCTCGATTTGTTTATAAAATCCTATTTTACCTATCACACGAGCCCCAACCTTAATGTTCACATTTCCCCGCTGCTTCGTTTGGTGCTTGTTGCAGCCTACTTCCAGGGGGATAGTAGGCCACACTTTGAAGCTCTCTGGCGCTCTTTTCTCTCAACATAGGAAAATGGGGAAAAACAGACATACTTTTCAACTCACCCCCTACAACTCCTTAAAATTTTTGCATAACCTCTCGAAACACCCTGTATATAATTGCTTTAAGCTCTGATTAAGTAGCTTTTATCCAATAAATATGTAAAAATTAAATCTTTCTTGCATATAATTTCAAAGTTTCTATTTAATTTGGATTATTTCTTAAAATCGAATAAGGGTATTCGACTTATATTATTATTATTATATATCTAAATGTAAGAGTCTTAGAAGGCATTAGGTCATAAGCATACTTGCGTGTAAAGGCAGGGCCCAGCCTTTTCTTCCTTCGAGCAGAGAGCCAGAGCGGTTGACTAGCTTAAAGCAAACGCAATCGCCGGAGCTCGAGCTTAATCATTCCGTAACTAGGACCGTTTTAAAAAGGACCACTCCAAAATTCCTCAAAATAGCCCGAGCACTCTTAACAATGAGGCTCCTTCCTCGCAGCGCCCCCTTCGGCGAAAATGAAGAAATAAAGCAAAAGTCTTCAAAACTGGGAGAGAACTCATTTTAAGTGCATCTCAGAAAGGATTCCTCTTTAATTAAAACGGGCGGAACACGCGCGAGTCCCCGCCAGCTCTGGCCAGATTCAAAGAATTCTTCATTTTGCTGGCAGGTGAAACTGATGTATTCGAGTGCGACTGTCATTTAAGATAAATAATGGTTCTCCTATTCGCGGAAAGATGGCGATATTATAGCTACTAGATTGCGATGAACGAGGTTTTTCCTAGTCTTTGACAATTTTATAACGCAATTAAACTTCGACGATCAATTTTACGATCGGCCGACCTGAAGGAACTCTTTTTCCAACAGATGTCGCTAGCGTCGAAATGAAACAAGATGCTTATGATACATTTTGACCCAAAAGGCAGGACATAAAAGTACCCCTCGATTGACCGTATAATAATTTTTAACATAATAGATAATTTAGGTTAAAGTCCACTAACAAGTAAGTAGTGTATAAGTTGTCTGATTATAATATTCCACAATGGTTCTCTAACGACGTTGTTGTTTCGCTTTTTGGAATTTAAGCTCTTTTGCAATTAATAGATGGCACTATGCTCTCCACTAAAGTTGTTTTTTCGAAGGAACGGATAGATTCATGGCCATCTCTAATAACATAGGCCTTATCGGAATTCAGGTGGCAATGATAGAACCAACATTGGCTTTAAACTGTAATTGAGGGCTACACTTTGAAATTGGATTTATTATTTCGAAATATTTGATGGAAAATATAGATTTTGTTCTGACATTCTTAAAAATTATCGAATCTCGACTGAACCCTGCTATCCTCAGTTGCAGGTTAAGAAGGGCAAAATATCTAGTACATTTGGTGGAAAGATACTAGGGTGAATTTCCGGTAGATCGGTGGCGGGAATATAGAATTTCGCTTATTTTCTGTTGAAATCCTAAAGGCTCTTACGCGTGTTATATTAATCCATTTTAGAAATGTCTATTGAGTAAATTTCAAAGCGATCAATAAATATTTAATTTTGATTATTATTTTTAATCTTAGCGTATTTTTAGTATTATGCTCCTAAGCAATCAGCAAATCGCACGTGGTAATCTCGGTATTACCCGTTCTATACTAACCCTGGACTCGCCAAACGGAATTTCCTTAGATATTCCTCAATTGTAGAACAAAAAATAAATTATAACAACAGTTATTAAATCTCATCTATGTTAATTACTTAATTATCACTTCTAAATATAACGCAATAGATTGTATTTTCCAAAATTATATAACGCGTGGTATACTTAGAAATATAACCGTAAACAGGTCAAATTCAAAATTCGATTTACCGGAAAGTCGTGCTAGTATAGTTTCGCTAAATGTATTAGATATTTCATCTTTCTTGACCTGCAATCATAGAGTAACCCCGTCACATAGAGTGGAAGGCTATCAGCGAAACTTGTGAACTCTTTTCGTACGCAGCATCTTGTTTTCGAGGCGTGAAAAAAACAAATTGGTCTAAAGTTAATGTACAATATCTGGATAAAAAAGTAGGTGTATACTCTAAGAAATGTAAAACCAACACCATCGATCTTCGGACTATATTTATTCGCGCCTCGAAAAAAGTTGGCCCGTTAGGATTAATGTTTCCTGCGCTTTCATAAGGCAATAAACTCTATGTGAGTGGTTTTCTCTATGGCTAAAACATTGTCAATAATTAACCAATTTAATACATTTTAATGCAATTTTAAGAGCGATGAAGCTCCAGATTACACGTTAAGCCGGTTGAAGCCTCACCCGAATTCCACAAAGAGCGTCCGGCAACAGACCTCCCACTCCGACTCTATACCGCGACAACATAATACGCGGACGGACAATTTATCGATTGGCACCGAAGTGTTTCATTGTGCCCCTCAAATTCGCCAGCCACTTCAGAGATCTGGAGCACAAGGATCGAGAAATCGAAATAATTATAATCGCAAATCTATAAATTCGGAGAAACATTAGATATCTCGGGAAATCTTAAGAAATATTAAAAATCTCGAGAAATAAGAATAATTTCTTCTCTGAAATATCACAAATAATGATAAATATTTGAGAAAAATCAGAAATATTTCGGAAATGTTGGAAATATTTGGGATATATATCAAATATTTGATATATATCGGTAATATTTGAGACGTATTAAAAATATATTAGATATATCGGTAATATTTGAGATATATTGAAAATATTTTAAATGTATCGGAACCATTTGAGAAGTATCGTCAACATTTCAGCAATATTCGAATTTGTTTTAGAAAAATCCGATTTTTTTTATAATTATCGAAAACTATCGTGATTTTTAGAAATATCGATTATTTTTATAAATACCGATATTTTTTAGAAATGTAACAGTTTTTAGAAATGTCGACATTTTTTAGAAATGTAACATTTTTAAGAAATGACAATATTTTTTAGAAATGTAACATTTTTTAGAAATGTCAACATTTTTTAGAAATGTCAACATTTTTTAGAAATGTCAACATTTTTTAGAAATGTCAACATTTTTTAGAAATGTCAACATTTTTTAGAAATGTCAACATTTTTTAGAAATGTCAACATTTTTTAGAAATGTCAACATTTTTTAAAAATGTCAACATTTTTTAGAAATGTCAACATTTTTTAGAAATGTCAACATTTTTTAGAAATGTCAACATTTTTTAGAAATTATAAATTTTAAAATTTTGTTCCATGGTTATTTTGAATAGTTAAAATTTTTTAAAAAAGACTGATATTTCATGGAGTTTTAAAATATTTTATTTATTTACAAATATTAGAAGCTTTCGGACCGTGGTCCTTCCTCAGCTAGTCAATTATACAAAAAATGTATAATTGACTAGCTGAGGAAGGACCACGGTCCGAAAGCTTCTAATATTTGTAAATAAATAAAATATTTTAAAACTCCATGAAGTATCAGTCTTTTTTAAAAAAATTTAACTATTTTTTAGAAATGTCAACATTTTTTAGAAATCTAGATTTTAAAGAAGTATAGATTTTAAAGAAATATAGATTTTAAAGAAGTATAGATTTTAAAGAAGTATAGAGATTTTAATGAAATATCGATATTTTTTAGAAATAGCGAGATTTTTTAGAAGTATCGGAACTTTACAGAAATATCGATTTTTTTCAGAAATAACGATATTTATTAGAAGTATCGGAATTTTACAGAAATATCGATTTTTTTCAGAAATAACGATATTTTTTCGAAATATTGGAAATATCGAAAAAATTGGCACTTATATGAAATATCTGGAAAATATGAAATACATAAATAAAATGGAAATTTTAAAAATATTTTATAAAATAGACATCTGCTGTACATTCTTTTCGAAGTGTTTAGTCGCTCATACACAAGTACAATTAACCATTTCAGCTTAAATAGAGCCACGTAGAGAACAACGCGAGAAGTTCATAAGCTGCTGGATTGTTATCAAGCAATCGAAAATCCATTGTGCCTCTATACAAACTGAAAAGGCTAATTCAACGCGGATTGCAAACAACGCCACCGACCGAAAGCCATAAAGAAATGCTACTGCCCGATAAAACGTCACGTCGCTTCACCGCCAAAGTTGTGAACCAATAAAACTCAAGAAAAAGCAAGCGGGACATTAAAGATAAACGAAAAAACCTTCAGCTTAAAGTTTTATTGACATTTGACATTTTTAATAATTCCATTTAAAATCCTTTCACGAAAGAACTTTAAACTCTTATTTATTACGGTAAGGAAGGACACAAGACGACGAAAATAGTGAATATGCGAGTAATAAATTAGATAAGACTGAATTGTTCCTTTCGTCGTCGTGTACCCCGCTTTATAAAAGTGATACAAAAGCGAGTCAGATAATATATTAAGATGTACCAAAGCCACTTTCTAGAAGTTTGGTTCTCAAAATCGTTTAACCACTTCCTGATGCTCTATATTTATAACCACTTTCAAGGTTGAGCTACGTCGCTCGAAATATTTTATTGATAAATATAACCAAATCACTAGTAAAGTAAGATCATCGCATAAATAACCGCATCTCATATTCACGAGTCATACACCATTAAAGTTTACTAACAATCAAACGAGACTTTCAAGGGCGCGAATTTTTATAAACCTAATAGCTGCCTTCAATCATTTCCTATATTTAGCACACGACAGATAGTGTATTACACTAAATTACAGGATATGGAGAAGAACTGGGACCTTAGTAATATATAAACTCTAAACTATTCGACTCCATCTTGCTCGAGGTTCCTTTCCCGTAAATAATATCTGCTATAAAACCATCTCCCGACTCTATTTATAACTTCTAAGCTAATCGGACCCGCTTAATCCCGCCGCCCAATAAGAAATAACGATAGTAGGGAATAGAAAGCGACAGTCTACGAAGGCAGCACTTAATTGGGCGTAGATATAGTGTCGTACCAACAGTTCTAAATCGCGCTCTTCTCTGACACAATTGGGTACCACGGGACTCGCGACTGTTATTTTTGCAGGCGTTACTCAGCCTGGGCCAATGTTATAGGGCGATAGATGGGGTCCTATTACGTCTTTTCGGCTTACGTTTTAACACCTCGTAGATTCGGAACGGAGCCTTGTTTAAAAAGGTCGGCTGAGCTCATCCCCGGAAAGGCAATGGGCGCGGGAGATAAATATAAGAAAGAAGGGGCTTTAAATGATCGCGTCCTTGGGCCGGTTCCGTTTCGAGATGGAATAGATCTCTGGAGTCTGCAAGACTATATCTCCAAAAACCAAGAAACAAGTCGTCGCGTTGAATAGGATTAGAACGGTGTCCTGATTTTCTCAATAACCAGGTACTCATCAAATAGAGCTATGGCTAAAAGCTTTTGAAACTAACTATTGAAATAATTTCAACGTTTATTCATAGAAACTACCACAGGAATAGAAGGCCCTGCTTTTGTACGTGCTTTACTAAGATGACACGGGCAAAAGGTTCTCCCTTCATTTCCGGTTATCTCTGGTCCAATCAAAAAGAAGCTTTGGAAATGACGGCCAATTAGATTCAAGCGGAAATGAACGGAGAACCTTTTGCCCGTAACACTTTTCATCGTGTCTTTCTATTCCTCTTGTAGTTTCTATGGTTTATTCAAAGTTATTAGCACAAGCCTTTGAAAATCAGTATTAGTGTAGCTGGATACACGACGACGAAATAATAAGGCTGGAGTTTGTATGACTTTTTGCCATTGCTATAGTAATGTCCAATAATATTTTTATTCGTCATGTACCCTGATTTCTCAGCAATGAACTAGTTCGCTCGAAACAGTTTGCAACCTGTAACATTAGCCACGGTAATACGGCTGGTAATACCCAATAACTATCTGGTTATTGAAGGATTTCAGCTATCTCGTGATCAAAACACCAAAAATTGGGAAACAAATTAGGATAAAAAACTCACAGAATCCTTCTTTAATAAAAAATACAAACATGCCATCCTATCTAATATTAGTTGTTTTATAAGTCACTTCTTTTACAAAGTAGTATAGAAATCGTGTTCAATAGCTGGTTTAAAACACTGTATTTTTTCCTTTTAGCAGGAATCCACAGCTCCACTTGGAATGCTTATCGCGGCAGATTTTCGTGTCGATTTCGCAGACAGTTTTCTTCGTGAGTGGGTTACTTTATGGTAGAAAATCTCAAAAAAAAAAAATTGGCAGTGGGATCAAAATTTATCGGCGGCGCTAGAAGATTTTAGTCTCTGATGATGTGGAGACATTGTGGTTAGACATTGTATATATCATTTTTGATTTTATAAATCAAATGTGCAAATTTAACAAAGTTGTTTTTATTTTCATACTTATAATTCGCACATTGGACTTTGAAAAACTCTACACCCTAAGCCTTAAATAACATTAAAACAAAGTTGCAGTCCCTTTAATTAGATTCCGATGAGTGAACCCGAGAATCAGAGCTACTTAGCAGGGCCTTTTCTAGCCAATACGTCAACAAATCTAAAAGTCAATAACCCGGAAAAGTGCTTAAGGGTGGTGGGGGTGCACTGCCAAAAGGCCAATCGAATAATAAAACCCCCGGAAAAAGCCAGCAAAGCGCAAAAGTGATTTACTTTTCATCCACGTGGAAGGCCTATTCGGGTGAGGAAACATTCAGCTAGGCTAATACCCAAGGCACCACCTTAGGCCTAAGTCGTCAAGCGACTTTTGAAGCCTTTAATTCAGGTGGCCGGGTTACAATGCGTAGCCAAGTGTTTTCAAACCAATTTTGTAAGTTTATTATACTTTTTTTCGAGATACACAATTTGAAGGTCCAGTTCCTTATTTTTAAGGCCGAGATCACCGTGTTTATACTACCTATATTCGAATTACACATTTTGAAGGTTCAGATCCATATTTTGAAGGTCGAGATTGCCATGTTAATACTACTTATTTTCGAGATACACATTTTGAAGGTCGGGATCCTTAATTTGAAGGTCGAGATCGCCATGTTTATACTACTTATATTCGAGATACACATTTTAAAGGTCGGGATCGCCATGTTTATAGTAGCTATTTTTTATTATAAGATTTTAGTATTTTTTCCAGATCCCCATTTCCAAGGTCGAAATCCGCATTAACTAAAGATCAAACATTTATTCGGAAAAATTGTAGCGAAAATTTGGAACTACCGTAGTGATTAAATAAAAAAAATGAAATTTGTATGCGGATGATCCCCCCTGCAGCACATGAAGTCGTTTTAGGGTCGGGGTACGGTCGAAAAGTCGCTTTATAGTCGACGACCAAATGCCGACCTGAAAACGTCCGAACGTTTTTCGACACTAAAACCGTAAATCCTCTTTTGGTGTGCCGACCATTAATCGACTTAAAATAGACCTCACATTTAATTATTGGATTTGACATAAATTTTATGAAACAGATCATATGTATTTAGGAAAAGGGGATATTTTCATTATTTTCTGACGATTTGATGATTTTCTAAGATAATTTTTTATTCACTTTTATTTTTTCTTCAAACTTATTTGTATTTGAAAAACGTGGAATCTTATAATTAGATCAGTTTTTGGTCGAAAATAAGCATTAATATAAAGTCGGCCAGACGCTGTTTCGGAGTCAGTTCTTAGGTCTATTAAAAGGCGGTAAAGAGTCGACGTTTTGTAGTCGGCCGACGGTCGGTCGACCCTTTTACCCCTAGGACATTTCGACCCTTAATCCAAAGGTCGGCTGACTTTAGTGTTTACTGTTTAGTACCTTTTGCCGACGTCGGCCCTACTCTAATTTGCTACAGGGGCCGTGGACATCGTTATCGAATTTTCACCGGCACGAGAAGGGGGAATGCTAAACGTCACCGACCAACTTTCTTTGGTTAACGGTAAAAGTAAGGCCCAGTTCACACTATACCATTAATTGGGCCACTAAATTGAAACCAACTAATTGTAAGCAAGATAATTGTACAGTGTGAACAGAAAAAGTTGGAACAATGGTTACAATTTTTCTGTTCACACTATTCAATTTTCTTGCTTACAATTAGTTGGTTTCAATTAAGTGGCGCAATTAATTGCATAGTGTGAACTAGGCTTAAGTGTAGGGAGCTGTTGGCTCGCGTGGCACGAAGGGCTGGCCACCATCCTCCTACACAATAGACGCTTAAATAAAACCTGTTCAGCGATTTGCCTAGAAATTGTAATACAGAGAGCTTGGACATACTTGTAAAAGCGTGATATTTGAAAGAGCGATCTTCTTAATATTTCAATACAGAAGGGTTCGTTCAATTTCGCACGCGCTCTAAAATTTTGCCTTATGAATAAAACCAACAGAAACACGTGACTATTTTATTCAGTGTTAGAAAAAGAGAGCGACTATTATTTAACCCGGTCACCGGTAACTGGCTTCATAAGTCACTAGTTCACTTAGGCCTGAGTGGTTCCTTGGGTGTTAGCTTAGCTGATTATTAAATACTGGATCGATTTGATTGTCTTTAATTGGGAGGTGGTTTTGGACAGGTGTTGGAAATTAATCTTTCGATTAATAGGTGTTTCTATACACTCTTTTACGAAGTCGGCCATTTCATTACAGGCCTAATTTAAAATAGGCCTTGCGTGCACTATTTGAAATCAGACCTGTAATAAAATGGCAGTTCTCACAAATAAGGATATAAAAGAGTGTATAAAATAAAAAATTAAAGTATTAAATGTTTTTTGCGTGACGAGTTGAAGCTTTTTACTACTTTATTGGCACGCGCGTTTCGCACGTGGACTTCAAATTCCAAAATCTTTATCGACTCGAGTGCACTCGCTTATCTTCAATTCAGTTTCATTAAGGTTTCATTTAATTTTAGATTATCACACCAGTATAGTTCTAGCAAAGTAATAAATAACTTAAAGCAAGTATCGGTTCGACGTCCAGTAGCTCTTTTTTCAACAGATGCCGCTAGCGTCGAGATCAAAACAAGATAGTTAAGCTACATTTCGACCAAAAGGCGGTACTTATGGATACACCTCGCGTTGATTGGCTCGTTTGTTAATTTGACAATACCATAAACTACAGTAATTTTAAACAATATTTTTTACAGGGGATATATAATTTAGGTTTAAGTCTACTAAATAGAGTCTAAATATAATACACTAATTTGGCTCTCTGACGACGTTATCATTTGGCTATTTTTTATTTAAACTTTCTTTGCCATTAATAGATGGCACCACGCTCTCCAGTAACGTGGAATTTTTCTAAGAATCGGATAGATTCATCTCTAATAACAGGGGCCTTTTCATAATACAGGTGGAAATGATAGAGCCGACAGTTGCTTTAAATTTCAATAAATTAAAAAAGAACTTAATTAAAAACACCGATTGATTAGATTGTTACAAGAAAAATATTAAAATACTCTCAACCGTGCAACTCCTGCTCGCCACTTGCGACGTACAATCAAGTTGTCTAAAACAAATCGCTCGTGTGAATACGACTCCAGCTAGAAAAAAACCTCGAAAAGATGGTGTGGAAATGAGTATAGTCATCAAGCACCATTTCTGGGAACGGACGCAGTTTTGGCGCCATCTATATGTATACCAACTGCGCGTTGACCAAGAAGAGCGAAAAAAGGGAATTGATGGAGCTGGCTGGTTGATCAGCTGGCCAAGACACGGGAGGTAATTACGCCACGCCACGCCGAGAATAGCGTCTACTCTATCTCCATCTCGCGGAGAAAGAAGGTAAAACAATCGGAAGATCGAACCCCGAAAAAGAGAATGAAGTGTGGACAAATTCGATTTCCCCAAAACTTTAGTTGTTTTTCCTTCTCGCTATTTTCCCTTCGTCGCGCAACCGTCTGCACCTTTTTCTTTGCATTATTTCCTTTTTTTTTCGTTACACGCTTAAGTTGAGAATAAAGAAATTGGGTCAAGAGAGAACCATTCGCGCTTCTCTCTTTCCCCGCAAAAGTAATGTACTCCTCTTATAGGCAATTACCCGTTAATCCATTCTAATTTATGACTGGCTATTTAAAGTTCGCTAGAGTATTAAGTTAAATAATGGATAAGTTGAGGTCTCCTTACCTCAATGGCTTCGCTTCAGATATCAGTATCGTGAAAAAACGGTTTTATTGGTTTGAACATCCGATTCTTGGTTACTAAAATATTGATCTTGCTTGAAATATCAGTATCCGTAAAATATCAGTTGTCTGGAAAAATATTAATATCACGTGAAATATAGCTATCATGATCATGTATTAATATCGCTTGATATATCAGTATCCGGAAAATATATTAATATCACTTGAAATATAGGTATCATGATAATGTATTAATATCGCTTGATATATCAGTATCCGGAAAATATATTACATCAGGTGAAATATAGGTAATATATTAAAATCGCTCGATATAATCGTATCCGGAAAAAATCAATGTACGGAAAATATATTAATTTCACGTGAAATATAGATATCATTATAATGTATTAATATCACTTGATATATCAGTATCCGGAAAATATCTTGATATCAGGTGAAATAAAGGGATCATGATAATGTATTAATATCGCTTGATATATCAGTATCCGGAAAATATATGAATATCACTTGAAATATAGGTAACATGATGATGTATTAATACGGCTTGACAGGAATCCATAACGCTACTTGGAATGAATAACGGCTTCGATTCCCCGCCGTTGTGTCGGAACATAGTAGGCGGAGCTTATAAGCCTTTGTTTGTCACTGAATTTGACGTCATTTAAGGCGGTATAAGCGTTTTTAGCCCCTCCCACAATGTTACGCCACAAAATACCACAGGGGATATGGGGAGATACTCATTCCAAGTAGCGTTATGAATTCCTGCGCTTGATATATCAGTATCCGTAAAATATCAGTCTCCGGAAAATATATTAAGGTCACTTGAAATATAGGTATCATGGTAATGTATTAATATCGTATTTTATATCAGTCTCCGGAAAATATATTACATCAGGTGAAATATAGGTAATATATGAATATCTATATCGCTCGATATAATCGTATCCCGAAAAAATCTAGGTACGTAATATATATTAATATCACGTGAAATATAGGGATAATGGTTATGTATTAATATCGCTTGATATAGCAGTATCCGGAAAATATATTAATATCACGTGAAAAATAGGTTTCATGATAATGTGTTAACATTGCTTGATATATCAGTTGTCCGGAAAATATATTAATATCACGTGAAATATAGGTATTAATAAAATATATTAACATTCCTTGAGAAATCAGTATCGTGAAAATATATCAATTATGCTTGAAATATCGGTATCCGGATAAAATATGATTATAACTTGAAATATCGCTATCACGATAAATTCCGTAGCTTCGTATAGTCATAATCGGTTCTTAGGTTTAATATTACCCAAATAATTTCCGTGTAATAGGCTATTGCAGGAATCCAAACCTCTACTTGGAATGCTTATCCGGGCGTATCGCGTATGGTAAGATCACTCTGACGGCTTTGGCCCCACCTACGAGATAAAAAAATCCCCTCCGCGCCCTCCCCTCTTACGTTGTTGTTTGTTAAGTTAACATAGTGACGTCAAAAAAACCGTCAGCCACATCGAGACGAAAATCTGCCGCGATAAGCATTCCTAGTAGTGGTATGGATTCCTGGTTATTGCTACTCGTAACACCTTCGAGGTAAGGGCGCCCCTTTGACCTCCTGAAACTTCGCTGTTTGATTTTGAGAAGGAAGAGGGTACTTTAAAGGTAGAAATTCAACGTAGTCAACCAAAGCAACTATAAATTAAAATTTTGAGCATTTGGATTGTCACTCGGGAACGAGAGAATTCGGCATAGACTTATTCAGATTATTTATTATTATTATAAAGGGCGCGACGACAAAGCATAAATTTAATTAAGTTGCGTTCTGGAAAACTATATTGAAATATTATACATATTCTTCGGTGACTTTTCCCAGATTTTAAGTTGATATCGGAGAAATGAAGGGACGGCAGCGTCAGAGTCGAGGGAAATTACCCCTTACGTATTACCAAAAGTATATGAACCGAAGTTATCAGACTGCTATACTCCCAATGTTGGAAGTGTTTTCCTTATAAAGTTATATTTTGACCTCGAATTTGAAATTTTGCGCGCTCCTAGGTCGAAAAGAAAACGTTTTGGTTTTTATGAAACCATTTTTGATACATAGAAATAGCTATACCCACAATTCCCAAGTGCAATTTATCGCGTCAAAAGACGGGGATGGAAATTATCTTTTATTTGACTCGATTTTCTCATCATTTTCATAAAGAAAACGCCCTCCGATTCTGAGCGCTATTTCGATAACTTCGGTTCATTTGCTTCTGGTATTACGCTTTGAAAGTTTCATGAATCTTCAAAAGCTAAATATTTCGTCAAAAAAGGTTTATGGAATATTTTTCTTTTTCCTAAAGTGATTGAAATGGTTTTAGTAATCTATAATAGTGCTGATAATGATATAAAATATTACGATAAGAAGAGCAAATTTATAATTAAGCAGTGACGTAAACGGAAGCTTTGGATTTCCGAGTTACCTACCTTTAGGCTTTTAGTGTACTAAATTTTCAAAACCTTTTAATATCTGGCTATTATGTTATAGTTAATTATCTCGTTAATTTGTAATTATCAAAACTTTATAAAACAGTAAAGAAAAAATTATAATAAAATGTTTGGAAAGGGAAGCGCGACTTGTATCCGTGGTTCTGTGGTAGAACGTTCACCGCGGTCGTGCAGGAGGGATCAGGTTCGAATCCGCTCGAAACTGTCGCAAATTGAATAACATTTATAAACAAGTCACTTTGCATATATTTCTATTTCTAACATTTATACTACACTCAATGACAAAAAGAGGACTCTTTTGGAAAAAGCTTTTTCCTAATTCCCAGAAACTGCGAACGTAGTGATTACACTTTGCCCCGAAAAAACCGTACGCGTTCGCAGCCCAGACCGACAGTCCCACAGACAGACACGGCGATTGTAATACCCCTATATGAATTATATATTGTAATTATAAGCTTAAAACTGTAACCACTCCAAAAATCATTTTCAATGCAAAATTTTCACAATTTAAACATGAATCGCATTGGCATATATTTCATAGAATTCCGTACTTTAATTTAATGATTATTTTACATAACTCTTACATAACCCTTTGATTTACTTTTTTAAATCTTATCAGATTATATTATCATTAAAATCTTCGCGACCAAGTACACGGCAGTTTTCTACATAACTTCGGCTATAAAATCACTTTATAGCAATATTCAACAGCCGTTAAACGAACCCACGCAGTCACGCTACGTCATGTACATGTATACTGCAGCGTTCGAAGTGATCTCTGTTGCAATTCCAGCGAAGCTAAAATTTAATTAAAACCCCAGATTTTCTAAATGAGCGAGGGGAAATTTATGACTTACATTTAAAATTAAGAGCAATATCAAAATAATCAGTCAGAGCTACTATTACCTTGGACGAAAAATAAATATCCTGAATCATATGGAAGATATATTAATAACGATATAAGTCTTTAGTATACCGTGCTCATATTTATTATTTTGGGAGTAAATCTTTCCAATATTGGACATTGTGGGTTGTGGCGCCACAATCGGCGCTGCCCTATATTACCTTAGGGTCAGTGTCAACTCGTCGCTGGGCATGTGGTCGCCGGACAACTGGTACCCTAAGAAAATTCGTAAGTCGGACTAGTCGTCGCGTATAATAAAATATTACTTTTACACTCACTAAAAGACACACTGATATCAAAGTATAGCTTAAAATTAACAAAATTATTAAAAAAGACACTGTCTTATAAATGAAGCTTAAATTCAACGCACTAAATTTTTAACTAATTAACATAAGATAAATAATTTATAGATTCTGGTCCTTTCGTACTAAGAAACTTTCCAAAAACTATAGATAGAAACCAACCTGGCTTAAACCGGTTTGAACTCAAATCATGTAATTTTTTAATAGTCGAACAGACTAACTTATAAAGCTTCTTCACCTTACAATTTAATTAATTCAACATCGAGGTAACAAACATACTCTTCGATTAAAACTCCAAAAATATATTATACTGTTATCCCTAAAGTAACTTAATCTTACTTCACTAAGAGTGGATCATCATTAATTTTAATTTAACTTAGTTTATTAACTACCGCCCCAGTATAAATAATTTAGCCATAAAACTAGAAAACATTTTTAAAACCAAATAAATTAAGCTTTATAGGGTCTAGAGGTCGGGGATGGTTAACTTTTATTCAATAGATAAAGCTCTCAAACTTATTCGAAAAATGTTTTGTTCAAGTAATTTATATTTCTGTATTAGCCGATTAATTTTTTGATAAATTTGTAAAATTAATCGGAAAAACGACGTTTTTTTCGATTAAAAGCTTAAATTTAACAAATAATACATGTTTTTTAATCATTTTCCGAAATATTAACCGGTAAATTTCTTTGTTAACCCTTCTAAGCGACGTTTTCTTATATGTATTTATCAATTTTTTGCTAGCGACGACTTTTGAATGAAAAACTATTTATAAGCGACGACTTGTCCATCTTATGAACTTTCTTAGGGTACCAGATGTCCGGTGACAACTTGTCCCAGACGACCACTAGGCCGGCGACGACAAGGCCGGCGACCACTCGACCGGCGACCACTGGCCCAGCGACCAGTTGGCATGATCCCATTACTTTATTACTTGGCTCGCTTGGCATGAAGAGCTTGCCCAAACAATCCAACGTAAATTAACTCGGGCACCTGAATTAAAGGTAATAAATGTCGCTAGATGACTTGGGCCTAAGGTGGTGCCAAGGGTATTAGCCTAGCTGATTATTTTTTTTTCATTTATTAGTCAACTCCTTATTTACAATTTTATCATTGCTATCATAAGTAAATAAACATCAGTATGACACTTCCTATTCACCTAATGCAATTTTTTATATGATAGTCTGTTTCGCCAATGACAACGTAAACCAGTATTTGGAGGAAGCCCGGACGGTCCGCCGGCAGCCTTTTCGAGGAGCCAGCCAAGGCCTATTAAAAATTGAAATGCTTTCGAAAGTGTAATTAACGCTTACTTTTGGAAAATAATGATGAATTATTGAATCGGAAGATAAAAATAACTATTATAAACACTGGTTCCATTTCAGAAGTTAGTTTTTGTCCAGAGTTGTTAATTTCCCAGAAAAATAAAATGCGGAAAATTTTCCGCAAATCGGAAAAATAAAAAAAATAAACCCAAATTACTTTTCAAGGGTTTTTAATATTTTTAACTTTTTTATCGATATCAAATGTCTAATAACAGTGAAAATACGACAAAACATTAACATTGTTAATCAGTTAAAACTAGTCTAGAGGTTTAGTTTTACTTTTAGATTCGAAAAAATGAGGCGAAAATGCCTCTTAATTTAAATTTGCAACCAATATTAGACTTATCATGGAATTAAAACTTTTTTTTCTCGGAAATTACGGAAAATGTCCGGAAAATAGGCCTCAGTCATTTTCCGTCTAACAACACTATTTTGTCGAATTTCAAACTAATCAACTATTTGGCCAACGGAAAGAGTAGGAAGGGACGAGTTTCCGGTTCGGAAACTTCCTATTTCGCAATCACTCCACAGCAGACTATCACTAACCGAATTCGTTCTGTGTCATACTTATGTTACCATCGATAGTAGAGCTCTGCGTAACAGATACATTAACTGACAAAATTTCGATTAATCGTAAATATTTTGGTTAACTGTATATTTATGGATATTATTATAAGTAACATAATAACAATAAGTATGACAATTAACGAGATTTACAACCAAACTGATTTTGATAGTTATTGCGTAATCAAGATGTTTTCTCAGCACAGAGCCCTCTAGTGTCTAAAATACGCGAGACTTACGCTAAGCCGAACATCTGGTTTCCGATAGATAGGCGGAATATTAGGCTAAAATGATAAAATTTAAAAAGTTTTTCTCGGCGCCACGAGCTCATGTTTTTTTATCACGCGTGATTCGCACGCGGGCTTCAAAACAAAGCCAAAGCCCCTCGCGACTCCAGAACGTGCTCTCCGATATTAGGTTTCAATTTTTATCAAAAAGTAGTCATCCAAAACGGTAAGTCGCGAGTCCAAGTCACAGCTTGAAGAGAGTATCAGTGCCGGGAAAAGGTTCGGTTAGAAAATTAGCATTAAAGCCATAGGAAGTGTCATACTTATTGTTATTATGTTACTTATGATATTATCCATGGATAAACAACGATTTAACATATACGCAATGTTAAGTTAAAAGGAACCACCTATGGACTGCATTGTAAAGGATTATATAATTAGCGAATAAGTAGATAATTCCATTATGAAAAGTGATAATAAAGCTAAACCCTACAAATTTAAAGAAATTTAAAAACTTTCTAATAGCTCGTAATTTAATTTAGTTTTTCACTCGAAGATCTATTTGGTCCGAGTTTCGCGTCTTTTTGTTCGCTCGAAGACCTATCGGTACGAGCTATTAGTAAGTTTTTAAATTTCTTCAAATTTGTAGGGTTTAGCTTTATTATCCCTTTTCATAATGGATTATCTACTTATTCGCTAATTATATAACAATTTAACATGCAAAATATAATTTATATTTTCTGATAATTGTTGATTATGGATAATAATAAAATAAGTGGTTAATTTTAATCCATACGCCGAACTCTAAAAGTAGAAGGAAAGTGAGGGCGAGGCTCCGATCCCGGGGACGGGGTCAGGTTCGGGATCGGGGTCCGGGATTTAAGGGGTGAAATGGGGGTAAAATCGTCGAAAAGTCAATGTATTTAGGGTATTTCTCGCGACGATTTGTTTTCCCGTATATCAACATATTGTGTCCAGGCCAACTTGTTCATTTATCTACGCTTATCTCGAAAGATACTTGAACGTATATCTTATCAAGTTTTATCGTACGGAATAAGTTGAAATGATGTAAAAATTGATAACCTAGGCGACGCGTGCGCAGATTACCCCGGGGGACGCGGTTAATTTGAATTGAAGTGTTTTGACGTCATGGAATATTCGTTGTTAAAGTAGAATGGAAATATTTTTAAACTTCATTTTAATATCATTGTAGTATGCTTGACACTTGAACCAATCTCACGAGTATTTCTTAAAACGTATATCTCGATCGCGTTTTATCGTACGAAATAAGTAGAAATTATGTAAGTTGTATGATACTTGATAACCTAGGCAGGAAGATAGCGCGCGCGTGCGTGGATTACCTGGGAGGCGTGGATTACCTGGGAGGCGCGGATTGCCCGGGCGCGCGGTTAATTTGAATTTAAAACATGGATTCCCTCTCCGAAATAATTCATGTACCCAAAATTGGACCGCAAGTTTTTTTCTTTTAGGGGAATCTCTATGGGAGTTTAACATTACAATAAAGCTAATAGGTCCAGTTTGGGGTACTTTTGGTCCGAAATGGGGTACATAGGGCCGAAAATGGTGACTTTGGTCGTTTTAAGGGTACTTTTGTTCTATTTTGGTCCATTTTTGGGTACATCAGAAAAGCAGTTGGAAAAACGAAGAGCCTTATTTTTTTTTTCCCACCCATCTCCAAACTCCAAAAATTTATTGCTTTAATTTATTTATCGCTTCCGTAGGTATAAAATAAGATAAAAACCACTTACCTATATTTTAATTACGGTAAATTAAAAATACTTAATTAGTGTACTAAGTTACGTTTAAAAGAACCTTTTGTAACAATTCCAATATGTAAATATAGGTATAAGGATTGAAAAAATACTTAAAGTGGTTTTACTGTTAAACTCTAAAGGAATTTAACTTTAAAGGGTATCTTAGATTATTGTTTTTAATTTTATTCAAGTTGAAAACGTATTAAGAGTCCTTCAAAGTACTATAAAAGGATTTTATTTACGAACTTAATTCATATTTTCTTCAAACTTTCAATTCGCTTTTATTACTATATAAATACGGTAAAATATAATTCTTATACACAAATATAGTCAGAAAGATACTATAAAACACTAAAATTAAAATTAAATTAAATTTGTGTGGATAAGATTTGTAAATATCATTTTGAAACTAATAACTTTCACGCTTTATTTAAGTCAAGCCAATAAAAACAATTACCTATATTTTAAATACGGTAAAATATAAATACATTTCCGATATGTAAATAGGTAGAATAACACTATTAAAAGTTCCTTTTTCTTCTTTTAATACGACAACACACAACTCTGATACGCAAATATATAAAGAAAAAAAAAATTACTCTACGTTCGATACGTTAAAATACATTTCCGATACACAAATATAGATAAAGAAATACTATAAAATGTAAAAAGGTAGAAAAATACTACACATTAACCATTATGAATTTAAGCTTACAACATCCTTCACGTATAGAGCATAACATATATGTTCAGAGTTAACTTGTTTCCTCGTTATCTTTATCGCATGTGTTTTAAATAGCGTATGGAATAAGTTAAGAATGTACTGAAATGGTGTATGTTTAAACCTCGTAGAATAAAGAGTAAAACATATGTTCAGAGTCGGCTTGATTACTAAAGCGAATAACACAGAGACGTTTCCGGTGTAGTCACGTAGGAAGAAAAATACTACAACACTATCTATACTCTACATTCAACACGTTAAAATATACTTCCGAAATGCCAATATAGGTAGTAAAATACTACAAAATCTCTATACTTTACCTTCAATACGTTAAATTACATTCCAATATGTAAATATAGGAGGAAAAATACTACAAAAGCCTCTTTTCTTGGCGTTCAATATGTTAAAATAGATTTCTGAAATGCAAATGTAGGTAGTAAATACTACAAAATCTCTATACTCTACCTTCAATACGTTAAATTACATACCAATATGTAAATATAGGTAGTAAATACTACAAAAGCCTCTTTTCTTGGCGTTCAATATGTTAAAATAGATTTCTGAAATGCAAATATAGGTAGTAAATACTACAAAAGCCTCTTTTCTTGGCGTTCAATATGTTAAAATAGATTTCTGAAATGCAAATATAGGTAGTAATTACTACAATTTAAAAAACGTTGGTAAAAAGAATATCATTTTAACTTATTTAATTGTGTTTTTTACCCAACCAAGCATTTATTTGAATAAAAGTGGTATTTATTTAAATAAACAATAGTTAAATAAAAATTGTTAAATGTTTAAATAATCGAAAGTGAACAAGCCTATTTTTTAAATAAAACAAACAGACTTTAGAGTTGATAAGATTTGTAAATATCATTTGAAACTAATAATTTTCACGCTTTATTTAAGTCAAGCAATTACATTTGTAAATATTGTAAATATTTTTAGGTAATAAAGAAATTAAGAAATGTTTTAATTAAAATATCTTTCATTTTCTACTACATTTTTAAAAATGAAAGAAGTTTAACAATATAATTATTCTAATATAATTTCAAAATCAGGTATTATTTAAAGTACAAATGCATAATTTAGTGAAGCAATTCTTATTTAAATACTTTTATTTAATTAATTTGTGTATCTGAAATGTATTTATTGAAAAATAAGTGGGTTTTACTATTTATCATGGTTTTTTATATATATATATATATATTGGAATTGTTACTAAAGGTTCTTTTAAACGTAACTTAGTACATTAATTTATTTTGGAAGTTCAAAACGTATTAAGAGCCCTTCAGAGTACTATAAAAGGATTTCATTTACAAACTAAATTAATATTTTCTTCAAACTTTCAATTCGTTATAATTCGAATTTAAATGAAAACATCATGGATTATAGGTGCGTAATCTACTATTAGACCGAACGGATTAAAAAATACTTAAAGTAAGTGGTTTTACTGATAAACTAAAGGAATTTAACTTTAAAGGGTATCTTAGATTATTGTTTTTAATATTATTCAAATTCAAAACGTATAAAGAGTCCTTCAAAGTAATTTAAAAGAATTTTATTTACGAACTAAATCCATATTTTGAAGTTAGTTTGTATGAAATACTTACTAATACCTGAAAAATGCACTTTAGAGTTGATAAGATTTGTAAATATCATTTGAAACTAATAATTTTCACGCTTTATTTAAGTCAAGCAATTACATTTTTAAAAATGAAAGAAGTTAAACAATATAAAAATTTGTAAATATTGTAAATATTTTTAGGTAATAAAGAAATTAAGAAATGTTTTAATTTAAATATCTTTCATTTTCTACTACATTTTTAAAAATGAAAGAAGTTTAACAATATAATTATTCTAATATAATTTCAAAATCAGGTATTATTTAAAGTACAAATGCATAATTTAGTGAAGCAATTCTTATTTAAATACTTTTATTTAATTAATTTGTGTATCTGAAATGTATTAATTGAAAAATAAGTGGGTTTTACTATTTATCACGGTTTTTTATATATATACATATATATTGGAATTGTTACAAAAGGTTCTTTTAAACGTAACTTAGTACATTAATTTATTTTGGAAGTTCAAAACGTATTAAGAGCCCTTCAGAGTACTATAAAAGGATTTCATTTACAAACTAAATTAATATTTTCTTCAAACTTTCAATTCGTTATAATTTGAATTTAAATGAAAACATCATGGATTATAGGTGCGTAATCTACTATTAGACCGAACTAATTAAAAAAATACTTAAAGTAAGTGGTTTTACTGATAAACTCTAAAGGAATTTTGGAATTTTCTAGAATAGCAAAGTAAAACTAAAACGTAAACCAAGTTTAAAACGAAACTAATAACTGGGAGAAAGGTTGAAGTAAGTAATTTTTTTTGATTTTTCGTTTTTTAATTTTTGAGTTCCCTATATTATTATAAACTAAATTAAATATAATTTATGAAAATTTGTGATAAAAGATCTGCTCCTTCGTGTTTTACATATATTTAAAAACTCGAGATTTTAATGAATTGTTTTCAAAGCATGAAAAAAATAGCAAATCCTTTGATTTTAATTGTAGTTAGTAGTTACTTAAAAAAAAGTCGCTAGCTGACTTGGAGCTGGTGTAGTTAAATTTTAAAAATGTGTATTTTAAATTTTGTTTGTAAAAGGTTTTTTTGAAAAAGTTTAGTATTATAGTTTAAATTTATTAAATAAAATAAAATATAAATTATACATTTGGTTTAGTATTTTACTATTGCAAGTAAAATTAATAGTAATTTCAATTACTTTTTTAGTTTTTTGACAAATATGCAAACTATTTAGTTATTTCAAAAACAAATACGTCGAATTATTTGGTATTCGAAATACTATTGGTTAGTTTTTATATCTTTAATTTTATTTTTCAGAACAATTTCTCTTTGTCTAGCTTCTTCTAACTTTAATTTAGATGGCCTTAAAGCCAAGTATTTAACAAATTTTGTAACCAAGTAGATGGAGCTTTAAACAATTTTTCTGTCATGTAGTCAAGGAAATGTTCAAATATACGTGTATTTGGTCATTTTGATGGTCAAATAGCCCAGTATGGAACTGTGAGATGATAGTCAGACATTGAGACGCGGGTGGCGCCCATGCCCCAGCGTCCGCGCCAGCCCCGTCGGTGCCCCATTTCACATTTCAGACGTCGACGGAGGCTCGGGGCACCATCAGGGCGAGGGCGCGGACGCTGGGGCACGGGCGCCACCCGCGTCTCAATGTCTGACTATCATCTCGCAGTTCCATACTGGGCTATTTGACCATCAAAATGACCAAATACACGTATATTTGAACATTTCCTTGACTACATGACAGAAAAATTGTTTAAAGCTCCATCTACTTGGTTACAAAATTTGTTAAATACTTGGCTTTAAGGCCATCTAAATTAAAGTTAGAAGAAGCTAGACAAAGAGAAATTGTTCTGAAAAATAAAATTAAAGATATAAAAACTAACCAATAGTATTTCGAATACCAAATAATTCGACGTATTTGTTTTTGAAATAACTAAATAGTTTGCATATTTGTCAAAAAACTAAAAAAGTAATTGAAATTACTATTAATTTTACTTCCAATAGTAAAATACTAAACCAAATGTATAATTTATATTTTATTTTATTTAATAAATTTAAACTATAATACTAAACTTTTTCAAAAAAACCTTTTACAAACAAAATTTAAAATACACATTTTTAAAATTTAACTACACCAGCTCCAAGTCAGCTAGCGACTTTTTTTTAAGTAACTACTAACTACAATTAAAATCAAAGGATCTGCTATTTTTTTCATGCTTTGAAAACAATTCATTAAAATCTCGAGTTTTTAAATATATGTAAAACACGAAGGAGCAGATCTTTTATCACAAATTTTCATAAATTATATTTAATTTAGTTTATAATAATATAGGGAACTCAAAAATTAAAAAACGAAAAATCAAAAAAAATTACTTACTTCAACCTTTCTCCCAGTTATTAGTTTCGTTTTAAACTTGGTTTACGTTTTAGTTTTACTTTGCTATTCTAGAAAATTCCAAAATTCCTTTAGAGTTTATCAGTAAAACCACTTACTTTAAGTATTTTTTTAATTAGTTCGGTCTAATAGTAGATTACGCACCTATAATCCATGATGTTTTCATTTAAATTCAAATTATAACGAATTGAAAGTTTGAAGAAAATATTAATTTAGTTTGTAAATGAAATCCTTTTATAGTACTCTGAAGGGCTCTTAATACGTTTTGAACTTCTAAGTTACGTTTAAAAGAACCTTTTGTAACAATTCCAATATATATGTATATATATAAAAAACCGTGATAAATAGTAAAACCCACTTATTTTTCAATTAATACATTTCAGATACACAAATTAATTAAATAAAAGTATTTAAATAAGAATTGCTTCACTAAATTATGCATTTGTACTTTAAATAATACCTGATTTTGAAATTATATTAGAATAATTATATTGTTAAACTTCTTTCATTTTTAAAAATGTAGTAGAAAATGAAAGATATTTAAATTAAAACATTTCTTAATTTCTTTATTACCTAAAAATATTTACAATATTTACAAATTTTTATATTGTTTAACTTCTTTCATTTTTAAAAATGTAATTGCTTGACTTAAATAAAGCGTGAAAATTATTAGTTTCAAATGATATTTACAAATCTTATCAACTCTAAAGTGCATTTTTCAGGTATTAGTAAGTATTTCATACAAACTAACTTCAAAATATGGATTTAGTTCGTAAATAAAATTCTTTTAAATTACTTTGAAGGACTCTTTATACGTTTTGAATTTGAATAATATTAAAAACAATAATCTAAGATACCCTTTAAAGTTAAATTCCTTTAGTTTATCAGTAAAACCACTTACTTTAAGTATTTTTTAATCCGTTCGGTCTAATAGTAGATTACGCACCTATAATCCATGATGTTTTCATTTAAATTCGAATTATAACGAATTGAAAGTTTGAAGAAAATATTAATTTAGTTTGTAAATGAAATCCTTTTATAGTACTCTGAAGGGCTCTTAATACGTTTTGAACTTCCAAAATAAATTAATGTACTAAGTTACGTTTAAAAGAACCTTTTGTAACAATTCCAATATATATATATATATATATATATATATATATATATATATAAAACCGTGATAAATAGTAAAACCCACTTATTTTTCAATAAATACATTTCAGATACACAAATTAATTAAATAAAAGTATTTAAATAAGAATTGCTTCACTAAATTATGCATTTGTACTTTAAATAATACCTGATTTTGAAATTATATTAGAATAATTATATTGTTAAACTTCTTTCATTTTTAAAAATGTAGTAGAAAATGAAAGATATTTTAATTAAAACATTTCTTAATTTCTTTATTACCTAAAAATATTTACAATATTTACAAATGTAATTGCTTGACTTAAATAAAGCGTGAAAATTATTAGTTTCAAATGATATTTACAAATCTTATCAACTCTAAAGTCTGTTTGTTTTATTTAAAAAATAGGCTTGTTCACTTTGGATTATTTAAACATTTAACAATTTTTATTTAACTATTGGTTATTTAAATAAATACCACTTTTATTCAAATAAATGCTTGGTTGGGTAAAAAACACAATTAAATAAGTTAAAATGATATTCTTTTTACCAACGTTTTTTAAATTGTAGTAATTACTACCTATATTTGCATTTCAGAAATCTATTTTAACATATTGAACGCCAAGAAAAGAGGCTTTTGTAGTATTTACTACCTATATTTGCATTTCAGAAATCTATTTTAACATATTGAACGCCAAGAAAAGAGGCTTTTGTAGTATTTACTACCTATATTTACATATTGGTATGTAATTTAACGTATTGAAGGTAGAGTATAGAGATTTTGTAGTATTTACTACCTACATTTGCATTTCAGAAATCTATTTTAACATATTGAACGCCAAGAAAAGAGGCTTTTGTAGTATTTTTCCTCCTATATTTACATATTGGAATGTAATTTAACGTATTGAAGGTAAAGTATAGAGATTTTGTAGTATTTTACTACCTATATTGGCATTTCGGAAGTATATTTTAACGTATTGAATGTAGAGTATAGAGAGTGTTGTAGTATTTTTCTTCCTACGTGACTACACCGGAAACGTCTCTGTGTTATTCGCTTTAGTAATCAAGCCGACTCTGAACATATGTTTTACTCTTTATTCTACGAGGTTTAAACATACACCATTTCAGTACATTCTTAACTTATTCCATACGCTATTTAAAACACATGCGATAAAGATAACGAGGAAACAAGTTAACTCTGAACATATATGTTATGCTCTATACGTGAAGGATGTTGTAAGCTTAAATTCATAATGGTTAATGTGTAGTATTTTTCTACCTTTTTACATTTTATAGTATTTCTTTATCTATATTTGTGTATCGGAAATGTATTTTAACGTATCGAACGTAGAGTAATTTTTTTTTCTTTATATATTTGCGTATCAGAGTTGTGTGTTGTCGTATTAAAAGAAGAAAAAGGAACTTTTAATAGTGTTATTCTACCTATTTACATATCGGAAATGTATTTATATTTTACCGTATTTAAAATATAGGTAATTGTTTTTATTGGCTTGACTTAAATAAAGCGTGAAAGTTATTAGTTTCAAAATGATATTTACAAATCTTATCCACACAAATTTAATTTAATTTTAATTTTAGTGTTTTATAGTATCTTTCTGACTATATTTGTGTATAAGAATTATATTTTACCGTATTTAAATAGTAATAAAAGCGAATTGAAAGTTTGAAGAAAATATGAATTAAGTTCGTAAATAAAATCCTTTTATAGTACTTTGAAGGACTCTTAATACGTTTTCAACTTGAATAAAATTAAAAACAATAATCTAAGATACCCTTTAAAGTTAAATTCCTTTAGAGTTTAACAGTAAAACCACTTTAAGTATTTTTTCAATCCTTATACCTATATTTACATATTGGAATTGTTACAAAAGGTTCTTTTAAACGTAACTTAGTACACTAATTAAGTATTTTTAATTTACCGTAATTAAAATATAGGTAAGTGGTTTTTATCTTATTTTATACCTACGGAAGCGATAAATAAATTAAAGCAATAAATTTTTGGAGTTTGGAGATGGGTGGGAAAAAAAAAATAAGGCTCTTCGTTTTTCCAACTGCTTTTCTGATGTACCCAAAAATGGACCAAAATAGAACAAAAGTACCCTTAAAACGACCAAAGTCACCATTTTCGGCCCTATGTACCCCATTTCGGACCAAAAGTACCCCAAACTGGACCTATTAGCTTTATTGTAATGTTAAACTCCCATAGAGATTCCCCTAAAAGAAAAAAACTTGCGGTCCAATTTTGGGTACATGAATTATTTCGGAGAGGGAATCCATGTTTTAAATTCAAATTAACCGCGCGCCCGGGCAATCCGCGCCTCCCAGGTAATCCACGCCTCCCAGGTAATCCACGCACGCGCGCGCTATCTTCCTGCCTAGGTTATCAAGTATCATACAACTTACATAATTTCTACTTATTTCGTACGATAAAACGCGATCGAGATATACGTTTTAAGAAATACTCGTGAGATTGGTTCAAGTGTCAAGCATACTACAATGATATTAAAATGAAGTTTAAAAATATTTCCATTCTACTTTAACAACGAATATTCCATGACGTCAAAACACTTCAATTCAAATTAACCGCGTCCCCCGGGGTAATCTGCGCACGCGTCGCCTAGGTTATCAATTTTTACATCATTTCAACTTATTCCGTACGATAAAACTTGATAAGATATACGTTCAAGTATCTTTCGAGATAAGCGTAGATAAATGAACAAGTTGGCCTGGACACAATATGTTGATATACGGGAAAACAAATCGTCGCGAGAAATAACCTAAATACATTGACTTTTCGACGATTTTACCCCCATTTCACCCCTTAAATCCCGGACCCCGATCCCGAACCTGACCCCGTCCCCGGGATCGGAGCCTCGCCCTCACTTTCCTTCTACTTCTAAATTCGATAGGCTCTTATTTACGCCTCTCTTTCAAAATTGAATAATTCCATCTTAATGAACTCCCTGCTTTAGGAAGCACTGTCAGCTAACCACCTACTTGCCTTTATCCTTACTATATTCTTACTATATCCGTGAATTTTACTTTCTTCTTTTACTTAATTGATTCCCTCGAGGAATTATCGTTTTAATGGCCAAAAAATGTTTGCTAGGCATTCGTTCGTTTTTGTCGAAAAGGCTTCTTCGGCTGCAGTTTTCCAACGAGAAATCTAAAGGGAAACGCTAAACCTTACTCGTTTCTTTCTTAGGCTCATTTCCTTTAGATGAGGAGTTCCCCGAGGGTCTCAGGAATTAACGGAATTAATTAGGTTTCTTTGCCACCCGATCTTCGCCAGTTTACTTCAGTCTTTTTCTCTGTCGGCTTAGAATCGGCAGTTCGTAAATTTTTTTTCGAATAGAGACGGTATGGATTTCCTAATGTTTGCATTTTCTTAATAGCTAAAATAAACCCATCTGCCCGTACGTGCTTAGATTACAAAGCGCCATCTAGATTTCAATATTTGATAGGCTAATAATTTAACTGACTTATTCCCCTTCAATTCGAATGTATAGCTTCACTTTAAACTTTAATTATGTAGTTAATTTCAATAGGAAAACATTCAAATTCAATAAAACGTCTATGTAAATAGAATAACAGAATGTAGCAATCAATCGAAAGTTACCTGGAAGCGCTAGCATGCAGGGCTTGCCACCACCCTCCTACGCATTGTAACCCGGCCACCTGAATTAACGGCTTTTAAAGTCACTTGATGCCTTAGGCCTAAGGTGGTATTAGCCTAGCTGATTATTATTATGCTCTACTCTAGTTCCAAAACTCGATTTAAGCGAATATGCCTTTATAGCGTTTTTTCTTTCGAAAATTAGCATTTCAACCTTCCATGTATACCAAAAATATTTAAACTAATGCCAATATAGTTTCAAAGCTCTAGTTTATAACATTTTTCAATATACTAATACTATTCTTTTAATTAAAATATTTTTTCTCAAATGCAGTTTTTGGAGATACCTGATTTTGGAACTATGGTAGAGAATGGAAGTGATAAAGTTAACCTTTCAGCTAAGCACTTTCACGTAACTCGATTCTCTGGAAGAATAGAGAGGTTGAACGGTCGAAGGTTTAGATTTGCACGGAACATTTTCGACGTTTAGTCATGATAGCTTGAAAGTGCCGTCGAAATAATGTGAAGTTGCCATTGAAACGTCTGAATGGGTTCTCTAATAGAGGGTTTTCTAGCGAAGGATCTACGACAAACACTAATGAAATAAAAGCGCCAGCACCCTTCCAAACACTTCTTAACGTGTTTTTACTTCGCGGTTTTTACAAGAACTCTCGACGGCACGTGTTTCAAATTTTTTATTGCGTGCCAGAGTTATGACTGCCTCCGTTTTTAACACCCCTAACTAGTGCTTAAAATTTATGTTTGAAATGGGCAATCTGTAAACTCTTTCTCGTACCAGATGATAATCAGACCGATAAATGGATATATCCGGTTATCTGACAAGAATTTAATCTGATTTGTTAATCTAGATTGAATTTCAGAACGGCTTCGGATTTGGAAAGAAAATAATAAAGCAGGTAAGAGTAAACGATGAGACAAGATAATATATAAATATTTTAATATTTTGTTTATTATGGTCACTAATTTTGTAGACCTATATGAGATATGAAATCTCACAAAAGGAGACGTTGCACTACCCATTCGATTTTCCATGGCAACCGAAAATGTTTCTCTCAAATCTCCTTTGAAAAAGCATGGGATTTTCTCGGTTTCACAGCTACGATTTCTTTTTTTAATTTGAAAATCACGAAATGGGTAATTTGGACCACATTTAGGTAAATTTCATCAAGTTTAGGTTAAATAAGGAATTTTTTTTATTTTTGTATTAAGAGGTACAAAAAAATTACGGTTGCCATGGCAAATCGAAATTAATTATCTCATATAGGTCTACATTACGCCCGACTTTGAACAAAATCGGCAATAAACACCTCGGGTACTCTCCTTGTCAGTCGCAGTTATCGCGGATTATAAAAAAAAGATAAGAGAGATATCAAATGAATAACGTAATACGATTTCAGATATGCAGCAACTGGTAGCTGTTATCTGCAGAAGGATTAAGAAATCTGATAATATAATAACTGATCTGTTAAATATGGCACTGATGAACGAAACAGATCACAGGTTCAGTTGTTTGTTACTAAGCACTATGTTTTATATTCACCTAATTACAGAAAAACAATTATTTCCAAAGAGTCGCTTTTTGAAATAGCAGGGGCAATAATCCCTTCGAAACTTGTAGGAGCGATGTGAAGGGGTGTAACGTAGTCAAAAATTAAAATTTACATATAACCATAATTTCAAACTCCGTAATATTTTCTGTTCGGGTATCTCTAGCGCTGCCTTAATCTGTTAAATATAGCTAGGGAAACCAACGTGAAGAGAGTATATTTTAAAATATAGCAATATTATAAGTGCAATATTAACTCAATCAACGAGATGCCATTATTTCAATGTTTACAAAAGTTTGATCAAAGATTTACCAATCAATCATATTAAAAATCGTATCAAACCATGTCTCCATACTCAAAAGGGGAAATTCTATAATTAAGGACAAACATGTATATCTCTTAGAGATAAGTATTACATTTCCTCTATATTTCTAATGTTATTATCTCCCAACATTTTCCACACACTAGCTGCAACTGATTTTTCAAAGTAATTCGAGTAAAATATAGGCCTTTGAGTTTAATTGTATACAAAAACACGAGATAAAAACGCGAACAAGTGAAGAGACCAAGAAGTGGGGGAGAAAACTTTATTGGGGGAAAATATGCGGTACTTCGGCCGGTAGGCCTTCAAGGCGAAAAACTTTAATAAGGCGAAAAACTTTACGACTGTAATATTATAATATTACAGTCGTAAAGTTTTTCGCCTTGAAGGTGGGGTGTTGTGTTTGTTGCTCCTAGCCTAGGAGCAACAAACACAGCACCCCACACAAGGAGAACGCCACCCGTCAAAAGTCGTGGATTTTCTTGCGTACGTTTTTCATTGGCTAGACGCTTTAGCGCCTGCTGCCGTCGGAAGGGGGAAATTCGGAAATTGTCTTCCCACCGCCCGTAAAACGTTCAGCGTAAAGGCTCGTGACGCTCGTCCAATGAAATTCGTACACAACCCTTCGTTAGCGTGTTTAAAGGCTAGCTGCGTTCTCCTTGTGTCTGTTGCTCCTAGGTGTAACAAATTACTTAAGTGAATTTGTAACTGAAATTTTTCTAACTGAAACAACTTATTCTAAATTAGTTCCAAAACTCTCAGTTTTAAATTCCTGTTAACAATTATTGTTATTAAGCGTAGCGCAGAGCCCTGATTAAATTACATACCGAGAGTAGTTATACTAAAATAACTGTATTATTCACCACGAAGAAAACAACAGAGTGCGGGTTCTTACCCCGACAATAATACCATACGCAAAAAGAAGATGCAAAGTCTGCTGGTCTTACAAGTCCAGCACAAACAGGAGGGTTAGTGGCTTTTGTCCCATTGGGTCGGTGCCCATTGGGTCAATTCTCATTCAACCATTTCCCAATCGACCGACTGTCCCAATCGACCGACTGTCCCATTCGACCGATATTTTGTTTGCTCACAAGTGAAAGCGTGAAACCCAACCTAAACTAGCCTAACGTACCCTAACGTTTTCGAATAAATAGGAGTCAACCCAATGGAATTGCAAAATTAGAATTCGATCAATTGGGAAAGTATATTTTTGAATTCGATCCATTGGGAATTCGACCCAATAGGATTCTATCCAACGGGAATATACTGGGTTAATGCTGTGAGGTTGTCTGTCCCTACATATACCAAAAAAATTATTACGTACAAGATTGTTCATACTTGCTACAAACGTGAATGTCAAGCAGCCATTTCGCCAACCTACATTGTCGGTCATTAGTTTCGAAGTCATCTAAAAAGATTTTCCCTAATCTATTTTCCTAAAAAAGAATACGACGTTAATTAAATTACTAACCCAACATTTCCGCTACTCGTCCATTAAATTAATTAAATCTAACTTTTCTTTGCTAAGAGTCAAAAACAATTATGTGGTTCTTACAGACGAGATTTAGGGTGCCCCTAAAAATTACCCGATATTCCGCGTCAAGACTCATATCTGATAAAAATATCGTTGCGAACGAAAATTCAATACGGGTATAGACAAGTGGGAAAACCAAAATAGTTCATCCAGCGGATAATTATCTCGGGCTCTATTTAAGTACACGCATCGTCTACTAGATTCGCTTTTATGTCAGCTTTTTCGAAAACCGGGTTCAATTCCCGTCTGGCACCAATGTATTCTTTTCCACCCAAGATTAAATTTATTTATATTAAAGGGGAACGCCCAAGCTTTTCCAAATATGGCCGTATTTCCGTATCAAAAGATTAACAAGACGTTCAATATACTAACGCGTACCTTTTTTTGTCTTGAAAAAAAAGCTTTTGGCCCAAAAAGTTGAAACGAATTGAATTTTCGCCGCCATCTTAGGGCTGCCGCCAGCACCCCTAACCCCGTATGAGCGATATGTGAACTATCCTAACTTTTAAAATCGCGCAATTTAGGTTTAAGTCTCTTATAACTGGAACGCGCCGCGCGTGCAAAACAAACTTTTTGCGTCTTTGACGTTGTTTTTCTGTCTCACCGACTTCTCACCACGTGTCGCGGCGGACGCGCTCTTTTCGATTTCCCAAAATGTCTTTATTTTATTAAAAATTAACCACCCAATATTTTTTGATGCGGTTTTCGCCATAAATTTTAGTTTTTACTATAGGGCTATCTAACTGGTTAAAGCTTGACCGTTCCCCTTTAAATTCGTTCTTTTGCCTATAAATTTCTTAGTATTGTGAGAGATGGCGTTGGCTGGGTTGTAAAACACAAACTGAAGGCGCTGGTTTCGATTCTCGGCCTAGCCATGGCGATTTTATCTCGATAATTTTAATTTATTTTCCCATTTTATTACATGCGCTCCTAATCCCGTTGCATGCCACTGACATTTAAGAAAAAAACAATCCTTCCGATGTGTATATATTAATATTAAATTTAAATTTGAACAAAGGACATCGCACTTCTTCTATGGGATTTGGCTTTCAACCGTTTTTTTTTCAAATTGAAACATGTTGTTGGGCTTGATCAAAGGAGCAAAATTGTTCATTGCCAATTTTCTCTAGCTCCTATAGTTTGTCCAGTATCAGCGGTCAAAAGTTGACGAAACTTAGTGTAGTAATAATAATAATAATAATAATAATAATAATCAGCTAGGCTAATACCCAAGGCACCACCTTAGGCCTAAGTCATCAAGCGACTTTTTAAAAGGATTCACGAATCACGGCTCATCGGTGAGCGTTCTACGTTCGCGCGTCGCTAGTCCGGCCTCACTATCAATAGATTCCCATGTTATTTTCAATGAGAAAATATACATACTGTGTTGTCAAAAACATTTTCGGTTGCCATGGCAAAACTAATGCCAAAAGGTATTTTTTCACGTTTTTATAGATTAAATATGATATACTAAATATCAGTTGATAGTTTTTATTGAATTAAAAAACCAAAATTGAAAATTACTAAAAGATAAAGCGCAAAAAATTACGTAACAATATCAACCGCGTTAGATTGCCATTTTGAAATTTTAAGATCACGTGGTACAAACGACCTTGCAAGACTCCCTCGGAGTCTCTCGAGCTGATTGATACGCGGGGAGAAATAAAATACACTGTGGAAGGGTATCGAAAACCTGTCCTCTTAATTTACTGTCCATGGTTCAACGGTTGAAGATGCGCCTGTAACGCAGGTGACCCGGGTTGGAAGCTATTAGCCCTGACAGTAAAACGCATACCGTCAACCATTGGTGAAAGCCTGGCCATTTGGAAGTTGAGACGTTTCTCGTAACCATCAGCATTTAACCTTAAAAAACTGCAATACCGATTCTCGTATCTCAGAACACGTATTAAGCCTTTCTATAAAGTCATTACGCTTGCCGAACTTGTTTTAATGTGTCGCTTTCGTCACGAGATACGTAGGAGTTCGGTTCAGTTTTGAAGGTTAGATCTTTATAAAAAGGGCGACTCGTTCAATTTTAATTCGTGTCTCGTTGAACTTGTTAAAATGTTCCACGCGCTCTTTCATATTTTAGTGTAAAAGGCTCGCGTATTTTTTTATTTCAGGAAGCACGCGCCAAATTGCTCGAGCCCATTTACGCTAAAATAACCAGAAGCACGAGGAACTTTTTAACAAGTTGAATAAGACATAAATAGAGTTTATGCTAGCGTCTATATTGGCTATCAAAGTGAAACGTCACTTGTACGTCGCGAGTGACGCGCCTGATACATCTAAACAATAAGGCCAATATTACTTTAAAGAAAGGCCTATTGGAGCAGTTATATAAGTTGCCATTTTTACGTCTCTGGAAACAGCGAACCCAATGATAACCCTTTACGCCAGCTTGCCAACTGCGAACACCTTCAGGCCATGGGCCAAATAATGATAAATCCAGGACATGACTCCGGTACCTTCACGCGTACTAAATCGGCCGTCCACTAAAAGACACAGGCGGCCATTTTAGTAGGGGGGAAAAGGAGGAAAAATAAAAAAAATTGGGGGCAAAATCAAGCAAGTTTCCGGTTTCCCGAACGCCATCTAGTGATGACTGAGTCGGAATTCGGAAATAAGTGGCGGTTGTAATTCGAAAATCTTGCCATATTTGGCCCCTCATTTTTTGAAAAATTTTAACGATTCTAGGAAAGTATATGTTTAATATTAAATAATTATATATATTATACTAATTATGAACTTAGTACGTATAAAAATAAGTACTTACTTTAATAACCACACTATATATGATAACTGCGAATAAATATTCCAGGATATTTACTACGACGACCACGTGTATTATTTTTGAAAACTGTCCCTAAAAAATTTGCCCCCAAAATGACGTAGGTCCGCGATCGCGCGTTTTTCCCAATAGGGGGCAATAGTGATCGGGTGTTAGTGCTGTTGGACGGGTTTTTCGCATAGAGTCATGTCCTGGATTTATCATTATTTGGCCCATGTTCAGACACACAGACACACAGACACACAGCCAGACACGTCGAAGACAATACCTCTCCGTGAACAAGCTCACTCGGAGAAGTAATTACAAAAATAACATCGCTCATTTTTACCTAGAGTTTTGGCGCTTTGTTGGTGTTTTTACAGATCGATTTAGATAAAAAAGAATAAATCATTTTCAATTAAATAAGCCCAACTAAATACAACTGCAAAAACGAACACAAGGCTAGAAAGACCGATTAAATCATAAGAGTAATAAAAAGTATCTGATCACAAATCTTTCTATGGGGCATAGACTTAGTTTCGCGAACCAAGTGTGAGAGTCAATTTAAATTTGGCCAAGTAAGAATTATTTTTACTTTCAAAAGCGTTTCAATTTTTTCTAAACCTTGGTTGATCCGTTAAAGCTATTTTAGTCTCGACGTGAAGTAGCTCTTTTTTTCCACAGAGATCCCTAGCGTCGGAATCAAAACAAGATGCCGAAGCTACATTTTGACCCAAAAGGCGGGACATAAAAGTATACTTCGGGTTGATTGGCTCGTTTGTAAATTTGTCAATAACTTCAATTATAGTAATTTAGGTTAAAGTTCACTAGGTAGAGTATAAGTTGTCTAAATATAATACTCTATAATGGCTCTCTGACGACGTTATTGTTTCGCTATTTTTAATTTTAGCTTCCGTTCCCATTAATAGATGGCTCCACGCTCTCCACGAAAGTCATTTTTTTCGAAGATTCGGATAGATTCATGGCCATCTCTAATAACAGGGGCCTTTTCATAATACAGGTGACAATGAAAGAGCCGACACTTGCTTTAAGCCTCATTTTGACCCAAAAGGCGGGATATCAAAGTACCCCTACACTTTATATGGGATATATAATTTAGATTAGTGTATAAATTGTCAAAATATAATACTCAACAATGACTCTATGACGACGTTATCATTGGCTATTTTTAATTTTAGATTCCTTTGCTATTAATAGATGGCACCACGCTCTCCACTAAAGTCTTTTTTCGAAAAATCGGATAGATTCATCACCATCTCTAATAACAAAGGTGGCAATGATAGAGTCCACAGTTGCTTTAAAATAGACATCCTTGCCCGACAGTTTTAATTATAAAACGACTAGTGGACAAATTTCAGTTTACGAGATCATTGGCGAAACAGACTATCATTGAAAAAATATATAGTTGGGAGAATAGGAAGTATCATAAATAAGTTTTGGTATGTTACCTATGCAACCAAAAATTATAAAAGAAATGTTGGTGCGTTTTCAACCATAGAGTAACCCACTCACATAGAGTGGATGGCACCTCTGAATTGGGAATTGTACCGCTAGAACTACAGATTCAATCTGCCTTCCGCGAAACAAATTTTTCATAATTGATAACTCTATCATTTGTCACTTAGTAAAAATTATAAAAGATCTGCTACTACTATCATTTCTCGGTGGCGCCATCCGCTGTTAGCAACGGGAACTATATCCTATACAATTTCGTTTCCAATTTTATTGTACTAATGTACTCTGAAAGTGATACATGGCGCCACCGTATAATGATAGAATTGACGGCTGAGTGCGCCGACTCGAAATTTCCAGAATTCAATGGTAATGTCCTATGGAAGCGCCTGAAACATTCATCCTAACGGGCTAATTTTCGAGGCGTGAATCAATATAGTCTTAAGAGCGATGGTGTTATTTTTAAATTTTTTTAGTATAAACTTACTTCTTTATCTAGATATTGTACTTGACCTTTAGGCCAACTTGTTTATTTCACGAAAAAAAGATGCTGCGCACGAAAAGTTTTCACAAGTTTCGCTGTTAGCCTTCCACTCTATGTGAGTGGGTTACTCTAAGGTTTTCAACTTTAGAACGAATGTTTCTTTAAATAAAATGAATAAAATATTATATTCATAAGATGTCACAAGACAGACACGATAGAGTCGGCGCCTGAGCGCTAGCACATCGGAAATTGCTAGTGGGACTCTAAGGAGTACGCGCTCGTACAAAACAGTGACGTCAGAGATAAGGAGTAGACTATTTTAATATAGAACGGAAAATTATGACGACACTAAGATAACCCTTTGAGCTACCGTATTATTTACTCAACCAAGAACCAATTTATGCGCGAAAGAACCGACACAGTTTTCAAGAGTTAGATGCCGTCATCGAAACTATAAATAATGGAAACTTTCGCCAATCCCAAATTTCCTAAATTTATAGCTATTTCTAAATATACTTTTGAAAAATGCTGCGACGATAATATTTTAAAAACTGAATAATTTTGATAAAAATAATTAATAATGAGTAAAAGTACATTATAGCTAAAAAACTACAAAATTATTCATTATTCATAATTAAATATAAATTTCATTATTAAATAACCAAAATTAAGCGATATGCAAATATAATGTATTTATAAAAAATAATATAATTTCAGTAATTAAAATAATAATACTTATGAAAATTGTTTCATGTTCCGTTCATGAGATGTCGCTCTAGACCTAAAATCAAGATGGACTCGGTATAACAGCATATCTTTGAAGCAATAAACTACAGTACGCGGTTCTTGACTGAACCTCGTGTGAAATACCCTTAATTATTAAAAACCAATTTTTAAACAAGTCCCACTGGCGCTACTTTGTGTACGTCTCAACGTAACAGAGTACGTGAAAATTAATAACTAACAACTTTAAAAAATATTACAATCGTAGAAAATTAATAAGTTTCAAACATTTAATTACGCCATTAGCGCCATCTACATGGCCGCATCGAAAACACTAAATCGAGATTACATAAAGCGGGTGTGGGGTTGCGGCGAAATATTAACTCGAGACAAGTCGCCATAAATCACTTTGCAAAGTACTACGTACGAGACCGCCATCTAGCGTTAGATAAATGGTTGGCGAAGAACTTTCGTTGGCCGAGATGAAAACAAAAGTTGGCGGCGGATCACGGCGAACGCGATGAAAAGTTGATTAATTGTTCTCAACTCCCCTTGGCGCTCGGTAATGGAAGCTAATATCAGCGAAATTCCGGAAACCCCCACTTCGGCAAAACGGGACACTTATGGGGTCAAGAAAACGGAACAAAATAGATAAAACTGCGGAAATTACATTTAGACGGAAATAAGAATTCGTTATGCAAAGCTTCTGGTAACTATGGAAAATGGCACAGGGGGTTTCAATTAACGCGAATTTGAATATGAAATTTGCCATAGTGGCGCCATCCGTCGATGAACTATTAATTTTTAAAACGTCCTGTCGTCCTATTAAATAGCGCTTCGTCAACGAATATTAGTTTAGCGCAAATACTAGGGTGACGGAGGGGTTACCAAGCCAAAGGAACCGGGTACAATTCCAGCTGGTAACACTGGGTGGAAACTTGCAACATGTCCTTCCTCGTTGAGGTTGCAAGTTCACTGTGCCTATTGGTAAAAGGGCTCTTTCCACGAACTCTTTGGTTTCTCCTTTCCATATAAAGCTGTTGAGGTATAATGAGTGCAGGGAGTTGTTGGCTCGCGTGGAAAGAAGGGTTCGCCAGCCGGCCACCTGAATCAATGTAATTAAAAGTCGCTAGTAGGTTTGGCGTTAGGCCAGATGATTATTATTAGTTACTAAATTCCATCTGAGACGACATAAATGTACATAGAGATTAAAATAATTAAAAACCACGGTATGTATTTTACGGTACGGGGGTATATCAATCCTTTAATCCATGTTGTACAATTAAAATGTTTTATTAAAAAACACAGCTACGGCCGTTTCGACGCCAACACCAGCGTCGTCGTCAGGCTAAAGCCAGGCGCTCACTGCTCTTCGTAACGTCTCCGTCCTACCTTTCACAAGCCTTTGCTTCGTGACTGAGACAATGCCTTGTGGAAGGCTGGACGGATACGAAACGGACAGCCAGTGGGCGCCTAGCCTAATATGTATATTAGCCTGACGACGACGCTGCTGTTGGCGTCGGAACGGCCGTAGCTGTGTTTTTTAATAAAACCTTTTAATTGTACAACAGTTGTTTTTAATTATTTTAATCTCTTAATTATGTACAAGAAATGTCCTTTTATTAGTTTAGTAAATGTACGTAAGTTAGAATTGCGATTTTTTAGTTCTGGTTTTGAAATTTTCGAAGTTAAATTAAAATTAAGTTTTGAAATAATAAATCTATTGCGTAGATAGATCTTTGATCTTTTAAAACGTATTCCAATCCTCCCCCACCCCTAATATAAGCAACTTCCGGTACGTTTATGAAAAGGTTTGCATTAATTTCCGATAAATTGTGATTTTCTGTGAAATTATCGGAAATATTTACCATTGCACCCTGGTCAATGTTTTTGCTGAATAAATACTTCTTAGTTCCTAAATCTGACCAATATGAGGAAGTGATTTGAGTATTTTCCTTTTGTTTTGTTGGAGTAGGGTCACAATTAACGTCAGTTTACTAAAATTCATATAGATGACTTAAAAAAATTATTTCTTAAAAATGTAAATATTTATTTTTTTAAATTTGCCTATTTTACAAATCGGTACAACGTGTTTTAAAAATTAAAGAGTAAATTTTAACGAAGTAATCTAGTAGAAGGAAAGTGAGGGTGTGGCTCCGAGGATTTAAGGGGTGAAATGAGGGTAAAATCATCGAAAAGTCAATGTATTTAGGGTATTTTTCGCGACGATTTGTTTTTTCGTATATCAACATATTATGTCCAGGCCAACTTGTTCATTTATCTTCGCTTATCTCGAAAGACACTTGAACGTATATATTATCAAGTTTTATCGTACGGAATAAGTTGAAATGATGTAAAAATTGATAACCTAGGCGACGCGTGTGCAGATTACCCCGGGGGACGCGGTTAATTTGAATTTAATAGTGTTTTGACGTCATGGAATATTCGTTGTTAAAGTAGAATGGAAATATTTTTAAACTTCATTTTAATATCATTGTAGTACTTAAATATGCTTGACACTTGAACCAATCTCACGAGTATTTCTTAAAACGAATATCTCGATCGCGTTTTATCGTACGAAATAAGTGGAAATTATGTAAGTTGTATGATACTTGATAACCTAGGTAGGAAAATAGCGCGCGCGTGCGCGGATTACCTGGGAGGCGCGGATTGCCCAGGCGCGCGGTTAATTTGAATTTAAAACATGGATTCCCTCTCCGAAATAATTCATGTACCCAAAATTGGACCGCAAGTTTTTTTCTTTTAGGGGAATCTCTATGGGAGTTTAACATTACAATAAAGCTAATAGGTCCAGTTTGGGGTACTTTTGGTCCGAAATGGTGTACATAGGGCCGAAAATGGTGACTTTGGTCGTTTTAAGGGTACTTTTGGTCTATTTTGGTCCATTTTTGGGTACATCAGAAAAGCAGTTGGAAAAACGAAGAGCCTTATTTTTTTTTCCACCCATCTCCAAACTCCAAACATTTATTGCTATAATTTATTTATCCCTTCCGTAGGTATAAAATAAGATAAAAACCACTTACCTATATTTTAATTACGGTAAATTAAAAATACTTAATTAGTGTACTAAGTTACGTTTAAAAGAACCTTTTGTAACAATTCCAATATGTAAATATAGGTATAAGGATTGAAAAATACTTAAAGTGGTTTTACTGATAAACTCTAAAGGAATTTAACTTTAAAGGGTATCTTAGATTATTGTTTTTAATTTTATTCAAGTTGAAAACGTATTAAGAGTCCTTCAAAGTACTATAAAAGGATTTTATTTACGAACTTAATTCATATTTTCTTCAAACTTTCAATTCGCTTTTATTACTATTTAAATACGGTAAAATATAATTCTTATACACAAATATAGACAGAAAGATACTATAAAACACTAAAATTAAAATTAAATTAAATTTGTGTGGATAAGATTTGTAAATATCATTTTGAAACTAATAACTTTCACGCTTTATTTAAGTCAAGCCAATAAAAACAATTACCTATATTTTAAATACGGTAAAATATAAATACATTTCCGATATGTAAATAGGTAGAATAACACTATGAAAAGTTCCTTTTTCTTCTTTTAATACGACAACACACAACTCTGATACGCAAATATATATAAAGAAAATATAAAAAAAAAAATTTACTCTACGTTCGATACGTTAAAATACATTTCCGATACACAAATATAGATAAAGAAATACTATAAAATGTAAAAAGGTAGAAAAATACTACACATTAACCATTATGAATTTAAGCTTACAACATCCTTCACGTATAGAGCATAACATATATGTTCAGAGTTACTTGTTTCCTCGTTATCTTTATCGCATGTGTTTTAAATAGCGTATGGAATAAGTTAAGAATGTACTGAAATGGTGTATGTTTAAACCTCGTAGAATAAAGAGTAAAACATATGTTCAGAGTCGGCTTGATTACTAAAGCGAATAACACAGAGACGTTTCCGGTGTAGTCACGTAGGAAGAAAAATACTACAACACTCTCTATACTCTACATTCAACACGTTAAAATATACTTCCGAAATGCCAATATAGGTAGTAAAATACTACAAAATCTCTATACTTTACCTTCAATACGTTAAATTACATTCCAATATGTAAATATAGGAGGAAAAATACTACAAAAGCCTCTTTTCTTGGCGTTCAATATGTTAAAATAGATTTCTGAAATGCAAATGTAGGTAGTAAATACTACAAAATCTCTATACTCTACCTTCAATACGTTAAATTACATTCCAATATGTAAATATAGGTAGTAAATACTACAAAAGCCTCTTTTCTTGGCGTTCAATATGTTAAAATAGATTTCTGAAATGCAAATATAGGTAGTAAATACTACAAAAGCCTCTTTTCTTGGCGTTCAATATGTTAAAATAGATTTCTGAAATGCAAATATAGGTAGTAATTACTACAAAACCTCTTACTCTACGTTCAATACGTTAAATTAATGATATGCCTCCGATCGAATCGTTCATTTTTTTCCTATTTAAATATACGCATTTAAATTAGAATTGCTTCTAGTGTTCGGCAGTCGATTAATTTTTATCCACAAATTTTCCGATTTATTTAAAAAACGTTGGTAAAAAGAATATCATTTTAACTTATTTAATTGTGTTTTTTACCCAACCAAGCATTTATTTGAATAAAAGTGGTATTTATTTAAATAACCAATAGTTAAATAAAAATTGTTAAATGTTTAAATAATCGAAAGTGAACAAGCCTATTTTTTAAATAAAACAAACAGACTTTAGAGTTGATAAGATTTGTAAATATCATTTGAAACTAATAACTTTCACGCTTTATTTAAGTCAAGCCAATAAAAACAATTACCTATATTTTAAATACGGTAAAATATAAATACATTTCCGATATGTAAATAGGTAGAATAACACTATGAAAAGTTCCTTTTTCTTCTTTTAATACGACAACACACAACTCTGATACGCAAATATCATTTTAACTTATTTAATTGTGTTTTTTACCCAACCAAGCATTAATAAAAACATTTCTTAATTTCTTTATTACCTAAAAATATTTACAATATTTACAAATTTTTATATTGTTTAACTTCTTTCATTTTTAAAAATGTAATTGCTTGACTTAAATAAAGCGTGAAAATTATTAGTTTCAAATGATATTTACAAATCTTATCAACTCTAAAGTCCATTTTTCAGGTATTAGTAAGTATTTCATATGGATTTAGTTCGTAAATAAAATTCTTTTAAATTACTTTGAAGGACTCTTTATACGTTTTGAACTTGAATAATATTAAAAACAATAATCTAAGATACCCTTTAAAGTTAAATTCCTTTAGTTTATCAGTAAAACCACTTACTTTAAGTATTTTTAATCCGTTCGGTCTAATAGTAGATTACGCACCTATAATCCATGATGTTTTCATTTAAATTCAAATTATAACGAATTGAAAGTTTGAAGAAAATATTAATTTAGTTTGTAAATGAAATCCTTTTATAGTACTCTGAAGGGCTCTTAATACGTTTTGAACTTCCAAAATAAATTAATGTACTAAGTTACGTTTAAAAGAACCTTTAGTAACAATTCCAATATATATATATATATATAAAAAACCATGATAAATAGTAAAACCCACTTATTTTTCAATAAATACATTTCAGATACACAAATTAATTAAATAAAAGTATTTAAATAAGAATTGCTTCACTAAATTATGCATTTGTACTTTAAATAATACCTGATTTTGAAATTATATTAGAATAATTATATTGTTAAACTTCTTTCATTTTTAAAAATGTAGTAGAAAATGAAAGATATTTTAATTAAAACATTTCTTAATTTCTTTATTACCTAAAAATATTTACAATATTTACAAATTTTTATATTGTTTAACTTCTTTCATTTTTAAAAATGTAATTGCTTGACTTAAATAAAGCGTGAAAATTATTAGTTTCAAATGGTATTTACAAATCTTATCAACTCTAAAGTCTGTTTGTTTTATTTAAAAAATAGGCTTGTTCACTTTCGATTATTTAAACATTTAACAATTTTTATTTAACTATTGGTTATTTAAATAAATACCACTTTTATTCAAATAAATGCTTGGTTGGGTAAAAAACACAATTAAATAAGTTAAAATGATATTCTTTTTACCAACGTTTTTTAAATAAATCGGAAAATTTGTGGATAAAAATTAATCGACTGCCGAACAATAGAAGCAATTCTAATTTAAATGCGTATATTTAAATAGGAAAAAATGAACGATTCGATCGGAGGCATATCATTAATTTAACGTATTGAACGTAGAGTAAGAGGCTTTTGTAGTATTTACTACCTATATTTGCATTTCAGAAATCTATTTTAACATATTGAACGCCAAGAAAAGAGGCTTTTGTAGTATTTACTACCTATATTTACATATTGGAATGTAATTTAACGTATTGAAGGTAGAGTATAGAGATTTTGTAGTATTTACTACCTACATTTGCATTTCAGAAATTTATTTCACCATATTGAACGCCAAGAAAAGAGGCTTTTGTAGTATTTTTCCTCCTATATTTACATATTGGAATGTAATTTAACGTATTGAAGGTAAAGTATAGAGATTTTGTAGTATTTTACTACCTATATTGGCATTTCGGAAGTATATTTTAACGTGTTGAATGTAGAGTATAGAGAGTGTTGTAGTATTTTTCTTCCTACGTGACTACACCGGAAACGTCTCTGTGTTATTCGCTTTAGTAATCAAGCCGACTCTGCACATATGTTTTACTCTTTATTCTACGAGGTTTAAACATACACCATTTCAGTACATTCTTAACTTATTCCATACGCTATTTAAAACACACGCGATAAAGATAACGAGGAAACAAGTAACTCTGAACATATATGTTATGCTCTATACGTGAAGGATGTTGTAAGCTTAAATTCATAATGGTTAATGTGTAGTATTTTTCTACCTTTTTACATTTTATAGTATTTCTTTATCTATATTTGTGTATCAGAAATGTATTTTAACGTATCGAACGTAGAGTAAATTTTTTTTTTATATTTTCTTGATATTTATTTGCGTATCAGAGTTGTGTGTTGTCGTATTAAAAGAAGAAAAAGGAACTTTTCATAGTGTTATTCTACCTATTTACTTCTACCTATTTACATATCGGAAATGTATTTATATTTTACCGTATTTAAAATATAGGTAATTGTTTTTATTGGCTTGACTTAAATAAAGCGTGAAAATTATTAGTTTCAAATGATATTTACAAATCTTATCAACTCTAAAGTCCATTTTTCAGGTATTAGTAAGTATTTCATACAAACTAACTTCTAAAATATGGATTTAGTTCGTAAATAAAATTCTTTTAAATTACTTTGAAGGACTCTTTATACGTTTTGAACTTGAATAATATTAAAAACAATAATCTAAGATACCCTTTAAAGTTAAATTCCTTTAGTTTATCAGTAAAACCACTTACTTTAAATATTTTTTAATCCGTTCGGTCTAATAGTAGATTACGCACCTATAATCCATGATGTTTTCATTTAAATTCAAATTATAACGAATTGAAAGTTTGAAGAAAATATTAATTTAGTTTGTAAATGAAATCCTTTTATAGTACTCTGAAGGGCTCTTAATACGTTTTGAACTTCCAAAATAAATTAATGTACTAAGTTACGTTTAAAAGAACCTTTAGTAACAATTCCAATATATATATAAAAAAAACCATGATAAATAGTAAAACCCACTTATTTTTCAATAAATACATTTCAGATACACAAATTAATTAAATAAAAGTATTTAAATAAGAATTGCTTCACTAAATTATGCATTTGTACTTTAAATAATACCTGATTTTGAAATTATATTAGAATAATTATGTTGTTAAACTTCTTTCATTTTTAAAAATGTAGTAGAAAATGAAAGATATTTTAATTAAAACATTTCTTAATTTCTTTATTACCTAAAAATATTTACAATATTTACAAATTTTTATATTGTTTAACTTCTTTCATTTTTAAAAATGTAATTGCTTGACTTAAATAAAGCGTGAAAATTATTAGTTTCAAATGATATTTACAAATCTTATCAACTCTAAAGTCTGTTTGTTTTATTTAAAAAATAGGCTTGTTCACTTTCGATTATTTAAACATTTAACAATTTTTATTTAACTATTGGTTATTTAAATAAATACCACTTTTATTCAAATAAATGCTTGGTTGGGTAAAAAACACAATTAAATAAGTTAAAATGATATTCTTTTTACCAACGTTTTTTAAATAAATCGGAAAATTTGTGGATAAAAATTAATCGACTGCCGAACACTAGAAGCAATTCTAATTTAAATGCGTATATTTAAATAGGAAAAAAATGAACGATTCGATCGGAGGCATATCATTAATTTAACGTATTGAACGTAGAGTAAGAGGTTTTGTAGTAATTACTACCTATATTTGCATTTCAGAAATCTATTTTAACATATTGAACGCCAAGAAAAGAGGCTTTTGTAGTATTTACTACCTATATTTGCATTTCAGAAATCTATTTTAACATATTGAACGCCAAGAAAAGAGGCTTTTGTAGTATTTACTACCTATATTTACATATTGGAATGTAATTTAACGTATTGAAGGTAGAGTATAGAGATTTTGTAGTATTTACTACCTACATTTGCATTTCAGAAATCTATTTTAACATATTGAACGTCAAGGAAAGAGGCTTTTGTAGTATTTTTCCTCCTATATTTACATATTGGAATGTAATTTAACGTATACAAGGTAAAGTATAGAGATTTTGTAGTATTTTACTACCTATATTGGCATTTCGGAAGTATATTTTAACGTGTTGAATGTAGAGTATAGAGAGTGTTGTAGTATTTTTCTTCCTACGTGACTACACCGGAAACGTCTCTGTGTTATTCGCTTTAGTAATCAAGCCGACTCTGAACATATGTTTTACTCTTTATTCTACGAGGTTTAAACATGCACCATTTCAGTACATTCTTAACTTATTCCATACGCTATTTAAAACACATGCGATAAAGATAACGAGGAAACAAGTAACTCTGAACATATATGTTATGCTCTATACGTGAAGGATGTTGTAAGCTTAAATTCATAATGGTTAATGTGTAGTATTTTTCTACCTTTTTACATTTTATAGTATTTCTTTATCTATATTTGTGTATCGGAAATGTATTTTAACGTATCGAACGTAGAGTAAATTTTTTTTATATTTTCTTTATATATATTTGCGTATCAGAGTTGTGTGTTGTCGTATTAAAAGAAGAACAAGTTGGCAAGCCAAAATATACCTCTCCTCGGAAGCATTGTCCCTAGTGGTAATAATTTCTCGAGCTGACCCTCAAAGTTATATCTCCCCAATTCAGAGTTATTTACTAATAACGTAATCCCGGTTCAATCCCGCCCGGTATAAAATTTTAATTTGAATTAAAATAATTGAGACGAAACAACCGAGATTAATTTATTCAGAATATTATAAATTAAGTAGTTACAACAGTGAGTTAGACGTACTAAAACAATGAACAATTGACTTTAACCCTATTTACGGTACAAGTTTAGCAGTTAAAAATAATACGAAGCCAATTTTAATGAAAGAAATATCTACAGAGGGTATTTGTATTTTTGTCGCTTACGAAATACTTGCCGCATAGTTAACGCTCATTTTATTTCAACGTTCGCCCGATCAGGATACCGTAGATATCTGGTAGTGGACGACTCGTAGACTGTCGGAACCATCCTGTTGACGTTGTGACATATCGCATGAAAAAGACCAAAACCGTCCAATTTCCAATATCATATAATGACTCGCACACCCAGGATATCAATGACTGCATTAGGAATCGTAGATATCCAAATATCCACACCACCAAAAAACTTATTAACAAGAAGCGAAAAACTTACCATTCACAAAGCACAGAAAGCCACTAGACTATACGTATATCAATAAATGACCGTAGAGGGAATAGTTAGGGTTCTTTATAAATAAACACAAACGAACCCAATTGATGAACTGCATTAAACATCTTAATCAGCCGAGAAAACGTTTAAAATAAATTACGACCGAGTTGAAAACCAGAGCAACTCGATATGTTGTTAATAAATGAATTATTAAGCTTGAAAACCAATACGCTAAACCTAATAGATAAGAATATACGACTGAAAAAAACTAAATAAATTACAAAAAACTAACGGGTTCTACCCTTTATCTTATCTGCTGACTGCGCTAAAACAAGATTTGACCATTAAATTTTTTGAAAATGCGACGTATACACTTTGAAGGTTCCGTCAAAAATTATCCTTTCCCAAACGTAAAGGTTCTCAAAACATTAATACACAAAAAATAAGTAAAAAGGTTCCTCCAAAAAATGAACCATTTTGCGGAAGAAGTAAATAATTTTAAAAGAATAAAAGATAAAACAAATATACAACCGCAAAAATAAAACGTCAAATAATAGAAGAAACAATCTTAAACTCCATTCATTAAAAAAACACTAAACAAAAGTACCAAATTGAAATAAAGCAACTTATTATATTAAACAAGATTAAGTCTTTATAATTTTTTCGTAAAAAAACCACATTAGGCCTTCACAATTTCATTCGTAAAAAAATTCAAGACTTTGTTAACTATTATGCTTACAATGAGTGTCTTATTTGCAGTGTAGCTTGAAGTTATCGTTGGTTCTGTGGTAGAGCGCTCGACTGCCTAACTGAACGGCCCGGGTTCGAAACCTGGGTGACGCATTTGTTTTTAATCAAATGAGAAATCGCTAAATTAGAATTTCTTCGATGCAATAATTTCAATTTCAATTCTATTTCAATTAAACCAAAATTTCGTAATCTATTAAATACGCTTCCGATAAAGCTGAAGGTCTAATTTTCAATAAGGCGTAACAAGTGTCGGTGGTTCTGTGGTAGAACGTCCGCCTGTCAATCAGGAGGTCTCGGGTTCAAATCCCGCCCGATGCGATCGCAAATTGATACTAAGACGAATACCGTGTACAACTGGTGGAAACCCTGCCATTGGACGTTGAGAGGTAGCATTACACTCAGCACTCGGTCCGTCCAAAAGTCATTAAGAAGAAATTGGAGAGAAAACGCCCATATAACACAACAGACTCAACATGCACAACCATCAGAACACAAACACAACAAATTCAACACTCACAACCTACGCATAAACATTACAAAAACGTAATACACCAAACCGTCACGACGGTGAGCGAAAAAACACCATCCAAACCAAACCGCAAATGCATTCGTTAACGCTCACCGTCACACGGTGGTTTTGCCAACCCTTTGAGAAACTGCGTACGCAGTGATTACACTTTGCACCGAAAATGCGAACGCGTTCGCAGTCCTGACAGACAGACAGACCCACCCACAGACCCACCCACAGACCCACACACAGACCCACCCACAGACGAACCCACAGACCCACCCACAGACGAACCCACAGACCCACCCACAGACACGGTCGTTGTATAACCCCTCCTAGGGGACTTTGTCCCCTCGGAGAGGTAAAAAGGAACTTTTCATAGTGTTATTCTACCTATTTACATATCGGAAATGTATTTATATTTTACCGTATTTAAAATATAGGTAATTGTTTTTATTGGCTTGACTTAAATAAAGCGTGAAAGTTATTAGTTTCAAAATGATATTTACAAATCTTATCCACACAAATTTAATTTAATTTTAATTTTAGTGTTTTATAGTATCTTTCTGAGTATATTTGTGTATAAGAATTATATTTTACCGTATTTAAATAGTAATAAAAGCGAATTGAAAGTTTGAAGAAAATATGAATTAAGTTCGTAAATAAAATCCTTTTATAGTACTTTGAAGGACTCTTAATACGTTTTCAACTTGAATAAAATTAAAAACAATAATCTAAGATACCCTTTAAAGTTAAATTCCTTTAGAGTTTATCAGTAAAACCACTTTAAGTATTTTTCAATCCTTATACCTATATTTACATATTGGAATTGTTACAAAAGGTTCTTTTAAACTTAACTTAGTACACTAATTAAGTATTTTTAATTTACCGTAATTAAAATATAGGTAAGTGGTTTTTATCTTATTTTATACCTACGGAAGGGATAAATAAATTATAGCAATAAATTTTGGAGTTTGGAGATGAGTGGAAAAAAAAATAAGGCTCTTCGTTTTTCCAACTGCTTTTCTGATGTACCCAAAAATGGACCAAAATAGACCAAAAGTACCCTTAAAACGACCAAAGTCACCATTTTCGGCCCTATGTACCCCATTTCGGACCAAAAGTACCCCAAACTGGTCCTATTAGCTTTATTGTAATGTTAAACTCCCATAGAGATTCCGCTAAAAGAAAAAAACTTGCGGTCCAATTTTGGGTACATGAATTATTTCGGAGAGGGAATCCATGTTTTAAATTCAAATTAACCGCGCGCCCGGGCAATCCGCGCCTCCCAGGTAATCCGCGCACGCGCGCGCTATCTTCCTGCCTAGGTTATCAAGTATCATACAACTTACATAATTTCCACTTATTTCGTACGATAAAACGCGATCGAGATATTCGTTTTAAGAAATACTCGTGAGATTGGTTCAAGTGTCAAGCATATTTAAGTACTACAATGATATTAAAATGAAGTTTAAAAATATTTCCATTCTACTTTAACAACGAATATTCCATGACGTCAAAACACTATTAAATTCAAATTAACCGCGTCCCCCGGGGTAATCTGCGCACGCGTCGCCTAGGTTATCAATTTTTACATCATTTCAACTTATTCCGTACGATAAAACTTGATAAGCGTAGATAAATGAACAAGTTGGCCTGGACATAATATGTTGATATACGGAAAAACAAATCGTCGCGAAAAATACCCTAAATACATTGACTTTTCGATGATTTTACCCTCATTTCACCCCTTAAATCCCGGACCCCGATCCCGAACCTGACCCCGACCCCGGGATCGGAGCCACACCCTCACTTTCCTTCTACTTAATCTTTTTAAATCATCTTTATCATTAAACATTCAATTTTAGAGTCGTTGGCAACCCTGTGTCTCGATAATTACATAAATGTATAATAGAGTTCAATAGGTATGACACTTCTTATTCTTCGCGTGTAAAAATTTTACTGAGAGCTTTTCGCGGCACAGATAATATAGAGGTCTTCGATGTTTTCCGTTAGCCCTCTCTCGTGTCTCACGTAGCATTTGACAGCGTTTCTCTTATGACGTAATTTCTCTTATGACGTTATTTATAATGACACGGACTTTAAAAAATTTACCAAAAATCGAGCCAATGCTGTAGGTGGGGTGGTAGAGTGGTTAGCACTTTCGCCTCGCAGCAAGAGGAACCGGGTTAGGTTCCACCTTGTGGCACTGGATGAAAACTCGGAAACAGTCCTTCGGCGAAGATTCTGAAAGTTTTCTCCCCACTGGCTGAAGGGATTTTTCTCCGAGTTCTTCGGTTTCCCCTTTCTATAAAAACTTATAGAGGTTAACGGTAATAGTGAGTGTAGGGAGCTGTTGGCTCGCGTGGCATGAAGGGCTTGCCACCACCCTCCTACGCATTGTAACCCGGCCACCTGTTTAAAGGCATTAAAAGTCGCAAGATGACTTGGGCCTAACATTCATAGGATTTGATTCTGCATGAGGTGTTCCGTAAATTGTTTGTTTAACAAACAATTTCTTCAATGTGAATATGAAATATATTTTGGTTTACAAAATTTACTATTTCGCCTCAATATCAAAATTTCCAATTTAAAAATTTGCCATTTTTGAAGGTCGAAATCACCATTTTCAAGGTCGAGATCAACTTGTTTATAGCCATTATTTTAATTTTAATTTTTTTTAAATTTAGTTAATAGCTTATAAAATAATAAGGTCACCATTTTGAAGGTCGAAATCGCACTGTTTATCCAGTTATTTGTTTTTGAATATTTTAGTATACTTTCGAGATTCGCAATTTCAAGGTCGAGATCGCCATTAACAAAAGACGGCCCATTATTCCTTTCAATAAAGTAACATGGCTTTCTTGTTTTACCATTTGGGGCTAGCTTCCACAATGCTTCCGCCAGCTCTCCTACCAAAGAGCTTATGAATTCCCCGCCATTTCATGCAATACATAAAAAAAGTTGAACAGAACTAACTACTTTCTATAAAAACTTTGGGTTACGGATTTTTTAGCACTTTCGCATCCCATCAAGAAAAGTCGATTGCAGATTGTGGTACTACATGTAGGTGTAAAATTTCTTCCTCCGCGTTGAGGATGCAAGTTTTTGTTTCCATTGGTTTAACGGAAGTTTCACCAGAATTATTCGTTAAATTTCCTTTCCACTAAAATGAAGGGCTTGTTATCACCCCCCTCCTATGGTGCCTTGAGTTAATATCACCCTAGCTGATATACATTATTACTATAATGACCTTTTGAGCAGCCCTCTTTTAGAATATCTGGGGTGGCGGAGTGGTTAGCCCTTTCGCCTGAGGCAAGAGGAGTGAGGTTCGATCCCAGCTGGTGGCACTTTATGGTAACTCGGATCAACCCGAGTTTTTCGGTTTCCCCTTACCATAATAGCATGTTGATGTTAACGGTAATAGTTTGAGCTGAGGGCTCGCGTGGCATGAAGGGTTTAACACCACCTTCCTACGCATTGTAACCCGGCCACCTGAATTGCTGGCATTAAAACTTTTTTTAAAGTAACTCGATGACATGCCTATAGTTATTATTCTTATTATTATTATTATTATTATTATTAATATTATTAACATTATGGAAAACCTAAGAAAAATACATAAAGGAATCCACTCGCATAGAGTGGAAGGCCCTATGGAAGCTCATGAAACATTAATCCTAACGGACTAACTTGTTTTCGAGGCGTGAATTTATGTGGTCCCATGGACACTGTATCTTTAACCGGACGGGAAAAGCTGTAGCATCCACCATACAAAATCCCCTGCCGCCACCACCGTCTTTTTTTGAAAGTTTCGGGCTGTCAAGGCCATATAATTCGTCACGTGGTCGACAAAACGTTCCGTTTGAAATGGGGGTTTACATTCTTTCAATGACCTTGACGGCCCTGCGAATCGAGTACAGCCGACTATTTCAGCTAATAAGAAGTAGGACGCAAACGGACAGTGAGGGGTACCTCTTTTAGGCTGCTTTTCCCGTCCGGTTAGAGATACAGTGTCCATGGTGGTCCGAAGAGCGATGGTGTAATTTTTACATATTTAGAGTTTAAACTGACTTTTTATCCAGATATTTTACATAAACGTTTGGGCCAACTTGTTTATTTCACGCCTCGAAAACAAGACGTCGCGTACCAAATTTCGTTAATAGCCTTCCACTCTAAGTTAGTGGGTTACTCTATGAAAAAATGCTTGATAATTGGTTGAAAAATGGCCACTTAACCAAGACCTTGAGTGACCTTGAATTGGAAACACCCTGTAGATTCATTAAAGACGTGGTTGAAGGAGGAATATCTTGATTGTGTCAACCTGCTTTTCGTGAAACGTTGGCCAAAATATTAATTAAAAGGGAACACACTCGCCTCGCTGACTTCGAGGAAACGCCAGACGCGTCCTTGTTAGAAACTGTCAAAGTTTCAATTAAATTGTCCACTGAAAGTCTACGTTAGCATAGGAAAATATTATACAGGGCTAACTTGGCTTACTAATTAAATAGACAAATAATCTATCTATCGGAGTGGATTCGTCTCTAGCTCCATCTATCTAAATCTGCTCGAAACAGCCAATTTTAATCTTACAAATAAGATTTGAAACTTCAAAAGCATTTGCAAAGTCTTTGTGAAACGTTAGCCACTTTAGGAACATTAACCATTTTTTTAAGATAGTGTCGATATTTAAAACCAGTGTCGGCTTGACGTTAAATAACTCTTTTTTCAACAGATGTCGATAGCGTCGAAATCCAAACAAGAAGCTTAAAGGGGAACGGCTAAGCTTTTCCAAATATAGCCTTATTTCCGTGTCAAAAGATTAACAAGACGTTCAATATACTAACACGTACCTTTTTTGTCTTGAAAAAATAGCTTTTGGCCCAAAAAGTTTAAACGAAAAGTAACGCCAGGTGTTTGGGTTTGAATTTTCGCCGCCATCTTAGGGGCTGCCGCTAGCGCCCCTAACCCCGTATGAGCGATTTGCGAACTATCCTAACTTTTAAAATCGCGCAATTTAGGCTTAAGTCTCTTATAACTGGAACGCGCCGCGCGTGCAAAAAAATTTTTTCGCGTCTTCAGCAGCGCGGTTTTACGTTGTTTTTCTGTCTCACCGACTTCTCACCAGGTGTCGCGGCGGACGTGTGCTTTTCGACATCTAGTGACTGCACCAGATGTCGGCCAAAATTCTGGCGTCACTTCTACAACATGAAGTTTCCTATCTATATACGAAGTTATTTTATCTATGAGCTTGACCGTTCCCCTTTAAGCTACATTTTAACCCGAATAGCGGGGCATAAAGTTTATAGGATTGAAAGTAATATTTAGTTGTGATGAAAATACCGAACGGTTCTTTTTTGATTTCATAATGAAGAATGTATGCTTCACCTAAAGCAACAGGTACTTGAGACATAGTTAAACAGGCTTCGTTAAGATCAGAATTGACAATATAGAGTAATATCGGCGTCACCCATGTTTTTTCTGCCCTCAAAATGGCGGCCATAGCCCAAAGCTACAGAGCGATACTACTCTATACCTGGTAAAATAATTTTTTTTTAAATAACAATATTTTTGCGGATATATAGATTTATTTAAGGCTTCTTTAATTTTTTTCGTTAAATGAATTCGAATTTTTTTAAATTTTTGAGGTGAAATATATTCTTTTTCTGAGCAAAGTTTAATTCCATGCCTAAAAGTACCCACACGTTGATTGACTCGTTTGAAATTTGGACAATAGCTTAAATTATAATAATTTTTAACAATATATTTTATAAGGGATATATAATTTAGGTAAAAGTCCACGAAGTAGAGTATAAATTGTCTAATTATAAAACTCAACAAAACAATGGTTTTCTAACGACGTTATTGTTTCGCTATTTTCAATTTTAGCTTCCTTGGCCATTAATAGATGGCACTACGCTCTCCACTAAAGTCAGTTTTTCGAAGAATCGAATAGATTCATTTCCATCTGTAATAACAACGGTCTTATCAAAACGCCGGTGGAAATGCTTGAGCCGACAGTTCCTTTAACGGATATCTAAAACTTCCTAATTTCCACCACCAGGTTTATCACAAGCTGGGGTAACTGGCGCTAGTTACGTTCAAATCAAGTCGTAGTGCGTTTTAGCAGCCGATATTTTGAGGTAGCATGTTATGCCTTTTCAAGCGAATTAGCGAATACACGATAAATGTTCTTTCCAGAAGAACATCACCTATTTAATATTAAAGCGAAAAAACTAGTTTTTACGTGCAGGTAAAATATTCCTCTATTGCTCTAAATAATTTGGATGGTATTTAGTTTATTAGTTGGTACGTAAATGGTTTTCAATTTTCAAAGTTGGAAGTTTTCTTTAAATCATAAATATTTTTATTTTATAAGATTTTGACGGTCAATAATTATTATGATAAAATGAGCCGCTATTTCGTGCTTTTATACAACAATTTAATTTATACATTGTTAAGTTAATAGGTGGTTCCTATTAACTTAACATTGGGTATATACTTATCTGCACCACTCTCCCCATATTCGGCTTTCCGTTGCTACGCAACTCGTTTTGAAATTTTCAATGTTTAGGCTTAGTTTCTCTATTTGGTGTTATAGTCGCGAGCCAGATTTCCCGCACGGTACTGACGAGTCCCAAATAGGACGAAACCGGTCTACCGTGGGAATTTCTGGCTATTTAATTTAATTTAGTTTTGCACTCGAAGATCTATTTGGTCCGAGTTTCGCGTCTTTTTGTTCGCTCGAAGACCTATCGGTACGAGCTATTTGTAAGTTTTTAATTTAATGGACTAATCTACTTATTCGCTAATTTTATCAATTTAATTTATAACTTCGACCGATTTTTTTTGGGATTCGAAATGTTAAAAAATGGGAATAAATGTTTTTCCACAACCACGATTTTCCTATGTAAATAAAGCGAGTCATTTTGGTTCACAGACTTGGTCATTTGTCAGGTCGTTATTAAACAAAAATAAAACGGTCTGGTTCAACATTAAGGTGACTCGTACAAACGGAAATAATTTTAGGAGCTCGGTTTAACTGACGGGCCATTGCCCCAAATATTTGCTTTCGACTTAAACAAATAAACTCAAAGGTCGATAAACATTACGAAAAATCAAGAACGTTTTTAGGTTAGTAAGCACGTATGACTGTATCTTCCAGCTTGGCTAGCATGATCCATTAACTAACAACTTTTCTTAAATTGAAAACCTTAATTTCCCAAAAATTGAAGTCGATTTCGTTATGGAAAAAAATCGATTTAATTTAGTTCTAAAAAAAACTGAATTTACCGATTTAATTATTTCAATCATATATAAATTAAAAAATAAATTATTGTCGAAAAGAAAAATTATTTTAAGGCTAGTTTAAATTTGAATAACTATTTTCGGTACTTCTCGGTGCCGTAAACGGGTCGAGGGGTCGGACACTTGCCATTATTTTGAAGTGATTTTGGGATTTCAATGTTGATTTACCATAGAGAGAGTTTAAAGATTTTGCGATTTTAGACAAAGTGTACGGGATTTTGGTAAATGTCCGACCCCTCGAAATACGTTCTCGGTAATTTCACAAACTAGCAGGGTCTTTTATTCAAAATTTGATAATTTTTCTCCAAATTGAGATTAAAAATTGAAAACTCACCCGAAACGAACTTAGTAACTATATCAACACGCTTCCAGTTTGTGACCACGTGGTGGTTATGTCAACGTTCAATTGAATTAGAAAAACCCCTTCTACTCTTGAAAACGTGAGCGTTCTTTTCGAATGGTGACACTAATATTCGAACGAGGACAAACGGCGTAATTTTATTCTTCGGTGATCCTTGTGGCACTAAACCTACACTACAGCTAAACTAAGAGCGTCTGACGTCCGTGGAGCAAACGGAATATCGTACAGCCCGCAACGAAGGCCACGAGGCCAATGAATGGTTTCTGGCCCGAACGTCGCGGAAATATCCCTTCGCGGGGCGGAGAAGGGATGATGGGATTGGAAGAGGAGAGAGAAGGATCGACGGGAGGGATTGGAAGAGGCTGCGAGGGACGGGAAGCTCAAGAACGGTTTCGATGGAGAGGCATAGAAATAGATTCTGTCGGGAGAGAAACGCGAAGCGACGATATAGCTAGTAAAGGAAAAGCGTGGGACACTTTTTATTGTCAATTTCCCGCCGGTCGTATTCGAGGATGGGAATGTAAGTTCCAAATGGACGGATCAACTCTGAGAAGATTGTATAAAAGAGGATTAAATTGTAGATAAAAGAAAGGCGATGATTTCGGGTTCCAGACTCTTCACAAAAAACTTTTTTATTTCTTCTAGTTTTTAAAAATAGTTTGTCATTTCTAACTCGGTAAATGTTAGGCGTTTTAGAAAGTTGCAAAGAAAAAATTAATACCGGATCAAAGATTTATTTAGGAATTAAATTTTATTTTTTTATGGAGAGACACGATCGTAGAGTAACCGACTGACATAGAGTGGAAGGCTATCAGCGAAACTAGTGAACACTTTTCGTACGCAACGTCTTGTTTTCGAGGCGTGAAATAAACAAGTTGGCCTAAAGCTCATGTACAGTATCTGGATAAATAAGTCAGTTTATGCTCTGAAAAATGTAAAAACAAATTTGAAAAATAAATAGTTGATAGTCTCTTATAAAATATTTGACTAAACTAATTTGAAAAATAAATGGTTGATAGTCTCTTATAAAATATTTGACTAAACTAATTTGAAAAATAAATGGTTGATAGTCTCTTATAAAATATTTGACTAAACTAATTTGAAAAATAAATAGGAGAGAAGTCTGTGACTGCCCGCATATTCACAGTAGGGAACATATGACTCAAAGACTTGAAATAATTACTGCCGATTACTTTCATATAAAGGCTTTTGGGTAAGAATATAATTTCTATTTTATAGAGTAATGGCACTGTGACGTTCTACTACGTCACCCATGCTCTTTCCTATAGATAAAAAATTTGCGACCAAAATGGCGGCCATGGCCAAAGCTACGGAGTGCTACTACTCTATAATGAAAAATATGAAATTTACTAATTCATTTGGTTTAAATTAAAATCCGTTATATTAAAGAAATTAAATCATTGTCGAGTGAAATTTTGTAAAACCTTATACGTTTAGATTTGCTTAATTGGGAACTACTTTTTACCACGGCAGAATACACCTTTTGATAAAGTCCGAGATGGGACGATGGATAAAGTTAATAACAAGAGGGACGCACATTTGAGTACACACAATCCTCCTGACGTGATAAGCGCATCTCGCAAATTAAAATTAAATTTAAAAACAATTTACAAATCCCTGTACACTTACATAATAGGTGGGTTTACTGATGTATAACTGGGTAGTAAGTCACAGGGGCAGGGCGATGTTAGGATTTTGTTTTTAATTTCAGAAGTTCTTGAGGTGGCGCCACTAGTACGTTTTCGCTACAATTTAGGAACTATTGGCGCCATCTTTCGATTGAAAGAAGCTAAAAAGAAATCCGAGTTTTTGCTTACCCCTGTAAAGCAAACTCGGCGTCAAACAAACTGTAAACCGACCTATAAGCGCATTATAGCAACCTTAGAGTAACAATATTTCAATAATAATAATAAGAAGAATAATCAGCTATCAAGATTGTGTGTAAAAACTAGTGTTTTTAATTTTCCGGAAACAGAAAATTTTCGCAAATTGGAAAATAAGAAATTGAAACATTAATTACTTTTTAAAGGTTTTCAAAATTCAATGTTTTTAACTTTTTATCGATATAAAATGTCTAATATCGGCAAACATAGTACGAAACATTAATAGTGTTACATTGTTAATCAGTTTAAACTAGTCTAGAGGTTTAGTTTTACTTTTAGATTCGAAAAATTTAGGCGAAAATGCCGCTTTATTTAAATTTGCAAATAATATATAAGACCAATAACGGAATTAATTTCTTTTTTTACGTAAAAATACGGAAAAATTTCCGACTTACAACACTAGTAAAAACCACCTACAGGCTTCAAGCTTAGAAAAGATAGCGCCATCTACTTTAATACCTGTCAACTAAATGCGTGAAGAAATAGCAGATAACTTTTGAATATGAATGTTCCTTAAATGAAACTTTCAGTTTTTATATCGAGATAATTTTTAATGAGTAGATAACTTTCACATCTTAAATTTAAAACTCAGTCGGGAGGCGGTGATACTTCTGACTAATGTTTAAACTCTGCACGAAGCTTATGGACTATTATGCAGTTAAATTACGAGAAAAAATAGAAAAGTCCACAATAAAAAAGGGGCATAAAAGGTAAACCCTAACAAATTTTCATTACGAAATTCTCGAACCAAATGGATCTTCGAGTCAAAAACAAATTATTTTATAATTAAAATAGCCATAATTTCCAGCGGTAGACCGGTTTCGCCCTAGTTGGAGCTCATCAGTACCGCCATCAGTCTATAATATTGTTCCATATGTTTGTCACTTTGGGGAATATTTTACTGAAAGCTAGTAAAGGAATGACGTCATCGCAAGAAGAAAATCTCCCCCTAGCCAGGCGCGGACAAGGCTATACGTGTGACGCCTTAGCAAGCGGACGCAAATTGGCGACGAACAGGACCGTAGCTAGGGCTGGGCGCCCGGGGCGGCCGCCCCGGGCGCCATGCGCGCGATAGGGTATAGGGGCGCCAAATTTGGTCCATATTATAATATTAGGGGGTGCCAAAATTGCAGCTCGCCCCTGGCGCCATTTTCTCTAGCTACGGCCCTGGCGACGAAGCCCGTAATCAGTGGCGGACTGGCCATAGAGTGAACCTGCCCGATGACAGGTGGGCCCCACGGACTGTTCATGAGCGCGTTATAGTTGTTAAAGCTGGGGCCCTTTGTCTTCTGGCAGCCCAAAATAATAGACCCAGTCCGCCACTGCCCGTAATGCAGTCTGTCTCCTGAAACCTTTGCACCTTCTGCTGGGTTGAGTGGCTCACGTCTAAGGTGAGACCATCAGTAGTAGGGTACTACTACCCATGCTGGATTTGTCACCTGTCCGGGCTAGGTGGACGCTGGCTTAGGGCACTATGATGATAGACCTTTGTTGGTGTGGTTTCAATCTTACCGGTACACTTATGTAACAATATTATACACTTATGGTACCACGCAAGGAATCTGACTTGCGACTACTTAATCCGAAAAGATAAACCAGGGATAGTAGATTTTAGATTATCGGTAAAAAGCCTGGTTTTTAGCCCCCGTAAACCAATCACACTAAGGGAGTCAGCCAAGGTTGTTTGAAAAAAACAAATATCGCTAAGAGTGGATGATACTGTTCGAAATAAGAAAAATGATAAACACGAAGTACATTTTTACGCCAAAAGGTATTTTTTCACGTTTTTATAGATTAAATATCAGTTGATAGTTTTTATTGAATTAAAAAACCAAAATTAAAAATTACTAAAATATAAAGCGCAAAAAAATTACGTAACAATGTCAACTACATTAGATTGCCATTTTGAAATTTTGAGATCACGTGATACAAACGACCTTGCAAGACTCCCTCGGAGTCTTTCCAGCTGATTGATACGCGGGGAGAAATGAAATGCACTGTGGAAGGGTGTCGAAAACCTGTCCCCTTAATTTACTGTCCATGGATAAACTAATCATTACTATAAATTTGTGAGGGTTTAGCTTTTTCTCCCCCTTTTTATTTGGGATGATGGAAGCGAGATCTTTAAAAATAGTTTTACCATTAAAAAGCTTGTCGGCCATAACCGATCCAAGCTCAAGTTTCACGTTTGCGAGTCAATTTAAACGCAGTTTCATAACGTTTCGTGGTCAAACTTCTCAGACTGACACGCGATATTTCGCGCACGTGTTACATTATCGGTTCGAATGGTCAGCCAAGATACCTTCCTCGGAAAACGTGTGTCGATTTACCAAAGACGCTTTTACATCGACAACGGAGAAAGATGTCCGTGTACAACAGGCCTGTTAAACGAACTTTCCACGTACGGCTATGAATACCAAAGATATTGATCTCGCATTCGGCGAGATCAAAGGGCCGTTATTGGAAGGTTTACGATAGGCAAACTATTAAATTTAATGGCCTCGTCCGCTCTATTTCGGCGCAAACGGGCCCCTGACCACGAGGATCACATTGCTATAAACTGGCTTTCACTCTGAGGGGCAAACCGTTATTTTATTAGATAGATAATTAATGTATTAATTATTTAATTAACTAATTAATTGATTAATTAGTCAACTAAGTAATTAAGTAATTGATTGATTGACTAATTAATTATTTAACTAATCAACTAATTAATTAACTAATTTTATTAATTTAAAAGATAATTAATTTTTTAACTAATTTTATTAATTTAAAAGATAATTAATTTTTTAACTAATTTTATTAATTTAAAAGATAACTAATTAATTAACTAATTTTATTAATTTAAAAGAGAATTAATTTTTTAACTAATTTTATTAATTTAAAAGATAACTAATTAATTAACTAATTTTATTAATTTAAAAGAGAATTAATTTTTTAACTAATTTTATTAATTTAAAAGATAATTAATTTTTTAACTAATTTTATTAATTTAAAAGATAACTAATTAATTAACTAATTTTATTAATTTAAAAGGGAATTAATTTTTTAACTAATTTTATTAATTTAAAAGATAATTAATTTTTTAACTAATTTTATTAATTTAAACGATAACTAATTAATTAACTAATTTTATTAATTTAAAAGAGAATTAATTTTTTAACTAATTTTTTTAATTTAAAAGATAATTAAGTCACACAGTAAAAATCCTGTAACATCCAAATCGTCTCGAAAATCTTTAAGTTTCGTTCACACTAGGCTAAATTTTTGGTAAATTTCAACGGATTTTTGGCCTATGAAGGATTTCTCAGATTTGAAGGTAGGAAAAAAGAATAAATCACCGCCACTGCATTAGTCTACTTCAAACTAGGGATCCATCGATATATCGTCCTATTTTTCTAATATCGATATCGGCCAATATCAGCTTAATCGATTGCGATATTGGTCGAAACCGGTATCAGAAAACTATTTTCAGAAACACATTTAAAAATAAGAAAATTATCGATTAACTAACTAACGATAATATTTTATTTGATTGACCGCGGCACGTACGCCAGACTTCAGAAGTTCGATCATACCCTTTTTCGACAGGGGGGGACGAGTGTAAATAAATAAAAAACAACGATTTTGGATTTGTGATAGAAAATATGTATCACATAAAATTAAAAGAAACAAATTCGGATATGCTCGGGCAAAAATTGCAAACTCTTTTAGTGAAAAATTAAAATAAAATGGTATGACAGTGTACTGAACCGACTTTTACAATGATTTTAGTTATGATAGATAACTTTGTTAATATCGGCCTATATTATCGACCACGAATAACCGATATATCGAGTGTATCCATATCGGTGCATCCCTTCTTCAAACAGATACTTTAGCATAGCTAGGGGTGACTAAGTTTGATATTCTAAAGCTCGCCTTTTTGAAGGTCAAAGTCACCAATTTAAAGGTCGATATCGCCATGTTATGTTACATAACTTATGTCATCAAGCGATTTTTAAAGCCATTAATTCGGGTGGCCGGGTTACGATGCGTAGGAGGGTGGTGGCAAGCCCTTCATGCCACGCGAGCCATTAGCTCCCTACACTGACTATTACCGTTCATATCTACAAGTTTTTACTTCTCATCCTCACTGGTTAAAAGAGGATATCCAAGATATTTTAGGTTTCCCATTTACATAAAATGAATTTGAAGGGCTTGCCACCACACTTCCAAACTTATTCACGATCTCTTACATTTGTTCGTAAACTTCAATGCATTATAAATATTAAAACTTTTAGCCATGGTTTATTATAAATTGTTAAATTTTAAAAAAGCTGCTACTTCATGACTTAGAAAAAAACTTTATTTTATTCGGAGCTTTCGGACCGTGGTCCTTCTTCAGCGAGTGACTGTTACAAGTGATCTCAATGCATCATCGATAATTTTAAATGAACTGAAATAGACGGAAAAACATCATGAATCAAAATAAATCAGTTAAAAGGTAATAATATCTTTATTATGCTTAACGTTAAAGGTCTAATTTGAAATTAAGATAAAATTAACGCAAAATTAACGTTTAAAAGAGCTCTAAGCCTTTGGATTTGTTATAGCAGACAAACCTTGAAAATAAATCTTTTTTTTTGGCCATAGGTGGCACTAGCGTCGGATTTACGTCATAGCCCCCCCCCCCCCCCTTTTAAAAAAACCTTCCTTCGACCAGAGAACTGGTGAGCTTGTTTATTATTTTTAACCGTTTATTAAGTTGAGAAACACATTAAAGGTCCAGAGAACAGTTTAAAAAATTCAGGTATCTCCTCCCCATTCATTACGTAATTCAGGCCTACCTAGTCACTTCCGGAAACTCGTGATTCTGTACCTTTCACCCTCAAAATCCAAAGGACTCTGTGGTCCTTTAAATTACCAAATATGTTTAATCATCCCAAAATAGTTATCTACCATTATAAGTTTAAATCACTGGAAAATCGGCGCCATTTTATTTTAAAAGGAATATCGTTGGAACCATACCCGCAGTAGAACTAACAAGGAGACATCCCGAGGTGTTTCTCCCCGATTTTGTTCAAAGTCGGGAGTTAAATAGACCCTCATGTACCTTGAAAGCTCCTAGGGAAAAGTTTCAACGGCCATTCGTTTTGCCATGGCAACCAGAAAAGTATTTCACTACTCAAGTTTAAACATTATCCAAGTAAAATAGCATGGCAAAATCACGGTTTGCATTCATTTGATTTTACCCAATTTTATCGATTTTATCCAATTGTTTTGCCCAAAATTTTTATTTTTTTAATTTTTTTTTAAATGGAAAAGGGGGGACCCTTACAAACCGTGATTTTGCCATGCTATTTTACGTAGATAAAGTAAAGTTTTGTGTTGTACAAACATTTTTGGTTGCCATGGCAAAAGGAATGGCCATTGAAACTTTTCCCTAGATTCGAATACTGAGAGCTTTCCCATTCACGGTTTTGTTACGAAGCGTTTACCCTCTTCCGGCACGTGACCTCAGAAAAATCGGCTCCATCGGTTGCGGTAAGGCGCCATATTTAGGCCTAGATTTGTTTTATTTAAAACAAGAGTATTTATAGAAACACGCTTAATTGTAAATCATATATTTCCAATAAAAACTTACTTTAACAAATGGTAATTCTGGTGCTTGAATATCTTCTTTCGGTAATTTTTTTTTTTTTAATAGAGCTAATACCCAATCTTGAAGAATTTCTAAAATTTCAGGCAAATATTCCTTAAGAATGTCGATGTTAAACACGAACCCTATTAAAATGGTAAATGAAATTGAATGAACTATTAAGTTTAGTCAAATTATGCTTGAATCGCTTGTAAGATTATATTACTCACCTTTAGTAAGTCTAGGTTTTTTCTTTCGATTTTAAACTTTTTTAGTGCTATAATTGTGGTCCATCATGTTTTAAAACTTCGAGTTGAACGCAAAACGCGTCAAATTACGCACCGCAACTTCCAAAAAAAAAATAGTTTCTATCCCTAGATGGCAGTAGTGCGCCACCATTGGAGCGAATTTTTTCTGAGTTCCGGCGGGAAGTGGGTAAACGCTATCGGCAACGCGCGAGAGAGTGATTTCGAATCTAGGGTACGAAGTTTAAATTATCTTTGGTTCAGCTAATTTGGTAAAGTGGGACTCCTAACGGTACAAATGCAGATTTAAACTAGACTACACGATGCATTTTAAGTTAAATTCTTAATAAATAATAAACAAAATCAACACTTATTCTAATTAAAATTAAGCTTAACAATAGAAACGTACAAATTAACGCCGTTGAGTAGGGGTAAGCTAATACACAGAGGTAGATTTCAATACATTTTCTTATAGATGCTACCAGTAAATAATATATGTATAAATTTGGAATGTCTAAGGAAATGGGCGTGGTTTACAATGGAGATTTACGCTCACGTCATCCAGCCAATGAATTTGAAAATACTGCCCAAGTTTTACATTCGACTTACGAGGAGACGACCCGAGGTGTTACACACCGATTTCGTTCAAACTCGGGGGATTGGTAGACCTTCATGTAACTTGAAAAATCCTAAAGGGAATTTATTCAATGGGTAACGGTTTTGCCATGGCAACGAAAAATGTTTTTGACAACGTAAAATTGAAATTTTTCCTATTTAAGCCATATCGGATCATTTTCACCCATTTGGTTCAAATTGATGAAAATGTGATCAATTTTGATTTTTTTCGTCAATTTTTAATTTTTTTTTGGTATTTTAAAACTTTTCAATTTTGTAAAATGCTTCACAGAGGGGACGCGGTCAAAATCCCATGTTATTTTCAATGGGAAAATTTCCATTCTAAGTTGTCAAAAACATTTTTTGTTGCCATGGCAAAACCGTTGCCCATTGAATAAAATCCCTTTAGGATTTTTTAAGTTACATGAAGGTCTACCAATCCCCCGAGTTTGAACAAAATCGGTGTGTAACACCTCGGGTCGTCTCCTTGTTAGTTTAAGCTCCAGGCCGATTCTGCAGACGCAAGGTTATTTAAACATTTCAATTGGGTTATCTCTAAGTCATTGGTTCTCTAGATAAATTTTGATTGACCTTGAACCATGTATTAAAGGTCATCAAAGTTTGAAAATTTTAATGACCCCTAAAAGGTTTGCAAATCCTAATGACAGGGTGGGGAAAAACTAGTTAAAACCGGAAAAAACCAGAAAGAAGTGGAAAAAAACTCTTTTCATGCTTAATTAATCATTGATATATCTATTAAGTGACTAATTTGGTCATTGCAAATGGGAGAGATGAAAAAAAGGCCAGAAGAAGAGTGAATAGAATAGAAGAATATACTGCTTTTATGATTTATTTTTTATTGAATTATGCCACTAGAGGAGGAAACAAGACGTACGACGGTCAGAATACACACAATCCTTCTAATGTGTTAAGTTTGTTTGAGCTATTCACAGCAACCTGCCACGCCGGAATCACAACCAAAATATATCCACGGTCACTTTGAAAGCATCGAAGATAATAATAATAATAATCAGCTAGGCTAATACCCAAGGCACCACCTTAGGCCCAAGTCATCTTGCGACTTTTAATGCCTTTAAACAGGTGGCCGGGTTACAATGCGTAGGAAGGTGGTGGTAAGCCCTGCATGCCACGCGAGCCAACAGCTCCCTACACTAACTATTACCGTTAACCTCAACAAGTTTTTATGGAAGGGGAAACCGAAGAACTCGGGGGAAAACCCCTTAATCCAGTGGGGAGAGAACTTGCAAACTCAACGCAGAAGGAGTTGCTCCGAGTTTTTCACTCAGTGCCACAAGCTGGGATCAAACCCGGCTCCTCTTGCTGCGAGGCGAAAGCGCTAACCACTCTGCCACCCCACTTTCAATCAGTGTCACTCTTATTTTTTACTTCTGATCACACCTATTTGTTGCTACTAGTCAGCCGTTGAGTGTCACACTTATTTCTTCTGGTTAATAATAATAATAATAATAATAATAATAATCAGCTAGGCTAATACCCAAGGCACCACCTTAGGCAAAGACTAGTTCGATCCGTTTCATACTTATTTGTTACTTCTGATCACACTTATTACTTCTGGTCATACGCCGAAGACTAGGTCGATCAGTGTGATACTTAATTGTTACTTCTGATCATACGTTGAACGGCCTTGAAAAACGCCAGAAGGAAACTGGCGCGTAGACCTCTATAAACACGCGGATTTACAATGTTGGAAATTGCGTGGCTCCGTATACGCTGCCCAAAAACCTTACTTAGAATTAAAATTAAGGAACGTATTTGAAACTCTTGGTTATATGTAAACCACAGCTATTCAAAAATATAACTTTCATGAAAATCGGACTTAAATTAAGGAACGTTATGCCGACTTGCAGGCGGAAATATAAGGGTCACACTTATTTATTACTTTTGATCATATTAGAACGGCCTCCGATAAGTGACATACTTATTTGTTACTTCAGGTCACACGTTGTAAGCATCGCGTATTACTCCGATAAGTGTCACACTTATTTGTTACTTCAGGTCATACGTTGTAAGCATCGCGTATTACTCCGATAAGTGTCACACTTATTTGTTACTTTGGGTCATATTAGAACGGCCTTGGAAAATGCCAGAGAGAAATTCGCGTAAAGTCTCTATAACCACGCGTATTTCCGATGTTAGAAGTTGAGGGGGGTACTTTTACGCTGTCCAAAAACCTTACTAAGAATTAAAATTAAGCAACGAAATTGCAATTCGAGGTTATATGGAAACCACAGCTATTCAAAAATATAACTTTCATGAAAATCGGACTTAAATTAAGGAACGTTATGTCGACTTTCAGGCGGAAATATAAAACCACGAACATTGGGGTCCCGTAAATAACCCCGAAAACTATACTTAAATTTAATATTTACTGATATAACCGAAGTTGTAGTTCAGATGAATCCTAACCTATCCAATAATATTTTTTTTAACGTTACCGGACTTAATTTTTAACAAAATATCTACCACACAAAGCCAAACTACCGAAAACGGTAAATTGGGCAAATGCCCAACTTCTTGGGCTTCGATTTCAAAACTTTATGAAAGGCTATCAATGGCGATGCATGTACATTCGAACGAGATATCATTGACTCTTCTAGCCCTAACCGTTGAAGAGGTATGCGCTACACGGTGGCATCGGCATCGGCATCGGCTACACTGTACGTGAGACTAATACACACAAATCCTTAGGAAGTACGATTTTCCACACGGTTTTTAACAAGAAAATAAAAGGTGGAAAAAACCGCGGAAAAATCTAGTTTTCCCACCCTTGGAAAAATTGTGCTAACCCTGCCTAATGACCCCTACCAGATGATAATATCTAGCAAATTTTGATGGTCGAGCATAAGTACTTTTCGAGTTAATAGCCCTTCAACCTGCCATCTGGTATATTATTTTCATCACAAGCTTCTGGTTGCTGGTAAAATTAGGTAAACTGTAAGCTATTTAAACCTAAAATTTGAGGGGTAACACTTTTCTAATTGTTACCAGCTTTGTAGCACTAATGGTTCCCGAGATAAATTTTAAATGACCTTGGTCATTAAAATTTTCCGTTTCAAATGTACTAAAATTTAATTTTAACATTTTTTGTTTACACCCTGTATAGTATCCTGGTGCTACTATAATTTCGGCTTGTTGGGAGGCAAAATTTTAATACCCCAAAATCCCTTTTAAGCCACCATTTTTCTTAGAATTTCGAACTTAGACAGACAAAAATCGAAACTCACGTAACCCTCCGGCTAAATACAAACCCGTTTAGCCCTAAATAATAAAGTACCAAATGCCTTAAAAGGTATCTTGGAGACCGGGACAACGTTTGTGGAAGGAGAGAGAGAGAGGGAAAAAACGCGAAGCCTTTAAGTTGTAAAACAGTAAAAGGTCTTTCCTTAAGCCTTGGCTGGACTTGGTCTATTTACTTTACTTTCAAACACTAATGCACGTGCCCGATACAAAAACCATACAAGTCAATTTTAGAACGCTTCTAAAAGGAAGCACTGGGTCCAAATCTAAGAACCCGAAAAAAAAGCAGGCCTAAAAGGGGGTAGCAGGGAGCGGGAGCTGGTTTTACTTAAGCCTCGTCCATTGCTCAGCGCCCGCGTCATCAGAGAGAGATTTGGGCTAAGAGATATTTGAAGGTGTCTCTCAACGACTCCTTTGGCACGGGCTCGAACGTGATACAAAACCGATTTTTGATTTTCGCCTGATGATAGCAGCTCGCATTGGATTTTTAAAAAACACTGAATATTTAGACCAAAGACAAGTGGCATTGCCAGGATATCAAATTGGGAATGGGGGGGGGGGCAAGCCCTTTCACAAGTTTGCCAGTGGCGTATTTAGATTTTTGGCGCCCAAAGGCGAATAAAATAATAGCGCCCCCTTAAACAAAAAAAATAAAGCAAGTGTCTGCTCTAGGTGAAGTAGCTCTTTTTTCAACAGATGTCGCTAGCGTCGAAATCAAAACAAGATGCTGAAGCTTCATTTTGACCCAAAAGGCGGGACATAAAAGTATGCTTCGCGTTGATTGGCTCGGTTGTAAATTTGTAAATAACTTAAATTATAGTAATTGTTTACAACATATTTTATATGGGGTGTATAATTTAGGTTAAAGTTCACTAAGTAGAGTAAAAGTGGTCTAAATATAATACTCTATAATGGTTGACCGATGACTGCAAGCGTACGGTTCAACAAAATATCTACGTCATAATTTTGGCATCATTTGCTTATATTTCAATAAGTTTATTTAAGAAAAAACGTTCTTATGACTTTTTAATTTGTCTGTAGCAGACACTAGATCATAGACGCTAACTCTAAGTAGCTAGCGCCAGCCTTGGAAATAAGGCTTTTTTTAAACTGGTCCTTATGACCAGTTACCCCCTAGCATATGAATTATTAAACTGGTCCTAATGACCAGTGACCCCTGGCTTATGAATTATTAAACTGGTCTTATATAAAATGTTCTTATGTCATTTATAAGCCTAAACAAATCTATACTACATGTTTAGAAGTTAGATTATGAGTACCACAAGAATAGTACAATATAGTACTATCTCACGTAAGACTACTACCATAGCATTAGCCTAAAAGACCCTCGTAATTTACCGTAACTCAAAGTCCCCGGTCCGTTACCGCGTAGCCATGTAGCCTACCGTACTCGGGGGAAAGCGAGACTAGAGGATTGAGGGTTTGAGGCCAGAGGGGGGTTAAACAGTTCGACTCGTTCGAGGGATGCCAGCGAAGGGACTCTACATAAAACATCGACGTGCGGCCGCGGCGGTAGTAAGCGGAGTCACTGTACATAGAAATCCAGTGAATAGGGAAATCAAAATTGATATAAACTTTGAATTAATATGTCATCTCCTATTATTTGGAATTATTAAACTGGTCACCTTCTGTTTTTTGTTATTATTTCGAATTAATAAACTGGACACGGTGACCAGTGACCCCCCAAATTTTGAATTAATAAACTGGTCTGAGTAATTAATTAACTGGTCTTTGACCACCTGACCACCGTTATTTCCAAGGCTGGCTAGCGCCGTTAAGCCACCTAGACCAGGGTCGGACATAAGGCACTAGTCACGGCATTTGACTACTAAAATAAATGCTCTGACTACTAAAATTAATAGAAATCTGATTTGACTAGTGAAAAATTTACCTAAATATTCATAAATAATAATATTGGCTGACCTTCTGGTTTTTATACAGCCATTTTTACGCCCACTAGTCAGTGAATACTAAAATAAATTAGAATAGGAGGCTCACCAGGGTTGGCATAGAACCAGCCATACCGGTTATAGCCACCTGGCTAAATCTGGTTATAGCCACTTGAAAAAATTCAGATTTTTTTGGCTTTTAAAAAAAAAAAATTACAATATGAATGTTTTAGTAAATTAATAGTTTTTATTTAGTTTATTTTTTTGTTTCATATTTAGAAACTGGTTTACTTTTACCAGTTTTTTGGTAGGTTTAAAGTTCAAAAGTTCGCTGCCTCGCTTCTGTCATACACAAAAACTAGGGGGAATTTCCCGAGGAAATCAAAATAATTCAGTTATTTTAAATAGTTATTTCGCTTTATTTGTTTAGTTTTTTATTTACGACAATAACTGCAGACAATTTCTACTTACATAAGTAAAAGGTACTGTTTATATTTTAGCCGGTTATAACCAAAAAATCCGGTTATTGCCAATTAAAACCACTGGTCTGGATTTTTTCAAAAAAAGCCGGCTTTTTTCCAACCCTGAGGCTCACTAGTCAGGCTGACTACTAAAAAATATATCCTTATGTCCAACCCTGACCTAGACTCGTTTCGCTCGCGAATACTTAATCAATTAGTCAAAGACTACATAACCTTACGCTTAATATAGTAAAACATGGTGAAAGTTCACGTCCTAGTTGGACACTGATGTCGTAAGACATATCTTATATACTTTTGGTAACTTCTAAATCTTCGAAATCGTCTCTTCATTGGAAATCTTTTTCCCGCTTTCAAAAGAGTCAGGAAATTCCCGCTTTCGCGCCAAGATGGCAGCAGGGGCTCAGAGAGAACGAAATTCTTCGATTCAGCAACTTCTATTACAGAATGAAAGACATTTCCATACGAGACATTTAACCAGGAATTTCGGGTGAAATGGGGCTTGCGCCTTTTTTACGCCAAGTGGGCCGCCGTTTCCAGGTGGAAATGGTTTTGTAAGGATAATTTAGAAGTTTGCTTTGCTACCGTTGGATTTTGTGAGCCGCACTGTTCCCAAGATCCTCCTTAGAAAAAAACAAGATGGCACAGCCACAATAGTAGCCTCTTCCTCCTAGCACTGTTGTTTAAAAACCACGGCTCAACACTGGCATAGGTAGATAAAGATAACTAATACCAATCGAATGGCGCCTGAATTAAATTTATATCGACGGCCGTTGAAGAGAATTCGTCGATTCCCGGGGACCCATACGCCGTAATTTCCAATACGGAGGGACAAATATCCCCCTTTGATTAAAAACCCCAGCTCAACACTGGCATAGGTAGATAGAGAGAACTAATACCAATCGAATGACGCCATAATTAAATTTATATCGAGTGCCGTTAAAGAGAATTCGTCAATTCCCGGTGACCTATACGCCGTAATTTCCAATCAGAGGGGGGGCGAAATATCCCCCTTTGATTAAAAACCGCGGCTCAGCACTGGCCTAGGTAGATTGAGATAGCTAATACCAATCGATTGACACCATAGTTAAATTTATATCGAGTGCTGTAGAAAAGTGCTATACGGATCTATAGCTACCACTGTATTATTCATCACCAACGCCACAGCTTACACCAGGAGCGAAAATAACAGCTTCTTTCCTCTATACTAGAGGAAGAGGCTAAAAAGTATTATCCGCTTGAGCTCCCAAACGAATTTGAGTTTGACAAACGTGTTAGGTGAGATAATTGCTTTGTAACGGAAATGTTTTAAAGGGAGCGCTATTTTCGAAGTGAACAGACCAATTTGACGTTTAACTTCTTGGGTTTATTTTGTAAGAGTCGTTTGAGTCCGTGGTGAAACTTAGCCCTTTTCTCTAGGAAATTCATCTTAAAGGGAGTCTAAATTGATTTGAAACTGGCGGGAAGTAATTGCGGGACAATAACTTAGAGCAAGTGTCGGCTCGACCTGAAGTAACTCTTTTTTCAACAGATGTCTCTAGCGTCGAAATGAAACAAGATGCTTAAGATACATTTTGACCCAAAAAGCTAGATATAAAAGTACCCCTCACGTTGATTGGCCATTTGTAATTTTAACTATAACTTAAATTATAGTATTTTTCAACAATATATTTTATATGGGATATATCCTTTAGGTTAAAATCAACTAACAAGGTCAAAAACATTTTCGGTTGCCATGGCAAATCGAATGGGTAGTGCAACGTCTCCTTTTGGGAAATTTCATATCTCATATTGGTCCACATTACGGCCGACTTTGAACTAAATCGGCAATAAACACCTCGGGTACTCTCCTTGTAAGTAGAGTATAATTTGTCTAATTATAATATTCTACAATGTTTCTCTAACGACGTTATTGTTTCGCTATTTTGAATTTTAGATTCCTTTGCCATTAATAGATGGCACCAAGCTCTCCACTAACAAAGGTCTTACCATAATGCCGGTGACCATGATAGAGCCGACATTTGCTTTCCAACACATGTCGCTGGCGTCGAAATAAAAACAATATAGTACAACACATATAGGTACCCCTCGCGTTGATTGAGTCGTTTGTAAATTCAAAGATAATCTAGACTACGTCAATAACACAAGTTACAGTAATTTTAAGCAATAATTTTAGATTGGATATATAATTTAGGTTACAGTAAAAGTACAAATTTACTAACTATAATACTTTACAATGGCTCTCTGACGACGTTAGCATTTAGCTATTTTTAATTTCACCTTCCTTTGCCATTGATAGATGGCAACACGCTCTCCACTAAAATCGCTTTTTTTTTCTCGAAGAATCGATTAGATTCGTGGCCATTTCTAAAAATGAGGGCCTTTTCATAATACAGATGGCAATGATAGAGCCGACAGTCGCCTAAAATTATAGTAATTTTAACAATATATTTTATACGGGATATATAAATGAGGTTAATGTCCACTAACAAGTAAGTAGAGTATAAGTTGTCTAATTATAGTTCGCTGCACTGCAAAGGTTCTCTGACGACGTTATTGTTTCACTATTTTTAATTTTAGATTCCTTTGCCATTAATAGATGCACCACGCTCTCCAGTAAAGTCGTTTTTTCGAAGAATCGTTCACTAATAACAAGGGCCTTATCATGATACGGGTGGCAATGATAGAGCCGCCACTTAATCCTTTAAAGAGAGTTTGAACTTCCTTATTTATGGTGTATTAATGAATTTCTCAATTCTATCACTAGGTTTAACAGAAGCTTGTGGTGATTGGCGCTAGTCACGTTGAAAACAAATCGTAGCACTTGTTATAAGACGTTTTTTCAATTTAGTAGAGATCTCGACCTTTATATAATAATAAATATTATAATAAAACGTAATCATAACATAATAACGATATGTATGACCGTTATTTGAGATAAGGAATCATTTACTGTACGAGATTAGATTGTTGGCGAGGATAGTGGCGTAGCGAGGTAGCGAGGATTTGTTGGATTACATATTAATCTCATGATTGTTGAACCTTGTGAAGTACACGGGGGGAGGGTCGCAAAATATCCTTGCTACGCCACTGGATGAAGGGTATGAAAAAGATTAAACCCTCCATTTTCAACGAAAGTTCGTTGCTTTTCGATATTCCTTGACACTCTTTCATTTAGACTATCGCCATCTGCGTCTACCTTTCGTGATTTAAAAGAAGATAAACTTGCACTGAAAAGCATGCGATGGCAATAATAGTAGCCCCACATTCTTATGTACCTGAATCCATTCTTTTTTACAGTTGTAGGTTAGAGGCTGATCATAATTCTTCAAAACTACAAGATGAAAATATTTGGGGAAAAAAATTATAGTGACTGTTATGCCCGAGTGAAAATGGTTTATTGTTTAAGGGGAGTTGAAAAAGTAAAGTACAACCCACGTTATTTTCAACTAGGAGGCGCTAGCGTAGCGTTAGTCAAACTGTCTTCTTTCATATCCCGCACTAGCGCCATCTATCTTCCCGTTCATAAAAACGCCGTTGTCCCTTTAAAAGTTCTATTAGAACTTAGCCGTGATGGATCGCGCTATGATTGCGAACGAAAGCAACCCAGCGCCATCTATGGTTCGTGCTAGGAACGTAAGTCTCTCAAAAGAGCTAGCGAGGTGTTGATAAATATCTCGGTTCTCGGGGCCTGGGCGCTGGAGAGAGGCCCCATCCTACACTATAACTTTAGGGCCCTTATCAACGGCAATTTGTTTTATTTTATTTTCGCTCCGAATACGTCGTCAGACAGCAATTTCGTACCGTCATAAATAAATTTCCTTTCCTTGGCTTGTTGGTCAAGCGAAAGCCCTTGACCCCCACTGGTCACCAAACGTCTCCACCAGCAAACATCGCGGTTACCGGCGCGCTAAATTAGACATATTTCAAGGTCCTTTTAGTTTTTACATTTGCTTACAACTTAGGCTACTTACAACGGGATGTAAAGTTATTTTATGCTACCCTAGACACCAGACAAACATTTGGGGAAGGGAAATCACATTGATATTGGCCCCCCTCTAAAGCCGCACCTGATTTTTTAAGTTGGTTGAGCTGGCATCTATTGTTAATAATAATAGTCAGCTAGGGTAATACCCAAGGCACCACCTTAGGCCTAAGTCATCAAGCGACTTTTAAATATATTAATTCAACAAGTTTTTATTTCTATAAGCTTGGAAGGTAATGTGTAAATTAGTAATTAGATAACATTATAAATATTTTAAGAATTATCACGAAGAAGGTTCAACGTTCTAAATTAATTAATTAGTATTAATTAATTAATATTAAATAATTTACGACGAATAATTATTAAAAAAATATATTTATAAGGCACCTTATAAGTTTAAATTAAGGTGACGAATATTGTTAGTGTGACTTGGCGAGTCACGTATAAGCTCAGACCCCTTACCGAGGGATAAGACACTCTGCGAACTCGGTGTACACTGCCGTACCTTTGACAGTGCTAAATGGAACTCGCGAACTCTTGAAAATATGTACCTTTAACAGTGCTAAATCCACGAAATCGGTGTACAGATTATCTGAGACTGTCTTACCCCTCGCCCCTTACGTACAACTTGGAAATAATCGACCGAAAAATTGTTTGCTTACGTGCACGTCAACTTTCTTATTACGTAATTAGCGCCATTTATCGCAAGCGTCTGTTGCACCTGATGGGGAAAATATGCAATTAGGTGATCCACCATAAATATGGAAATCATACACAACTCTTGAAACTAAGTAAATTTAAATAGTAATTGTTCTCTAGAGCACGATTTAGCTATTTTGTAGCATAACGTTATTTACCATTATTTATCACACTGTTTACCACCGGTTAAATAAAGGTAGCCTTGGTAATATGCCGTTACTGAATAAACATATCATAAATATTCAATAAAGCATTTTATATAGTTCTAAAAGTCTACAACAGCGCCATTAGCGGCGTTGTTCGCTATTCAATTTTAACTTCATTTGGAGATTAATATTGAAAGTATATTCATTGCAATGTGTCAAACATTTTAACTGCGAAACTTTAAATCAAAATTAAGGATTTATAATTAATTTACTGAACTTCATTAGCACTTTATATCAATCAATATGGTCTTGTTTAAGAAGCTAGCGATACCAATTTGGTCCGTTAAATCCTCGATTAAGCCCGTCCTAGGTGTCGCTGCTTTAAGCGCAAATACTTGTCCGAAAAGTGACGAGGATGTTAGTGTATCGTCTTTTATATTAGCATCCAATCTAGGGAAACTCATCTAACGTGTTACGCACTCAGAGGAAGAGTCAAGCCAGTCGTAGAAACGTGATTTTTTAAATAAATTATAGATTTAAAACTAGGGCATCGCCAAAACCGAAAACTGCATTTTCAATAAAGACTTGAGCGGGGCTAGCTGCAAATCCAGTGTTTAATGAGGCTTAGATTAACTAAATCCAAGTAGAGATAAATAATTTAGTTTACCAAAGATGACTGTTTATTTGGTAAAGGAAAAACAAAATACAAATCTTAGCTGTTTCGTTCCAAAGCTTAAATTTTATTTTCGACCCAATTTCCTAATATTCTGCAAAATATCACACTATTGTTCCTTTGATGGTAATTCATTTAATCATTTTTATTTCGTTCCTAAGCTTATAACTCATTTAAACATTTTTGTTTCGTTCCTAAGCTTAAATTTTATTTTCGACCAAAGTTCCTAATATTCTGCAAAATATCACACTATTGTTCCTTTGATGGTAATTCATTTAATCATTTTTATTTCATTCCTAAGCTTATAACTCATTTAAACATTTTGGTTTCGTTCCTAAGCTTAAATTTTATTTTCAACCAATTTTCCTAATATTCTGATCAACCAATTTTCCTAATATTCTGATCAACCAAATTTCCTAATATTCTGATCAACCAAATTTCCTAATATTCTGATCAACCAAATTTCCTAATATTCTGATCAACCAAATTTCCTAATATTCTGATCAACCAAATTTCCTAATATTCTGATCACCCAAATTTCCTAATATTCTGATCACCCAAATTTCCTAATATTCTGATCACCCAAATTTCCTAATATTCTGATCAACCAAATTTCCTAATATTCTGATCAACCAAATTTCCTAATATTCTGATCACCCAAATTTCCTAATATTCTGATCACCCAAATTTCCTAATATTCTGATCACCCAAATTTCCTAATATTCTGATCACCCAAATTTCCTAATATTCTGATCACCCAAATTTCCTAATATTCTGATCAACCAAATTTCCTAATATTCTGATCAACCAAATTTCCTAATATTCTGATCAACCAAATTTCCTAATATTCTGATCAACCAAATTCCCTAATATTCTGATCAACCAAATTTTCTAATATTCTGATCAACCAAATTTCCTAATATTCTGATCAACCAAATTTCCTAATATTCTGATCAACCAAATTTCCTAATATTCTGATCAACCAAATTTCCTACTATTCTGATCAACCAAATTTCCTAATATTCTGATGAACCAAATTTCCTAATATTCTGATCAACCAAATTTCCTAATATTCTGATCAACCAAATTTCCTAATATTCTGATCAACCAAATTTCCTAATATTCTGATCAACCAAATTTTCTAATATTCTGATCACCCAAATTTCCTAATATTCTGATCACCCAAATTTCCTAATATTCTGATCAACCAAATTTCTAGCTAATACCACAAATATAGGTTTTAACACACAATCCCTAAGTAATGGATAAAATTGAAATATTTTCACTCGGTGAATGATAAGGTGATTAGGATCGTTGTTAGGTTGTTGAGAAAGTGCGGCTTTTCGTAAAATTTCCTTTTAAGTGGTTAGGATGTGCTTATAAAGTTAATATACAGGGTGATTAAAAAAAGTTCCTAATGAACAGGGTGATTGTAAATGCGTAATCATGGGTCTTTCTTTGAGCTAAAAATAGTTTTTAGTTGTTAATGCTTAGTGGGCTAGTTATGTTAAACGACAGGGTGATTGAGATATTGATTTTAATATACAGGGTGGTTGACAAACGCTCATTTTCGTTGGGTTATTATAGTACGTTTATTAAATTAATATACAAGATGATTGGAAATTTGTTTATATTGATATTTAAATTTAATGTTCAAAATGTATTTAATACATCGGGGGGATTGTGTTTGTTTAATTGTCCGTGACATTTTGTTAGACTTGCTTGACTTTTGCTTTTAGATAGCGAAATATTAACGAACTATATTTGGCGGGCAATTTTTCTAAACGTAAGGTTCGTATTATCCCCCTGCCATAAACGCCACTGTGTCAACGGACTTTGGATGTGGATTGGAATAAGGGACTTGTGTTTGGTACGCTCTTGGGGGAATACGGGAAAACTTCCATTATCTTACTCGACTTAGAAATTAAGAAGCGCTACCTGGTGGTGGTCGAAGGTAGCCAAGCGTGGTTTCAAATATAAGGATAGATAATGAAATGTTCTTAATTAACCAATATTCACCTAAGGACTTCTTATTTAAAAATTCATTTTCCAATATTCAGATGCGGTGTTTTACGCAACACTAAACTCGTCGAAAAGTCATTTAAAATTCCAATTTCCGATTTGGAGAAGTGGTTGAAAGTGATAAATATATAGTAACAGTTTAAATTAAATAGCCAGAAATGCCAAAGGTAGACCGGTTTCTCTATTCGGTGTTATAGTCGCAAGCCAGATTTCCCGCACGGTACTGACGAGTTCCAAATAGGACGAAACCGGTACACCGTTGGAATTTCTGGCTATTTAATTTAATTTAATTTAATTTAGTTTTTCACTCGAAGATCTATTTGGTCTGAGTTTCGCGTTTTTTTGTTCGCTCGAAGACCTATCGGTACGAGCTATTAGTAAGTTTTTAAATGTCTTCAAATTTGTTTAGGGTTTAGCTTTATTATCCCTTTTCATAATGGACTAATCCACTTATTTGCCAATTATATAATTAATTACGTATAGTTAGATTACAGGCGACGTCTTAGTCTCTATAGCATCCTAAATAGAGGTCGGGGTTTGGATCAGAAATATCCGGTTTAATTGTTTTTATCGATAACCGAAAATTATTCGAAAAAATCTGTTCCACTTAGCTCTAATCCTAGATCAGAAATATCTTACGAGAGATATATCCACCTAAGCAGGAATCCATACCTCTATTTGGAATGCTCATCGCAGCAGATTTTCGTCTCGATGTGGCTGACGGTTTTTTGACGTCACTATGTTAACTTAACAAACAACAACTTGAGAGGAGAGCGCGCGCAGAGGGAATTTTAACTATCGTAGGCGGGGCCATAGCCGTCAGAGTGATCTTACCATCCGCGGTACGACAGGATAAGCATTCCAAGTAGAGGTATGGATTCCTTATTTAAGCTATAAATATGAAACATGTACCTTCACCGGCTGGAGGCAGTTTTCAATGGCCACCGCATCATGGCTGAAAATTATCCAATGCTACTGCAAGCAAAGATATTATAGGCCTCGTACCCTAGATTCGAAATAATTGCCTCGTTCGTAGTCCATTGTGTTTACGATACCCAATAAAAAAATAGCTCCTTAGTTACCATGGTATCCAGCTATAGATTTTTCGGAGATCCCGTGCTGGAAGTGGGTAATCGCCCCGTTATAAACCGTCAATTGGAAACTCTCATAATTCGAATCTAGGGTACGGAGTTCTTCATTATTTTGCTGCACCTAAACGGTGAAAAATGAAGAAATTACACTTTGTAGAGAGTTTTCAATTTATTCTTCAGAAACGTATTTTGAAAAATCAGCCAGTGAAAGTACGTATTCAGATGAATACTTCTCTGCTAACAAATTCACTATATACTTCTGATAAAATGCCATCTGTATTTTTCAATTAACTTTTGCAGGGAATTTACAACAAAAGGAATTGAATCTTCTTTAAAACACCCGATTGTTGACGCGAAGAAAAACTTGGAAGGGGGAAATTGTCTGAAACTAGATGGTGCTAATATAAATCTCCAGATTTAATTTAACAGGGGAAATTGCGCTATTGGGTCTGTTGCATCAGCCGATAAATAAAGGTTTTAACAAAAGGAGGGTCGACGATATTAAATTTACAGAGAGTGCCAGTATTTATTCCCAAATCCCAAGCGATCCCAAGCGATCTCACGCTTTCCAGGTATCTAGAACTGCTGGCAGCGCCACCAACTTTCAAAAGAAATAAAATGCAAAGGCCTAGCTAGAACCCAATAAGCATTTCATTTTGGAACACGACGAAGCACGGAGGTACCCCGTTGCCGGGTCCTCTGGGGCATGGGAACAATTCAACAGCTGCTGTGTACCTGGCTCTTTGTCAGCAGGTATCTTAGTTCGAGAAAGTAATAATTATATTTCACTCAAGACTTGTTCTTTGGGTGGCCGTTTTCCTTATAATTTAGGCTATAACCTTTTCTTACTTGTGCAATATAATTGCGCTATTTTCTTGCAACGAAAAATAATTGAAGATATTACAAAAACAATTATAAAACTTGAACAATCGATTTTCTCAAAACTTGATTTTTCAAGTTGCAAGGTTTTTTTTAACTTAGGTAAAGTGTTCGTTAATGTTTCTGCAGGAGTATTGTGTAAATATGGAAAAAATGTATAGCTTTGTTTCTATTGCATTATTGTCTTTACAAACGCGCAGTCAATGATTAGATATGTTAAGACCGTCTGTGAAAACGTGTAAGTTTAACTGGTAGTTGAGTGTAGATTGAACACTCCCCGTTCAGGTTTACGAGAGGACCTGGTGTCTTTACCTTTCTATGGTTTTGAATTTTAAAATTTCGTCCTTAATTTTTGGTACAAACGGAAATGGAAAATTGCGCCATCTATCGTCTTTACAAACCTGAACGCCATGGCAACGCGATTTGTTTGTACCACCAAATTTAAAATTCCACCTGCTATTTCCGGTAAGGGTTTTTTAGGGTTAACAGTACCTAATCAAAGCTAATAATAGGGTCCATTATCTTAAATATATCAATCTGGATTTCACATATTTTGCGATGTCAGAAGGCAGCAATAACTTACATTTGTTATGTCCACAACGACGGTACAGCTTAGGTCACGTTGGTGGTTCCGAAGACGATAGTTTTAACGACAAGACTGACCTTACTTACCCGGTCTTAAATCGATGGCTGCAGTCCTTGCTGCTCTATTGGTAACGTATTAGGACCACATTTGACTATTCTCTATCTTGCATTCGTTTATGGATTAGTTCCATTATTACACTGATTTAACTCAATGGTTCAGCGAACAAATGGAAACCCTTTGTTGGAAATCGAGTGCCCGAGATACAGAGCTTAACGGAACCAAGGGTTTCGAACCATGTCAAATGGAAGGAAAATCCCGCAGACTTACCGAAAAGGGATATGGGAGTTGAAAAGCAATTTTAATTAGTGTAAACTTAAATTTAGAAAAAGAGGGCGAAATTTCCCCGATATGGGATATCGAAAATTGTCTCATCGTCCCTCCAACTACATTTACCTAAATAAAAAATAATAATATAACCTCTCTTGTAATAAATTGTAGAAATATGACGTCATTATACCTAATGTAAAAAATCTATAAATAAGCATGTTTTCGACTAAATCTTCACACTTGAAAAAGGATCTTGTAGGACCCGAAACGTAGTGTCGGACGTTGATTCTAACATCACGTTTTTAAAATGTTTGTTTTTAATTTTCATTTTGTTAAATAAATTTTAATTAAATCCAAATCGCCTCATGAGTTTTCCGTAATTAATACAAATACCTCCATTATTACTACACCATGACAAAAATCAGTAACTCTATTAGTGTATATTATACCATAGAAAAATGTAGTTGTAGATGATGGTGGCACCAGAGAGTAAGCCATGGTAAATCTTGATATTTGAAAGGGGAAAAGAAAAATAATAAAATATTAAGTTTTGTGATAACATTTTTGATTCCCAAAGAGGTGCATTATTTTTAACCGCACGCATAAAATTTAAACTATGACGTTTAATTAACACATTCTTATAAGGGGCCCAAAAGCAGGGTAACCAGGCAAAGGCTTTGAAAATTTTATAGGAAATTAGTAATTTTAGAGGCGAGATATAGGAAAATAAAGGAAATAAAATAGGCGAATTAAAGGGAAATATAGTACACTAAATAGGAAAATATAGGAAAAATAATAAGTTTATAAGCCTTTCTATAAAATAAACTACGCTTGCTGAACTGGTTTTTATGTAGCTCATTGGTCACGAAATGCGTAGAAGCTCAATTCAGGGTACCTCGTCGAACTTACTCTTATATCCAGGGCTTTTCGTAGTAAAACGTCATGGACACGTCACCCGTGAAGCAACAACAACATCAAAACCAGAAGGCCAATGTTACTTTATAGAAAGGCCTATTATTGCATATCGGTATACTTTGACTCGAGTCACCTAGAATATTGATCATTTTTTGTACATTGCTTTCTTGCATTATAGGATTTACAAAACCCGCGCATTTCAAGATTTTGTTCGAATTAAAAGTGGCAGTGCTTTCACCAAAAAGTTCTTTCAATTTCAACAGACCATGAAATTATAGGAAAATATATGAAAATAGGTAAAAATATAGGATTTTTTAGGAAGTCATTAAAAATATAGGAAATAAAGGAATTTACAGGAAGGCAATAAAAATATAGCAAAATATAGGAAGTCTGGTCACCCTTACAAAACATGAAAATTAAGGGACCCTAAGCATACCTTCCCAAAAGATCCTAGCGCCGCCACTGATTGTAGGGTCTCTTAAAATATTTCTGTGTAGATCCGATATAAATTAACACGTTAAAAGGACAAATAAAAACTTTATTAGAAACATTCTTTGACATACAAACTTAGCATTGACACCTTCAAGCTTGTTAAGTGATTTACAGAAAACTAAAAATATAGCGACGCTTAAAGTAATATTTTTTTAGCAGACATAGCTTTCATAATAGAAATTGCCAAGCTCATCTTAAATTCGGGTTCAAGCTGATTCCAGGAAGCGAGCGAATCACTTTTATCGAAGTCAAAGTTTTGGACGATAAAGTTGACCGCAGATTCCTGCAACTCTTGGGACTCGTTTTTGAGAGCCACTCTTAAGATATCTAATATATTCCGCGCGTTTATCGTCTTCTTCAGTTGATAAACGCACAATGTTTTTAAGCTATCAATTAGGCACATGTGAGCCATCTCCAGCAAGGCCAAACAAGTATTGGCCAACTTAGGAGAGGTCAGACCAGTGTAGACGTAATGCAAAAGTTCCTGTACCACGTCCGCCTCGAAGACATCCACCCAATTAACGACACTCTCATTCTTCTCCTTCATGTCCACATCAAACATTTTCTCAAAATACTCGGACACGGAAGCCAAGACGACCTTGTGACAAGGGAAATCTTTTCCCTTCGTCTTGATGACGACGTCAGTCAGGGTGCCACGGTCCCGCATCCGCTTGAACGCGAATAGGTGTGGGCTCTTAATAAAATACGATTGCAAAGTGACCTCTATCGCAATATTTGGTAAATTACTTTCATAAAAAGAAACCTCTTTCTTGAATTTAAATCGATTGTAATCAGGGCCAATCAAATCACTCGTTTCTTCAGCTAATAGTACATTCAGACCGTTGCATTTTCTCATAACTTTAATTTCGTAAAACCCTCTGTCGTATTTAAATGCATTCGGTTGCTCACCAGACAGAACGACTTTGTAATGGTATAGGTACTTAGCGTTACTATCACATTCGCCCCGAGAAAAGGTGGACGATTTACCGTTGAATTTCCACGAGTGGCTCTTTAAGACGGCATTACTAATAACGGGGAAATCCACTTCAGTCTCTTCCGGCAATCCTCTACTCTCAAATGTCAATTCGAACTCAACTGTTTTCCGGAGCATAAGTCTCATATTCGTAAAACGGGAACTCATTGCAATTTACCGTTAACTAAGCCAAGCGTTAAATAAACTCTCGGACTCAGACGATATAATAACCCGTGGCCAAATATTTTAGAGCATCTGAGCGCGTAGATTTCGGCAATCGGCATAACAAAGAACGGGAAACTTCGACTGCTCATGCGCCAAAGTCCATGGTTTATACGGCTTATACCCATTGTAAGCGTCTCGAGGGGTCGACGGTAGAAAAATACAGTTAAGGAATAAAAACGTATTTGGTATTCCAAAAAGACATTTGAAATATTAACTCTCTAAATATTGGTAAACATACAATTGAAACGTGTACTTTGTGACAAAATTTCGTCTGCTATGGTTTTTGTTCGTTTCCTTGGCGGGTGCAAAGTTTGCCGTCCCATCAACGATAAATTTTTCGGGAAAAGTAAATGGATCCACTAGTGTTGCCAAAATAACCAAATTCCTAGTTGAATTTCAATTATGGCAGAACAGTATGTTACCACCATAGATATAGGAAACGTATATAAAGGTCTAGATAAAATATTTTAAAGGGAGTGAATACGGAAGTGACAGCTAGCAGAAACGCGTAATTTCTGCAGGCTATCCATATAAGGCGCTATATATCTCGTGCTATCGTCGCGAGAGCCATTGTCTCCTGCTTAAAAATTATACTAAAAGTCACCAACAGATGGTGTCTAAAGACTACGGCCTGCGGAAAGGTCAAGCACTTAGTACTAAAATGCTAAGAGAGGTCGCGCTCTTGGTCACGTGTTTTCCTCGGTGTCTGCTAGATGTCAATTCCGTATTTTATGTTAGGCTTAGACGCCCCGAAATTTATCTAGACAGACTAGACCTTTATATACATTTCTTATATCTATGGTTACCACACACATTCGCAAACTCGGAACTCGTGACACCGAATAACTATGGTTAGAACAGCTAACTTCGATCATTTATAATTCCGAGCGCATTTCATTTTAAAGCAAGTGGCAGTTCGACGTGAAGTAGCTCTTTTTCAATAGTTGTCGCTAGCGTCGAAATCAAAAAGGCAGAACTTATAGCTACCCCTCACGTTATTTGACTCGTTTTTAAATTTGACAATAACTTAAATTACAGCAATTATTAACAATACTTAATAATAATAATAATAATAATTATCAGCTTGGCTAATACCCAAGGCACCACCTCAGGCCCAAGTCATCTAGCGACTTATTATGCCTTTAAACAGGTGGCCTGGTTACAATGCGTAGGAGGGTGGTGGCAAGCCCTTCATGCCACGCGAGCCAACATGGCAAATATTATTTAAGTTAAAGCCCCACTAAATAGAGTATAAGTTGTCTAACTATAATACTTTACAATGGCTCTCTGACGAAATTATCATTTGGTTATTTTAAATTTTAGCTTCCTTCGACATAAATAGATGGCACCACGCTCTCTAGTAAAGTCGCGTTTTTCAGAGTTACCCTAATTTGTTAGTTAAAAGCCAAATAATGACTTTGCGATTTATTTCCTCCGTCCCACACTACGAGGCGTTATTTGTTGGATTTGACTTCCTTCCCTCCCCAAGGCATACTTTCCCTTCTCCCCTCCCAACTTGTATTTCGCTCGTTACATTCATTCTGAAATAGGTCCGATTGACAAACATTTGGTAATTATGTCACTTTGGATTTTATTAACAACTGAATTTTCGTTTTTTGGTTTCTGACTGACCAAATCCTCTTTCCAACACGATTTTTGTGCTCAACTTTGGCCTAGAGATATATGAAAGAAAGATTGACCCCTATAGTGGGTCAACTTTGGTCGAATTTACTTTTAATCTTCAGTATAATCATTTACCTCACTCCAAATCCACAAAGGAAAATGACCGATTTAGAAAATCGATCCCTGACATCATAAAATAAAAACTAAAGACTTCTTTGTAACGGAGCCTACGTTATTAATTTTTATTTCGCTCGTATTTGCCGCTAGATGCGCTCTTCCTCGTCAATGATTTAAAATGTAGGGAATTTTCGCGCGTTTTGTAGCTATTGTTTTTAGCGTGCAGACTGCAGAGCCGGGAGGAGGTTGGGGCAAGGATTCTATGTGGCTAGAGATAAAACCTCGCGATTTTAGGCCGGTCATGCGCAGTTGATTAAAGGCAGATTTAAATTTTTCAATTCCCTCAAGGCCAAATATCTCGTTTCTGTTCTGTCTGCAATTAAAACAATCGCCAACTATGACTCGCGTTATAAATACGTCTAATCAAAAAAGTGTAAGACTTAAAAAAATGAATTAATACATTTTTTACTTCTTAATATACTCTACTTTAATTATAACATAATCATCCTTTCTAATATAGTGTCTTAAAGCAACTGTCGGCTCTAACATTTCCACCTGTATTATGAAAAGGTCCCTGTCATTAGAGATGGGCATGAATCTATCCGAATCTTTAAAAAAATGACTTTCGTGGGGAGCGTGGAGCCATCTATTAATGGGAACGGAAGCTAAAATTCAAAATAGCGAAACAATAACGTCGTCAGAGAGCCATTATAGAGTATTATATTTAGACCACTTTTACTCTACTTAGTGAACTTAAACCTAAATTATATATCCCATATAAAATATATTGTAAACAATTACTATAATTGGAGTTATTGACACATTTACAAACGAGCCAATCAACGCGAGGGTTATTCCCGCCTTTTGGGTCAAAATGTAGCTTTAGATTTTAGATTTCGATGCTAGTGACATCTGTTGAAAAAAGAGCTACTTCACCTAGAGGCGACAATTGCTTTAAAGAATCGCGCCTATTTTCAATTCAACGATATTTGAACTTGAGGGAATCGAAACAAGTAGTCGCATTAGTCGCATTTTAAATATTATTTTGCTCTCTCTTAACCGCGACGATGCTGCCAGCAGTTTTTTGTACAAGTTTTACGGGTCGCCTCATATCCTCTTACACATAATTTTATAGAATCCTTGGTTGGGGCACCGAACTGGCCCGGGGAATTTTATCACAACAAAGCGTAATGAAAGGTAAAATATTAATTAAATCTTTTTATATTTTATTAAAAAATACAATACATTTTTCTTCCTTTAAAAATATATATTATTTATGTTAATAAAACCCATGTAATTTAAATAATTATTCTTACGTAATTTAACATAAAATTCAAATTATGGCGCGAACCGCCAAATATTTGAAAAGTTTAAGACAATGAAGACCTCCACCTACCGGTCTTTCACTCGTAAGCCACAAGCTGCTGTCACCCCCTAGATATCGAGCGTGCACAGGCCTTTATTAATAACGTAGGTTCTGATTGTAAACTTTAAAAGAAAATCAACAATGTAAACGGGTAACTTGAAAACTGACACTTAAATCTTTCGCTTGCAAACTTGGCATATAAAAACTTTTGAAAAACCCTACGAAGCTTAAAGAAGAATCTTATTGGTGACCATAGACTTCGACATCGTTATAGCTATGCTGTTTCCGCATTCAGGATCCATCTGATCCCAAGGAGCAGGATGTTTGTTGATGTTGAAATTCTGAAGTTCTCTTGGTACTCGTTCTGAGCAGCCACTCTCAAGATGTCTTCCATATTAATAATTATTAATAATCAGCTAGGCTAATAACCAAGGCACCACCTTAGGCCCAAGTCATCTAGCGACTTATAATGCCTTTAAACAGGTGGCCGGGTTACAATGCGTAGGAGGGTGGTGGCAAGCCCTGTAACGAATATTTTTCAATAAGTTACCCCTCTTTTAGATTTTGTTAGGGAAACAATTATTTTATGCCCCTCGGCATCCCCATATGGTCGCGTTGGATAGTTTGTAGGAGTGGGAAGTAGTTAGCGAAAGGCCAAAAGAGGGATCCAACGTGTTTCCATTGTTACTACTCTGCTAAAATGAATCTCTATAGACACCCGAAATTGCCCTCCTGTCAACCCAGGCACTGATTTATAGTTTTACGATCGTCTTTAGAATCGACGGTGAATAGCGTATAGTGTGCATGCCACGTGTATTTATTATTGAACTCGAACTTTTCTTTTCTTGACCAATGCTTACAATTATAGTAGTGCGCCTCGATATTATTGTTTTGTGTAATTGTCACCGAATGGGTGCGCGTCTTGTGATCTCAAGAAAGTGAAACACATGTGAAACACATGGGCGCTTGAAATAAAGCCCTACGTTGAAATTTGGTGATTGGTCAAATCATAGTGTCCCTCAGGCCCGTAGCCAGGATTTTTCAGTTGAGGGGGCCTGAAAAATTCCTAAGGGGGCACGCCCAGTGGCGTACCGAGGGTTTGTGGCACCCGGTTCAAAATGTATATATGGCGCCCCCAATTAAAGTAAATTAGGAACAAGTATTCTTTACACACTACTTTAATTATATTGAAATATAAATGATTTAAACACGATGAATTTACTGGATTTAGAAGACTCTACATCGGCATCTCTTTTCCTTTTCCGATAATAATCGCCATTCGCTTTACGTTAAGACATTTTCTACTAAAACACTTTTATTTAAAGTTAGGAACTGTGTCAATAATAGTCCTGTTTTTAAAAATTGTAACTTTGTTTTTATAAATAGGACTATTACTGACACTGTTCCTAACTTTTACCGTTTGTTGTATTTTACCAAAACTAACGTGAAATGCTTAGTTTTTTATAATTACTAATATGTTAGGCATATTGAATAGTTCTGCTATCAGAACTTTTATAATAAACGATAATCATGTAACAGTAGCACAAATATAAACTTACTTTTCAATCGATTGCCCCAATTTGGGTTTTGTTTTGATTGTTTGTTACGAGCTTTAAAAATATTAAGTAACAGAAACTGACACCTAATAATATATATATATATATATATAATTATCTGCTGAATTCTTGATATTCTTCTTTATAAAAGTAAGAGACTCCTTCTGTTAAAGTCTGTTAAACAACTAGAAATCTCCATAAAGGCCTTTCGATATAGACTACATTCTAAATTGACGATTTGGACTAATTTCACAACAAACAAGTTGCTTTTCTTCCTTACTTCCAGTGTTTCTTTCAGGCATCTCTCCGGCCCCCCCGGAAAAAGACTATCGCCCCCCGGAGCTTCCCCTTTTTCCGACGCCACTGCCTGTCGTGCATGGAGTGCTACGCTCGCCACTGGATACCGGCACCCCCGGATATCTGGGAAACCCCCCCCCCGAAGAAAATTTTCTGAAAGAAACACTGCTTACTTCCTACGTCGTTGGTTCTGTTCTACCGATAATTTAATATTATATACTGATTAAATTGCCAATGAGATCGAATAAAGATAAGTCCGTTCTTCAACAGTGTTTTTTTAAAGCCGTTGTAAACTGAGAACTACGCGGAGGGAATAAAGTGTATACGCCGCCATTAATAGTTGGATAACTTGGATACAACTGAATACATAACGACGACGACAAGTAGCAGTTAGACTACAGTGCTCAAGGAAAATAACTTTTGTTAGTATAGTCAAATCAATATTTGTAACCGATTACGTCCCATATTATTGTTTCTGCTACAGCTTAAACTTTCAACTTAGCGCACGTGTTAGGGAACTAATATAGTAAAGCGAGGTACACGAAAGGTAATACTATATTTTGTACAGTTGGACTGAACTAAATATAATATGTAAATAGGACATATTTTATTGATTTTGTTTACTCACTTTGAAATTTTTCTAGGGGCACAATAATATTTTAAAGGGGGCACCGATAATTTTTGAGGGGGCACCACGGGGCACTCTCAGATATTTTTTTTGAGGTGGCACAAATTATTTTTGAGGGGGCACCACGGGGCACTTTCAGATTTTTTTTGAGGGGGCACAAATTATTTTTGAGGGGGCCAGGCCCCCTCCGGCCCCCTCGCTGGCTACGGACCTGGTGTCCCTCCACGTGACAAACCGTCATAGTAATTCGATTGGGTAACGAAAAAACCAGGATGGACCAAAAAAGTCACGTGGCCTATACAACAAAACTGGGAGACAAGAAGTAAACAAGCCGGCCCAGGCCGTAATATTAGTTCCACATCAGTGTATTCGAGTGGGCAAACCCATACACCCTTAGTAGACACAGGTAGGCAAACTAATACAAAAGCTGTTGAACCTACGTGATTTCTTATCGTTTGATATATAAATTGCCATCCTAAGTTAAAGAGTGGATGCCGCCCACCATCAGGTGACCCGGGTGGGCAAACTGATATAAAAGCTGTTGAGGCCATGTGATTTCCTATCGTTAGATATATAAAATTCCATCCTAAGTTGAAAGATTAAAACTTGGGCGCCACCCACCCTCAGGATACGTGGGTGGGCAAAGCAATACAAAATCTGTTGAGGCCATGTGATTGACTATCGTTTGATATATAATTTAACATCCTATGTTAAAGAGTGGCCACCGCCCACCCTCAGGATACCCGGGTGGGCAAACCAATTGAACCAATACAAAAGCTGTTGAGGCCATGTGATTTCCATCGCAATTTTTAGGGCGTACGATATCGTACCATTCGGTGGCTCTCCCTTTAAGGGGGTTGGTCGGAGGGGGCGGAAATTAATGGCACTACGTGCGCGTCAAAGAGTTCTATCAAATGAAACCAAATCTCTGGACCAACTATACAAACTATACAAGTTCGCCAAGAAGGCGATAATTTTATTTCGTGCCACACATAAACGACTTGTGACCACACACGGTTTCGATAAGAAAGCGCCACCCTTATTTATTACTTCTGACCATACACGGTTTCGATAAGAAAGTGCCACCCTTATTTATTACTTCTGACCATACACGGCTTCGATAAGTAAGTGCCACACTTATTTTTTACTTCTGACCACACACGGTTTCGATAAGAAAGTGCCACACTTTTTTTTTACTTCTGACCATACACGGCTTCGATAAGTAAGTGCCACACTTATTTTTTACTTCTGACCACACACGGTTTCGATAAGAAAGTGCCACACTTTTTTTTTACTTCTGACCATACACGGCTTCGATAAGTAAGTGCCACACTTATTTTTTACTTCTGACCACACACGGTTTCGATAAGAAAGTGCCACACTTTTTTTTTACTTCTGACCATACACGGTTTCGATAAGAAAGTGCCACACTTATTTGTTACTTCTGACCATACACGGTTTCGATAAGAAAGTGCCACACTTATTTATTACATCTGACCACACACGGTTTCGATAAGAAAAAATTGCCACAATCCAGACGGCGCCACCGTCGCGATGCGACGCGCTAGAACTAAATTCAACTTTCACCTAAGAAGAATCTATATCCGTTTGATTAATCCATGATAGATCCTTCTTAGGTGAAAGTTGAACATAGATCTATCACCTGCAGCTTTTAGCCAGTGCAAGTTTTTATCATATAACTATTCTTGTGTTTTCTTTGAGTAAACAGAAAACACGATAAAGAAAATCTTTACGCCCAGGAACTAGCATATATATATATATATAGTTTTCGAGCTGGTCGCAAACTATGAATGTCTCCAGCCAATTGAGCAGTTATCGCCGGACCATGGTTTTCCTCTGCCCATCACCACAACGACGATAGTAGTAGCCTCATCGTATCTCCAACGTCTCAAGCCTTCAACTCGTCTCTTCAACTCTACGATTTCTCTCCTCGCATCTACATTTTTCATTTATTTTCAAGTCTCGAGACAAGAATAGTGATGAGTACTTTTTATATGGCGCAATTAGTGTATATAGTAGACCGCGTATTTTTAGTAGTCTGGCATTGGTCGAGTGCATGCTGCATGTAGTTATTTTGGGGGTCATGTAAATTAATATAGTAGTATTTTATTTGTTAGCGGTATTATTTGGTTTTTATTTAGTTGTTCGATTCGATATGTTTGTCTAATAGTAAATTTAGTAGTTGATCATTAGATAAGAATCTGGGTATGGCAAAAACTTGTCCTTATTTAATAATTCATTAGCGTCCTTACTAACTATTTTAATCTAGTAGCATAGTAGTAGTATACAGGGCCGGATTAAGGGGGGGCAGAGGGGGCAATTGCCCCCGGGCGCCATCCAAATAGGGGCGCTGAAGAAATCTTGTTATACCCATAGCGGATTCGGCAAACACAAAAAGATCTAAAAATTAAATTTACCCGTTTGAAATTTGAATAATGGCATTGTTACACACTTTATTTTGGCACGAGAAAGTCTTTTTTAAAAGTTAGATTTAGTGACTGAGAGGGAAGAACGTAGCCACGTTTTGTTTATAGGCTAGCATAACAGCAACGAGCAATCTCACGTTGGGGCGATAATGTTCCGACACCCCGCACCATCCACGGCAATCGTGTCTCTTCTCGGGTTATACTTCCCTACGGTTAGCATATGTAACATAATTTCTCATAAGTATGCCACTGTATCTTTATTCCATTCAAAAATCTTCACTAACGGTTTGTTTCACCACGAACCAGTAAAAAGGTGGACTACGTTAGATTTTAACCTTTTTATTCATCCTAGTAATTTTGGGAGTCACACTATTGGCTACTAACATATTTATTTAAGCCAATGGAAAACCTCTAAATTGAGAAGGAATTTTTTGCGTCGGAATTTTAGTCAGCCCAATGTAGCTTTATTGAAATTTATAAACTCGCTCGGTTTGTGCGGATGAAGTTAAATAATGAGTAATTTAGAAAAATAAAAGGTTGGGGAAAATGACAATTAAGTGATCGCTTTCCGAAAATGGAACAAGTCGTCGAAGTGGAATATTCCACCAGCGTTATTAAAACCCATATCAAGCCTAGAAGGGTTAGGCTTAAGTTCAAAAGAATCTGGAAAGACTCCAACCTTGTAGATGCGCCAGAAAAGCTCAACCTGAATTTCAACTATTTTTTCCAATACACCTGCTTCTTTTATTTGACAATGCAAATTTATTTTAGAACGTGAGTCTCCGAGAACTTTAATTTGCAAATTAATTACATTAACAGAATTTGACAGTAGTTCATTTTAGCTCCTAAGCCTTGGTTGTTCAAACCGGTTTGTTTACTAAAATAATGGCCGTCGGTTTATCAGCATTTGAGATTCGATGACGTCAAATATGACATCAAATATGACGTCAAATATTACGTAGGGTACGGATGACGAAATATCTGTGAAACAAACCGTTAGTGAAGAAATAGAGCTAGTAGCATACTTATGAGTAATTACGTTACATATGCTGTTAGTGACGTAATCTGGGAATCGTCTACTCGTCGCTGTAAATGTTAGCCCTTGTTGTATTTTGATTGTTTTTTATTAAACTTTTTATAAGTTAATGTTATAATATTGACGGTAATTGTTGGTGATTTGGATTTGCAAATGTAAATAAACTTTAAATCATAATTTAAAAAGGTTTATTTAATTCCGAGCTCAACCTAAATTTTTTAATGTAATTTTAAATATATCGCGTGTTAAATGGGCATTCAATATTAATTAGGTAATTGTTAAGTTAATTACGGTTATTGTACATTAATATCGGTAACAAGTAATAGTTTCAGTGAGTCAACAGACAACAGTCAGATAATGGACCCCTAAGTGGTATACACAAAATATATATCAATGTATTTTTATTGTCAAAAATATATTATCTTTATTATACAAAGAAATATTTTTAGGAAATAATGTGAGACATTCTACGGTTTTCTACCTTTGCCTTTTTACCGAATTCTTCAACTACTAGAATTGGGTTTTCTCTAAGCTTATTTCCATATTCTCCTTAATAGAAATAATACTTATGTTAACGTAAAGCGCATCGAAAAAATCGTTTCCTGACATTTGGAAATCAACTTTGTAGGGTTTGGATTAAGATATGAGTGTTTGGTATTTTGAAAGCCGAACTACAAAATGAACCTTAGGTTTCCAATTGTGCCGAATTTTTATTAACTCAAGGTACCCTACCTAATCCTTTGCGCAGACAATTATTATATATAGAGTACACCTCAAACACGCTACTTCAATTGGTATCTAAGCAGTTTCACTCAGAACATAAACGAAATGCTAAGTTTGGCCACCCCCCCCCCCCTACGCTCCTCGGGTTCCAGTGGGCGCCCACTCGGAAATTGCCCCCGGGCGAAAGTCGGCTTAATCCGGCCCTGGTAGTATATGTCAACGCTAGGCACCTATAGGCCTATATTAGTAGTAGAAAAGCGTTACTGACCTTCATGCCACGCGAGCCAACAGCTCCCAACACTAACTATTACCGTTACTTCGAACATTGTCTCAAAATACTCAGACGCGGAAACCAGCACAAGCTTGTTACATAGGAAATCTTTTCCTCTGGTCTTGATGATGACTTCGGTGAGGCTGGGGTCCAAAATCCCGTTTGGCGAGGTTTGTCCATTGAAAGGTGACCTCTAGCAAAATTTTAAATAATATTGCGAAAACGCTACCTCTTTGTTGAATTCAAAGAGGTTGTAATCCTGACCCATCAAATCACTGGTTTCTTCCGTCAGCCCTACACCACCTCCCTCGTAATTACACGTAATCTTAAAAACGCAAAAAAATATTTCGTATTTAAAAATGTTCGTTTGCCTCCCCAACCGAGAGAAGTTATAAATAAATGGTTAATGGACCATCTCATAATGCTGATTATTCCATAAGTGAAAAACAGTGGCGCAATCAGAGAGGGCCCAGCCCCCCCCCCTCACGTCCCCAGGAAGAAGAAGAAAATATACATGACCGAAGGTTTCATAAAACGTTGTATGCTCACCAAGGGGCGCTCATCTACCTTAAAATGTTTTGGGACTCATCACCTCCCCACCCCCAGGAAAAAATCCTGGGTACGCCACTGGTTATACATAAATTGGTAATGGACCGTCTCGTAACTATTCCACTACTGACAGTACGATTTCCAGGAGAGGGTTTCTTCGTTACCAGCGCCAATAGCAGGGATATCAACCTCAACCGGTTCATTTCCATTTGTTCGAAATTCGAGCAGAGCAGCTTCCCACAAGTTACGACACACATTCATACACTCGGAACTCAAGGCACGCAAATACTATTCCTAAAGTCAATTTTCTAACTATATCAACCGAGTGAGATATTACGTCAGAACTGATAAGCGGAGATGAAATATTTAGCGAATAGCACGTCGCATCAGCTCCGAGATAATATAAAAATGTAACAGAAAAATCACCGCAGTGCTCAGTAAAATTGGATTTTCACTTCAACAAATTCCCAAAAAGATTCAAATTATTACAGTTTTTATTGTAGAAAAGTATATACTAAAAGTCCCCAAGTCTGGGAAATGTGCTCCGGTAGCCAAAATTCCACAAATGAGGCGTCGTTTTTATTTTATGTATAGTACCAGGAGACATGACTGATAGTACCTATGGTCTGAAATTTTTATAAATTTGAATGTAGGCGGAATAAAAACACAAGTTACTGGTACTATAACTGAAATGCAAGAACAGACGGTATTTTTTTAAATAAACTTTTCGCAAATATATCCAAAGCATAACCATATTTAAATAACACGACTGATTCTTCGTGGTTTTGAAATTTAGTGTTATAAGTTCCAATACTTGACACAGCGGCGCTGCCCTAAAAGCACCAAGCGCGCCATTTGGTTTCGGGCCCAGTAATTATTCATCCAAGGCTGAACAGTTGATCGCGTCATTTTGGTTAAGGATAGACCATCTATCCTTCATTCAAATCTGAACGGTCTCTGCCTTATTCTAATAGCCCGAGCTCGATTTTTTGATCGGTAACCTTGGTTCCATTAGCACGTTTGAAGGCCTTCCCCGGTTACAATAAATAATGGTACCGTGAGTTGCAAACTCTGGAGAGCAACGAACGCTGTACAGTTGCTCTATCTATGTTATTCTCATACATAAGTATGCCCAAGTAGCTTTGTTCTATACAAATTTATCCACTAAAGGTCTGTATCAGTACTAACTAGCCATATTTTGTTTCTACAAAATGGTATAAAAATCGGCGACGACGCAACGGTTTGAGGGGTAACGACGTTTCGTATCAACTTTATTCAATTAATATAGGTAGATCTGTGCATCTTTCAACTATTTAATCAAACTAATTGCTTTGCATCTTTCAACTATTTAATCAAACTAATTGCTTTGCATCTTTCAACTATTTAATCAAACTAATTGCTTTGCATCTTTCAACTATTTAATCAAACTAATTGCTTTGCATCTTTCAACTATTTAATCAAACTCATTGCTTTGCATTTATGTTTCAAAGTTTTGATAAAATATCGTGGTAGGGCTAATAAGCTCTTTTATGACCTTGACTTACTGTATTCAATTTAATTATCTCTGTCAGTTTGCTAAGTATTCTGATTTCCTTTTAATTCAAGTAGGTTAAGTGCTATCATGTGTATAGCAGAAGTAAATGAACCGATGTTATCAGACTTCTATACTCCCCATGTTGGAGGCGTTTTCCTTATGAAGTTACATTTTGACCTCAAATTTGAAATTTTGCGCGCTCCTAGCCCGAACAAAAAAAATTTGGTTTTTATAAAACTATTTTTTACACATAGAAATAGCTAAGCCCACAATTCCCAAGTGCAATTTATCGCGTCAAAAGACGGGAATGGAAATTAGATTTTATTTGACTCGATTTTCTCATCATTTTCATAAGGAAAACGTTCTCCGATTCTGAGCGCTTTTTCGATAACTTTGGTTCATTTACTTCGGGTGTATAGGTGTTTGATATATATTTTATACGATTTAAAAAATATATATCCTGTTGTAGTTGTTCCAAATATTTAGGAAATTATCCTGATATACGTCGAAATATCAGTCAAACGGAAAACATTAAAAACTAAGTAAAATTCCAATAATAAAATATATACAGGTTGTCTCAATTTGCTCGATCAGGCCATTTTTCTCAAAATGTATTTATGCTAGGGTTCTGAAATTTTCAGGGTTTATTTGTTAGGTATGGAAGGCTTTGGTTACTAAATTTCAGAAAAATCGAACGATTTTGTGCCGTTTTGGAAAATTTATTTTTTCACCGGTATGTGTCACGCAAAATGTTTCAATAGAAAAGTTGTAGGGCATAGTCGAAAGTGTAAAAAACGGATCCACAGCTGAACCGGGGAGGCAACATTTCAACAAGATGGCCAAGGTTATTTTATAAAAAGAGCTATTGACTATCAAGAACGTGTGATTCGTCAGAACTCGTCACTCGGAGATAGCTTCTTTTAGTTTTACTTCCGGTGTTCGACTGTTTCCATCCAACCGGCGGGATTTTTGCCAATTACAGGCACCAAAACTCCCCATAAAATTCCCCTATTAAAATAAACAATTTGTAGTATTTCACTATTTTTCCAAAATATTCAAATGTGAAAGTTAATTTAAAATTGAAGATAATTATTTTTCTAACCAAAATTTACTTTAGTAACATTTTTGGTAAACCTTGAAAATGGTAATTAAAGCTCCATTGTTCATTCTATTCTTAACGGTGCGAGGGACTCCAAGTGCCCTGTCCTCAAAAATGTTGATTATAACCAAGAGGAACTTTCTTGCTTTGAAGAAAGAGATTCAAAGCGGAGGTAAATGATTTAACCCTATAAATCGAATACAGAATGGTTTATTTAAACCAGTTAACACAGATTTCCAAGCTTTCAGAAATACCTTCCCATAACGTTTTCGTATTCTAGACCTCTCATTAAACATGCAATCACCCCCCATTGAATTGGGAATAATACTGCTATAATTACAATTAATATTTCGGTTGCCATGGTTACGCGGGACCTATTCTGATAAGACTGTACGAAATTCATCTTTATAATTAGGCGGTAGCGCCATCTATACTTTGTAAAGTTATATGGCTAAAAATAAATAATTATTAGCTAACTCGCCGTTACTTGAGTTAAAAAGGATCGTGTTGACAGAATAAAATTGTTTTTAAACAACTTCAAAGGTTTGTTTGTTAGGAGTAATCATACATTTCAATTTCGCATCAGATTCGCGAAAAAATTCAATTGCAATATAGTTGCCACCACTAGAGACAGATGCCGCCACGGTAGAACGATAAAGTTGATAAAGTCTCCTTTTTTGAACGAAATTGGTCCCGCGCCAGCCAGGTTTAGTTGTACCTCTATTTATTCCCAACTCAATGTCACCCCCTAATTTGGCACCGCGTAGTGCCCAATTGTTGAACCCGTAGAGCCCTAATCGATACATTAATAGCCGTGGGATTAGTTGAAGATTTCAAGGTAGCAGATAAAAAAGTGGATTTCAAGAGCGCTGAATTAATAATATTGAATTGGTACTAATTCAAACATCACTACAATGCGTACGCCGATTGTTAGGTCACTTAAAAATTTTATATTGGGCTACAGATGGAATTTTATTTTCTATTGATATAGATATATCTGTTCGAAAGTTTTGTAGAATTTAGCGGTGGCATGGGCATTGGAAACATTGTAGGCATTTACTTGTTCTAATATTTCAGTCGGGTCGGGTCGGGCTGGCTGAAATTTATTTTGGATTTTCTTCGGGTCGGATCGGGCCGGGTAAAATTTATTTGTTTTTTATTTTGGGTCGGATCCGGCCGGATATAATTTATTTTGATTTTTTTGTTCGGATCGAGTCGGGTAAAATTTATTTTGTTTTTTTTCGGGACGGTTTGGGTCGGGTAAAATTTATTTGGTTTTTTTCCTGGTTGGTTTGGGTCGGCCAAAATTTATGTTATTACTTTTCGGGCCTGGTCTAAAAAATAGTCGGTACCGACTCGTTTCTAAATTGGACGTTATTTTTATTTCCCTCAAGTGGCGGTTTTCATCGGAAGCGTTCGTTTTGAACATGGCAACCCTGTTAATAAGTCGCTGTAAAACATTTTCGAGGTGAAATAAATAAATTAGCACGAAAAACTTGTTAAAATAGCGTTTGCTTCATTATGTTCTAGGTACGTGACTATGTGTTAACGGCAAAATTACATTCCAGCCCCGCATATCCATGGAAATATTATTTGCCGAAAATGGAAAGTCATGGCGTTATATATTTAAAAAACAGGTAATTTTTTTCTGTTTTTGACGCCTTCCAAGTTCCAAATTCGAGCCGTCCAAATTGTATTACGCTCAGTAATACAAATATGATTCAAGGGCGCCCACTGTCTCTCCGTTTCGTATCCGTCCTGCCTTCCACAAGGCATTGTCTCCGTTACGAAGCAAAGGCTTGTGAGAGATAGTACGGAGACGTTACAAAGAGCACTGAGCGCCTGGTCTTAGGCCACGTGCGCACATATACAATACGTCTTAAAAGATTTCGAAGCTCTTCAAATCGTTTTCGACCATAAGTGTTAACCTAGTTAAATCACTTAAAACTGTTTCAAATCATTAAAAAACCGTTTTCGAGCCTTAAGGGTGACCGAGGCCTATGACTGTGATTCCTTAAATCAATTTTAGAATCCGTGATTCGCACGAGATTCCGTGATTTGTATGTGATTCATCTATTCGAGTAGGATTCGAAGATTCGTATACATAGTTTTCACTAAAGGGGGTAACGTCCTTTCCCCCTCGAATTCATCCCCTGTGCTTCTCCCCGTACAGTACTGCCAGTAATTTGTGAGCGCGCTTTAGCAGTCGACGGTCTGACTCGCCATTGAAATTTCAATACAAGTCCTAGGCTTAGCTTCATAGATAGTTTAAAAATGAGTTATATTAAATCAAAAGAATTTTATAAGGGCTATTTTGAGTGTTTAGGGAAAGAAGATAGAATATTATATAAAAAAAGTATTTAAAATTTGTTGGATTTGATCCATATGAAGAAAATGTAGACAATTATACATCTGATGCTTCACAATGGCCTAAGGTGCAATTTCCTGATATCTCAATGTACTTGTTGCATACTACAAATTCTGTTACGTTAGAGGAAATGAAGAACCATAAAAGTATGGAATCACATACTTTCTTAACAAGCGGACATATTAAAAAAGTTGAAGTAAAAAAACTAGATGGAAACTTAGTCCTCGTATTGGGAATGGCAAGTTGTTATTATCTTAAATATTTAACTCTAAAAGTAACATTGTTAAAAAAATGCATTACATTTTTAGGTAAAGCACTCTCAGAGAGCTAATGAAGAGTATTTACATAATTGGATCTTAGTGAGAAGCTGCGGTGAAATCTTAACTGCTCATTGTACCTGTATGGCTGGACTGGGGGGGGGTCATGTTACCATGTTGGAGCTAACAAATTGTTTTCAGCAAAGATGCCGAAGGATCTGACAGCTTAGTTCGGCAAGCTGCTTAAAATTTTGAAGCCGTTACTCTACCAATACGTTGGGAGAACCAATCGCTACTTTTAGATTGCTCTCTCGTTTGTTCTTCAAAAAATAATTTTTTTTTAAATTAATAACTGTTTTAAATTTTGCATTGTGTAATGAAACATTTGGTCGTCGTGTCCAGGTTTCAAAAATATTTATATTGTTTTGCGAATATGGGTCACATCAATTTGAAAACGCTACATAATTTGAACAATTTATTATAGTTATTGTAGCGAGGAAGAATATAATTTTAAATATTTAAATTTCATTTTGCGCGAATTAAACCCTTAAAAGGTTTAAAAAAAATATTTTTAGAATTTCTAAAATATTTTCCTTTGGTTCAAGTGCATCGTCTTTTGTCTAGAAATCCGAGAAAACGAATACGTCATAATAGATAAGTTTTTATTAAAAACAATTAATTTCCATACACATTTAGTTTGTTGGATGAATTGTCAGGAAACTAAAAATATAGCCTAACTCTATTTTTAACATTTTTCTCTCGTCGATTTTGAATGAACGATTGGACTGGGACACTGTAAAACAAGAAATAAAGACTTTGTAACCTTCATATTTCTCAACTTAAAATTAAGATTTTTAAAAGCAAACTGAAAACTAACACTTAAAACGACATCCTATTGGCCGCCATCGATCTCAACATCGTAATGGCCAATAGTGTTCCAAATTCGGGCTGTAGTTGGTCCCAGGGAGTGGGTGATTCCCTTTTATTAAAGTCGTAGTTTCCGACAATAAAATTAACCGCCGCTCTTTGGACTCGTTGATGACAGCCGCTCTTAAGAGATCTCCCATATTCCACAGGTTTATCGTCTTCTTCGCTTCATGGGCGCACAGTGTCTTGAAGTCATCCATAAGGCACATGTGGGCCATCTCCAGCAATGTTAAACAAGTATTTGCGAAGTTGGGAGGCGTTTGACCAGTGTACAAATAATGCAATAGATCTTTGACCACGTCCGCCTCGAAGACATCGACCCAGTTGACGACATACTCGTTCTTCTCCCGCATGTCCACTTCGAACATTGTCTCAAAATACTCCGACGAGGATGTCAACAATACCTTGTGACAAGGGAAGTCTTTGCCGTTGGTCTTGATGACGACGTCAGTCAGACTGCCACAATCCAGCATACTTTTTAACGTGCTTAAGTGTGGGCTTTCAATAAAATACGATTGCAAGGTGACCAATATCACCGTATTTCTTAAAATACTTTCAGAAAGACCAACCTCTTTCGTGAATTTAAATTGGTTGTAATCAGGGCCAATCAAACCAATCGGTCCTTCAGTCAGCAGTAGGCAATGACGGTCACTTTTCCGAATTATTTGAATTTCGTAGAAGCCTTTCTCGTATTTAAAAGCATTCGTTTGCTCTCCAGACACAGAGAACACATAACGGTACTTTTGCATACTCGATAAGATAGGAATACAATTGGACGTTGTAAAGTTGAATTCCCAGGAGTGACCATTAACGACCGAATTGCTGATTACTGGGAAAACTTCTTTAAACTTTAGACTGCGTTCCGTCCCCTTAAAAAACAATTCAAGCTCAACTGTTTTCCGGAGCATAAGACTCGGATTCCTACTCGAGGAACTCATTACAATCTGCCGCGAACTCGGTGAGGGTGTGAATAAGTTGACGAACGCTTACGATATAAAAACGCACGGCAAAATATTAGGAAGAATGTCTTGATTCTGGGAATATGAGCATTGTTGCCAATGTTCGAAAGTCTAAATTCCCATTGCTGGATAGTAAATTTTCCACGAATTCACAAATTCCTATTTATACCCACCCCTACAGAAAAAAATGCCATAATTTGCAAAATATTTGGAAAATGAACTTTTTAAAATTAAATTTTTTATTGAAATTACAGTTTTGAAACATTTTGGTTGTTAGACCAATCCATTGTTTGATTGAAAAATCAGAGGCGCCTCCTTTATATTAGTTCTGAAATCCGATGATTCACGAAAATACACAGCGCTAGATAATTTTGAGCTTTCTATTGATAGTCAAATCTAAATAAACCTAGTATAAATATACGCCATCAGTAAAATTCTCACAAATCAACGTTTTTAAAAAAATTACCTTTTCCCCACAGAGCCAAAATGGACCCCAAAAATTATTACAATATTTGAAATTTCCCACAATCTGGCAACGCTGAAAATGAGATTGAACAGGTGTTAACGACAATTGCGCATGCCAGAATCACAATGGTCCACGCCCGTTGCAACCGTCTCGAGGGGATGTCTGTAGAAAAATACAGTTAAGGAATAGAAACGTATCAGCTATTTACACTGATGTTTATAACTAAAAGTTTTAATACGTTTTTGTTTATTAAAACATGTGCGCCTATTCAAGTGACTCAGAGATTTTAATTGCGGAAGTGTTTCTGCTTTCGCTTGTTACATAATACACAAATATGCGATTTACTTTTCAATAATAAAAAGTTTAGGAACAGTGAAAACACTCTAATTTTTGGCAGCTTAAAGCTATTACAAAATTTTATAATTGCATTTTTATTTAGATATTTTCCTTTGTTATAAGCATGTTAGCATTACAAAATCTTAAATGTTTAGTTCCTGCAATATTTTACCTTTACTTTAGACCCTAATTAAATTACAACTTCAATTAATGAGTCAACAAAACGAACACTTTATGCTGAAAAAATGCCATAGTCATATAAATATGAACACTTTATAGCTTGTTAAATGAATTGGAAGGATTGTTGTAAAACTATCCCCGATGTTTAAAGAAAAATCTTCTTAGCGGCCATAGCTTGCATTATCGTGATGGCCAAAGTCTTTCCCAGCTCTGGCTCTAGTAGGTCCCAGGGGGCTGGTGAACATTCATGGCAGTCGAAGTTTTTAAGGATAAAGTTGACCGCAGATTCCCGCAACTCTTTGGACTCGTTCTTTACAGCCACTCTCAAGACATCTCCCACGTTATCCCTGTTCATCGCGTTCTTCAACTGATTCGAGCACAATGCCTTGAGACCACCCATAAGATACGTGTGAGCTATTTCAATCAATATCAAGCTCTTATAAGCGAAGTTTGGTGACGTCTGACCAGTGTACAAGTAATGCAGTAGCTCTTCGACCACGTCCGCCTCGAAGACATCGACCCAGTTGATGACACTAGCCTTCTTCTCACGTATGTCCACTTCGAACATTTTGGCCAAGTACTCCGACTCGGAAGCCAACACGAACTGATGACAGGGGAACTCTTTTCCCTTGGTTTTGATGAGCACGTTGGTCAGAGTGCCGTGGTCCAGCATCCTCTTGAACGCGGTTCTGGACGTAGTCTCGGAAACAAACGATTTCAAAGTGACCTCTACGATTGCATTCCATACTTCGTATTCCGATAAAGTGACCTCTTTTTTGAATTTAATCTGGAAATATTTCTGGTCCATCAAATCGTTCGTCGCTTCAGCTAGCACAACATCTTTACCATTGTCTTCACACATAATCTTAATGACATAAACGCCTTTGTCATATCTAGAATTGTTCGTTTGGTGGCCGTACAGGTTGAAGTTATAAGTATAACGGTGAATTACTTTGGAGGTTTTGAAATGTGGTTCGGTGGAGCTCCACTTTCGTCTTTGCGACATCCAGTAGAAATCCCAAGAGTGGGTTTCCGCCTTACCATTACAATTGACTGGGAAATGCAGCGTGACATCCCTCCTAGAATTAGCCGGCAATTCCAGATGAACCGTTTTCTCCAAGAGGCGACACACGTTTGTTGGCGAAGAATTCATAGCGCGCAAACTTAATGGAAAAAAAGTATAAATATGAAAATAGACTGCGAAGAAATTATCCGAACAAATCGTCGCGTCGAGTCGTTTAAAAAACGGATTCTCAAAATCAAGTGATGTTTTTTTTAATATTTTAACTTATTGTTATTCCTGGATAATAAACGTGTAGTTCATCAAATTTTTTTAAACCAATTTGAAGGTCATTTTTTGTTCTAAACGTAGTCGAATATGCCGAGAAAATAGCTGAACGCCGCGTTATAATATTTAAATAAGAAAGGAACGTCATCGCTTTGAGAAATCGTAAAGGGCTAACGCACAGTTGCGTTGCTAGGGGCCCGTGCCCAAAAAGGGGCCTTTTGAAATGTTATCTACATATCCTAGAAGCAAGTTTCCGCCGCGCTGGACGGATTACTTTCCGTGTTAGGTCAGAGCTGATTTCTCCCTTTGGTTTTGATTTCTATCTCCCAGCTTTTTCTTTCGGACACAGCCTATTTTGTAGGGCTACCCTTAACTTTCAAAAACCTTCCGCGGCCTGGAAGTTTTTGGCTTTTACTTTTAATTTACAGTCTATAGATCACATAGTGCGAGCGTTCTATAAATAATCATGAAGGGCAGAAGAGACAAAACTGTCAGAATCCACTATTACCTCAAAGTCAAAAAGTGGAGCGAAAGAACGAAACATTCACAAACAGGATGATGAAAACGTTAAACAGAACTTCAAAAAATTCCAAAACTAACGACGTTTTTCTAAACCATAGAGCAACACACTCACATTGAGTGGAAGGCCCTATGGAAGCGCATGAAACTTTAATCCTAACGGGCCAGCTTGTTTTCGAGGCGTGGATAACTATAGTCCGAAGAGCGATGGTCTGGTTTTTAACTTTTTTTAAAGCTTAAACTGCCTTTTTTATCCAGATATTGTACATTTACCCTAGGCCAATTTGTTTAGTTCATGCCTCGAAAACAAGACGTTGCCTACGAGAAGTGTTAACGAGTTTCGCTGATAGCCTTACACTCTATTTGGGTGGGTTACTCTATGTTCTAAACTTCGGCTTTAATGACACAACGGTTAGAAGTTGAATCGACCTGTCGTCTTCGGTTGCAGGTAGGCCCCAAAACGGGCGCTATGCAACTGCTAACGCATAGAGTAACCCACTCACATAGGGTGGAAGGCCTTCAGCGAAACTCGTTAACACTTTTCGTACGCAACGTCTTGTTTTCGAGGCGTGAAATTAAAAAATTGGCCTAAAATCTGGATAAAAAAATCAGTTTATACTCTAAAAAATGTAAAAAAACACCATCGCTGTTCGGACTATATTTATTAACGCCTCGAAAACAAGCTGGTCCGTTAGGATAAATGTTTCATGCGCTTCCATAGGGCCTTCCAATCTATGTGAGTGGGTTACTCTATGGGCTAACGTGTAGTGAAAATAGCTTGTGCGCGATAAGAGCACGTTTTTAATCTTAGAGGTTTTCCCTACACCGTTACTAGTGCGGCCGTTCTACTGCCAGTTACTCCCTTAGGAATCTAACATTACGAAGGTGAAATAGGGAGCCCAAGACTCGGTTTCTTCAACTAGCTATAGAATTAAAGATGGCCAGCGCTCCATTTCCAAAAATGTGGGACGAAACAACCGTTGACGAGGCATTGGTGCGGATTATAAAAGGAGAGACAGCTATTTTTAGTTCCATATTCACATTCAACAGATGTCGCTAGCGTCGATATCAAAACAAGATGCTGAAGCTACATTTTGACCCAAAAGGCGGGACATAAAAGTATGCTTCGCGTTGATTGGCTCGTTTGTAAATTTGTCAATAACTTCAATTATAGTAATTGTTTACAATATATTTTATATGGGGTATATAATTTAGGTTAAAGTTCACTAAGTAGAGTAAAAGTGGTCTAAATATAATACTCTATACCTGCTCTCTGACGACGTTATTGCCTCGCTATTTTGAATTTTAGCTTCCGTTCCCATTAATAGATGGCTCCACGCTCTCCACGAAAGTCATTTTTTTCGAAGATTCGGATAGATTCATGGCCATCTCTAATAACAGGGGCCTTTTCATAATACAGGTGGCAATGATAGAGCCGACAGTTGCTTTAAAATAAACGGAAATGTGTTACGTAGATTTTCTAAAGTCTTTTAGGTTTATCTTTCCTTCACAGTTTTGTTACGCCATCTAGCGTCTTTTCCACTACGCACGTTTTTTTGGTCCAAGAATTAGGAGTTTATTTATTTTAAAACACTCTACACTCCAAATTCTGAACACCTGACGATAATTATCTCTATTTATGCGGCTGTAAAATTGTAAACCATTGCGAAATTATAAGTATTTTAAATTAAACACTAATAATAAAACGAACTCCACAGAATTTCTAGTTCTCAAATATTTAACTTCGAACTATAAACACGAAAAGAAAACCGAGTACAACGACTTTCTTGTCCAACCTTGCAGAGTGCCTGCTTAATTTCAATATTTTATTTTTAAAGATTCCACTTTTAGCTTGCGCAGAGAATTTTAACTAAATAGCTGCAAGTTTAATTTTCAGGTGGCGCTTGCTTCAGACGATCATTTTAAGAAATAAAAGACCGTATTCACCAAAACCACAGTCCTTAACTATTCAGTTATACAAATCAAACTTAATTGGCCTAGCATCTAGCGGAGAAAAAACTATAATTTTCAAATATTTAAAATATTCCCTTTACGGGAAATAAATCTTAAAAATTATAATAAATTTTAAAATATTTTGTCTCGATTCAATTTAGTCGTATTTATTAAAAAAATACTATTATCTGTCATCTTTATTTAGCATTGACATTTCCTCTAAGTTTAAGGTAGCGTCATTTTAGCGGCCATAGCTTTCACGATGGTGGTTGTCAAACTATTTCCAAATGTGGGTTCCAAATCAAAGAGGCAAAGCGCATTTGCTTGGTGGAAGTCAAGGTTCTGAACGATAAAGTTGTTTGACGATTCCTTAGGGCTGTGCGAGTAGTGGTTTTAGGCAATCGAGTCGGTTATCGAGTATCAAATATTTTTTCATCGAGTATTCGAGTCGAGTAATATTGAAGTCGAGTCGAGTAATCGAGTACTTGATTAAGGGGAAACTTTCTCTTATTCGAGTCGAGTAACTAAAAGGAAAACCTCGAGTAATATTTTTAACGAGTCGGGTTATCGAGTACTTGATTAGGAGCTGGTTTTATTCAAGTAATTATTAAATTAAATTTAAATGGAGTATAAACTAACTTTCAATGCTGAAAAATATTCCCTTAATTTAAATGAACCACAGTTTCCACAACTTTGTAGGTACCGTTTATTGTCCCTCAACAAGTTGTAAAACCCCTCTTTGAACTTTGAAGCAACGACGATAGAAAAATCTAATACTCGACGAGTTTAGAGAGCAGCTTATTCGAGTAATCGGGTACCCGAATATGCAATTTTTGGTACTCGGTAATCGACGAGTATTCTCCAATTACTTATTCGAGGTCGAGTTCGAGTACTCGACCTCCAAAAAGGCCGAGTACTCGATGATGTTCGAGTATTCGCACAGCCCTACGGATTCCTGCAACTCTTTGAACCCGTTCTTTACAGCCAGAACCATATTGTCCACTTTAACGGGGAACTTAGTTGGTCAGCACACAATGCCTTTAGTCCATTCATGTTAAACCAAAATTTGCAAAGTCGAGGGGGCCTGTACAAGTAATGCTATAGCTCTTGGTCCACGTCCGCCTCGAAGACATCGACTCAGTTCACCAAACTCTCGGTCTTCTCCCGCTAGTTCACCATACTCTCAAAATACTGGGACACAGATTCCAGCACGGCCTTGTGATCAGATAACTCTTTTCAGGAATCCATACCTTATCGCGGCAGATTTTCGTCTCAATGTGGCTGATGGTTTTTTTGACGTCACTATGTTAACTTCACAAACAAACATTCCAAGTAGAGTTATGGATTCCTGCTCTTTTCCTTTGGTCCTGTTGACGACGTCGCTCAGGGTACCTTGCACCATCATCCTCTGCAAGGATGTTTTGTTGCGGGCTCAAAATAAAATACAAAACTAGATCTTGTCAAATTGGAAAATGTTTAGCCTTAAATTACAACCAAACTGTTTGGTTAATATTTCATTTTAATAAACTTAGATGGTCATATTTAATTATGAAATTTCTCATATTTGATGAATCAATTATCAGACTTTGTGAGTTGGCAAATGGATTTACTCAGTGAGTTGGGAATATAATTTTCCTCATTAAATGGTTTTACTTTGGAATTGAAAACGTTTACCATTATGTTACACAAGCAATAATATTTATATATAGAACTACCAAATTTAAGAAATTACTACAATATAATTTTAATGACATATTTTGTCAAATTCGAGGATGACCGAAACCGCACATCAGTTGGGGAACATGGTTTCATGGGATCTCTGTGAGCTGAGGGAATGTTGTTGGTTTTGTCTTTTGTAACGTGCATACATCGGGAAAGTTTTGGGAAATACTTGGGCTTGGAAATGTATTGCTTCGCGGTCATATGACAGAGGGGAATTTTAGTCTTGCAGAAGGCAGGGATTTAGTTTTTAATTTAATTTTCGAGAACTGTTTAATTAATCAACTTAACTTTATAATATAAAGCGAGGAGGGCCAATGTCTGAGATCCGTATAAACTATATTTAATTCGTATGTGACTTTCAAAAGTGGTTTAAGTTTTTAGTTTAACATTAATTTTAATTATCTTTAACAACTAGCTATATACCTTAAATAAAGACGCTAGATCGCGCAACGCTCCATTTAGAAAATTTTGGGATGATATCTGAACCAGACTTGGAAATAACGGGAGTCCTGGGACTCTTAAAAAAATCAGGAGGCCCATAAAATAAATCATTCGAAAGGGGGTTGCGGGCCTCATCAACGGTACAAGTACCATCATATCATCAACGGTACAAGTACCATCATATCATCAACGGTACAAGTACCATCATATCATCAACGGTACAAGTACCTTCATATCATCAACGGTATAAGTACAATCATATCATAAACGGTACAAGTACCATCATCAACGGTACAAGTACCATCATCAACGGTACAAGTACCATCATCAACGGTACAAGTACCATCATCAACGGTACAAGTACCATCATCAACGGTACAAGTACCATCATCAACGGTACAAGTACCATCATCAACGGTACAAGTACCATCATCAACGGTACAAGTACCATCATCAACGGTACAAGTACCATCATCAACGGTACAAGTACCATCATCAACGGTACAAGTACCATCATCAACGGTACAAGTACCATCATCAACGGTACATGTACCATCAGAGTTCGCCATTACAGTGTTCACACTCAACTCTACGACGCGTTCAAATGGAAACTACGAGCGCTGCTTTCTCTTTCGCGTTTTGCCGAAAAAATTCTATGTCAGTAAAATATTTCTAGAAATGTAAAAATATTTCTAGAAATGTAAAAATATTTCTAGAAATGTAAAAATATTTCTAGAAATGTTAAAATATTTCTAGAAATGTTAAAATATTTCTAGAAATGTTAAAATATTTCTAGAAATTATATTTAGTTTTTTCCGGTTTGGCGCCCCATAATTTTCCAAAGTATTTTAGGGTTATTTATCCCTCACACAATTTTTTTTCGAACGTAAAAGGATCTTTACGCCACCTAGCGTCGTTTCCACTACTCATGTTTTTTCGTTTGATTTACACTATCACTCAAAAGTGAGAGTTGAACTAAATAAAAATCTTCAGAATCAGAATTAGAATTTAATTATTTTAAGTCTTCTTGCGACTTATAGCCCGCTGTTTCACAGTTACATTTTTAAATAAAACTATAACACAGAATATAGTAAAAAAAGAATAAAAATAACAAAATTTAACAAGATTATATAAACCCAGGTTAAGAAAAATTTCCCTTATCTTCTACTCTTTCCTGAATCTATTTTCCAATTTCGATTAAGTTGATTAAATTACGTTTTGAGAATAAAAGTATTCAGTAATCCGATTAAATCTGCGCTAATTCAAAGCTAATTATTTATGATATACTAATAATTGCGGCCACTTACCTCGCAGACATAAACGGTCATTCCAACGCCTTTGGCGTAAGGTGTTTGGGGCCCGCCCACGAAACTCCAATTTAGCAACCACGGCGTTAAACATCTTATTTCAGAATAAAGATTTGGGATATATAATTTAGGTTAAAGTCCTCGAAGTAGAGTTTAAGTTTCCAAATTATAAAACCCTACAATGGTTCTCTGGCGACGTTATCATTTTGGCTCTAGGGATAGTAGCTCTTTTTTCAACAGATGTCGCTAGCGTCGAAATCAAAACAAGTTGCTGAAGCTACATTTTGACCCAAAAGGCGGGACATAAAAGTATGCTTCGCGTTGAATGGCTCGTTTGTAAATTTGTCAATAACTTCAATTATATAAATTGTTTACAATATATTAAAATGGGATATATAATTTAGGTTAAAATTCACTAACGACGTAAGTAGAGTAAAAGTGGTCTAAATATAATACTCTATAATGGCTCTCTGACGACGTTATTGTCTCGCTATTTTGAATTTTAGCCTCCTTGACCGTTAATAGATGGCACCACGCTCTCCAGTAAAGTCAATAAATGAAATTTAAATTTCCCGCCTTCTTTTAATAGTCTTGAAATTCGATAACAGTGAAAGAGCTAACATCTTGAATAGCTTCACTCTCTTGCCGCGAGCTCACTCTGCGAGTGACGAAATTTGTTTATTGTGAGTCGAGTGTGAAAAACGTACGGGAAAATTATTCGCAAATAATTTCACTTTTAATGTTAGAGTTTTTCCAAACTATTCGATGTTTAGTATTAGGCAATTTTGGGGCCAAAATAATTAGTCTTTAAAAAATGTATAGAGGTCATTAAAAATGAAAAGGTTTCTATGAAATTTTTTAGCCGTCGAATTGCCGTTTTGGAGTTGTGAAACAATTAATATATTATTATAATGACCAATAAAATGCTATGTAAGGGGCCGGTTGGATGCCTCGGGCCTGAGAAACTGCAATCGCGGCCCTAGGCCGGGTAGTGTAGACAAACCTTCAGTTTCGTACTGACCAATAAGCGATCGGCCCAGTGGCGTAGCGAGGATATTTGGCGTCCTCTCGTGTACTTTTCAAGTTTCCACAATAATGAGTTTAAAATACAATCCAACAAATTAATTTGGCACCAGGGGCGGCTGCCCCCTCGCTACACCACTGGGTTGGCCGCTGCGCCCTAGATCGAAAAGTTGTTTTCGCACACTTATATAAAAAAGGTGCTCTCCTGCGAACCTTTAAATTATGACACTTTAAATACAGAAATTGCGATTTTAATGTGAATTTTACAACATAACATAAAAGTAAACTGGTAACTTCAAATTTTAAACGTAATACTTGTACTTTAAAATTTGGAAACAAAAATCTACAGCGAATCCTATCGTGAAGCTTAGAGTAAAATCTTCTTGGCGACCATGGACTTCAACATAGGGACGAATTCGGGTCCAATTTGATCAAACGGAGCCGGATGTTTTTTGATGTCGTAGTTCTGGACGATAAAGTTGACAGCAATTTCTTGCAACTCTTTCGATTCGTTCTTCACAGCCACTCTCAAGATATCCCCCATATTCTCCACGTTAATCACGATCTTTAGTTGATGAGCGCACAATTCCTTAAAGTCACCCATAAGGCACATGTGAGCCAGTTCCAACAAAATCAGGCAAGTATTGGGAAAATTTGGTGGTGTTTGACCAATGTACAAATAATGCAGTTATTGCAGTAGATCTTGAACAACATCCGTCTCGAAGACATCGACCCAGTTGACGACACTCTCTATCTTCTCCCGCATGTCCACTTCGAACATTCTGTCAAAGTACTCGGACGCGGATGCCAGCACGACCTTGTGACAAGGGAAATCTTTGCCTTTGGTCTTGATAACGATATCGGTGAGGCTACCACGTTCGAGAAACCGCTTCAACGAGGTTTGCGTTGGAGACTCAACAACATACGATCGCAAAGTGACTTCTACCATTGCAGTTCCTAATGAATATGGTGAAAAAGCTACCTCTTTGTTGAATTTAAACTGGTTGTAATTCTGGCCCATCAAATCACTGCTTTCTTCCGCCAGTACTACAGTACCAGCCGTGTTATGAAAAGTAATCTTAATATTATAAAAACTTCTTTCGTTTTTAAAATTGTTTGCTTGCTTTCCTGACAGGGAGAAGTTATAAGTATAACGGCCATAGTTTAGCCCGTTAAGCGTACTGCTCCACATCTGCCTAGACGACGCCCAGTTGAATTCCCACGAGTGTGTTTTTTCACTACCAGCACAACTAACAGGGATAGAAACAACAACTAGTTTGCTACTATTTGTTGGCAAATCGATCAGAAACGCTTTCCACATGATACGACACACATTCGAAGACTCTGAACTCATGGCGTACAAGTACTATTCCAGTTTTCTAACAATATCAACTGACTAAAATATTCCGTTAGGTTTAAAACGCGGAGATGAAATAGTCGCGAGTAACACACCGCAGGGACGCCAAGATAATATAAAATTATAACCGCCAAACCAGCCGCGACAAAGCACGTTCAAAGGTTATAGGGCTAGGCTCATTTTTCTCCTTGAGGGGGTGTAGAAAAATCTGTACAAGCCTACAAGGAATAAAAATTAAACGGCATCCGAACTTCCCATCCCAATATTACAATATTTACCAATAATTAAGAATAATAAGCCTTACAAAACTTAATGAACCGGAAAAGTTTCCCAAAACCTGAAAATATTGAAGATTGTTCCTTTTGTACATTTTCTTCAGTAATACATCTATATAAATCCGTCAAATCCAAAAGTAAAACTTATAGAATGGGAGTAAAAAAAGAAAACGAATTTGATGACGTCAAAACCAAAAGTAAAACTAGTATTTGAATGCTTTAAATAGGACGAAGAAAATAATATATCCGTAAAAAAAGGGAACCTGGAGTAACCGCTAGAGGGCGTTAATGCGCGTGCAAAACGCGGGGCTTCTGAAATTAATTTCTGGGAATTGAAATTACGTCCCGAACACGAATCTCTCAAGTTTTATTTTATAAAAATTATTTTCTAATTGCGAAATGATGTCACCGAGGATCTGATTTCGATTGGACAAAAAGAAGCATTCGAATAAAACCATGTAATATAATACATTTAATTTTAATCTTTTCGCTCCAACTACTGCTCGCGTGTGCTAACTACTCGTAACCTAGATTTCGAGATTTTCAATGTCAATCAATCTCTTGGCGGAACATTTGAATCGCCCAAATTATGATAATTAATTAATAATTGAAGTGCGTTGAGATTATTTTTACATTATGGAAACAATTATCTAAGTGGTTGCCTTTAAGAAAAATTATTACACTTTGTATTTTTCACATTTAATTTCGTAACTCTTGTAAGCCAAAGCCTATAGGTTGGTATAAATATGCCAGAGATTCCTGTCTAGCCAAACAAATTTTGTAATTAAACTCCCGCCATTTCTAGGTTAGTTGCTTAACCAGTAGTTATCAGATTATGGATTATACTGATTAATAGTTCAGCAACGATTCGAGGGAAGGAACCAATTTTGCTGCAGCCACGAACCAATAGCTTTTACAGGGTGGGATCGGATTATTGGCAGGGACGTACCTTTGGGGAGGGACAGGGGGGAGGCTCCCCCCCAAAGTTTTGTAGAGTTGGCAAATCGAGGTGGACTTGGCAAAATAAAAATTATGAAACATGTTAGTTAATTAAAAAAACTCCTAATTATTATTCCTAAATCGATAGTAAACAAATCATTTAGAATTTCCCAGCAATTTACTTCCCTAAAGTCATTAACTATGTTTGAGATTTCTATTTAGTTGCTTCTCCTTATGTATAACTTTCAAGACCTGATTTCTACGCTATGCAGCTGGTGTGTCGGAACTTTAGTTCAGCCTTGTGGTAAAACCTTTTTAAATAGTCATTTTTCCTACAGCACCTTATAAAATTGAAAGGCAGATAGACGCGTGATAGAGAATATCGGTTGTTCGTTATTATTTCAGTGTTCATTTTCTACGTTAAATTTGGCAATCTGTATAAAATTTATAAAAATAGTTTTAATTTCTATAGGAGATGTTATAGTTTTTTTAAGGAAAATTAGGTAAGTCGTGAATATTATAGTGATATTCTTTAGGAAAGTGAAAATTTCACAAGCCAATATTCCTAAAGTTGCGTTGGATAAAGATAACGTGTGATCATATGGTGTGATACAGTGTCGGTTGTTCTTACGTTAATATTTCAGTAATAAGTGTTTGAATTGTTTATGTTATATTTCGGTATGAATAATTCCAGTTATTCAAAGCAGTTCAGTTAAACAACAACTAGTATTCGTCAGGATGAAATGTATCTATTTTTTACTACAGCGGGTTACACGACGAGAAAATAGTAAGCGGGTTTGATGGGATTTTTAAATTGCTGTAACATCGTTCAATCTCTTTTTTCTTCTTCGCTTATCTCCTTTATATATAAAGAGAGTACGCAAATGCTTCACTCAATATAACTAGAAGCCGAGCCGTTTTCGCCATTGAATTGGGAATAGTCCCGGGACCCGCTAGACTGACATAGGCGCGTTCGGTAGTCGTGGTTTCGCGAAACAAATTCTGAAATTTCCAGTCGGCGCACTCAGCCGTCAACTCTATCATTATACGGGCGTGTCAGAATTTATAGCCCGGTGTACCTAGTAACAAAGACCATACCACCGGAGGCCTATCATCATAGTGCCCTACGCCAGCGTCCACCTAGCCCGGACAGGTGACAAATCCAGCATGGGTAGCAGAACCCTACTACTGATGGTTTCACCTTTGACGCAAGCCACTCAACCCAGCAGAAGGTGCAGCAATGGTTGGACCAATCCCCACTTCGCACACAGCAGTGGGATTTAGAATGGATGCTCTAGCAACTCCAGCCGACACCCTACCTACGTAGGTAAGGAGCCAAGCCCTTTGGAGAGAGCTCCTAAAGGGGAACGACGAGCACACAGCAGCCCAAGTAACCCGGCACAGCTGGCACCGGAGATCCCGGTGGGCCCCAAAAGGCCGGGAAACAGGACCGCCGTGCCCGCATATGGAGGCCCGCCGCCCCACAGTAGGCTACCCAATCCGCCGAGGCGGCCAGCTTGCCTGGACCTTCTCCGTTAGCCTGAACCGAAGTTCAGTATCCAGCCCAAACCTGACCGAAGTCGGAGGTGGAGATAGGACCATTTGATCAGAGCTAACATCTCCCAGTGCGCCACCGCCCTTATGGGTTACAAGAGCCGGACCCCGACTCCCCGGTAAAGCCACCAGTTATTGCACACTCTAACCCATTAAGGGCCGATCTGGCGCCATCTATAACTTCCAAAGTACATTAGTACCATTAATTCAATTGTATAGTATATAGTTCCCGCCGCTAACAGCGGATGGCGCCACAGATTATAATTAAACATTTAAATTGAAATCTACCGTAACAATCCAAACTTAGACGACTTGACAAACTTTGGGTTTTACTTGGCAAATTTCACTTACCTCCCCCCCAAACATACTCTCTTCGGTACGCCCCTGATTATTGGACATTTTATTTTGATCAATTACGTCATATCTGATTACCTTGACATAGCATGCCCAATCTAAAGCTTGCGTTGCGAGTAATATTGCAAATTTGAATCTAGATATGGCCTAGATTAGAACATTGACCCTTATACATCATACCCCAAAAGATATGAATGTGTTGGTTATCCGATAATCCGGTATAATTCAAATTTAACGAATACATATATGTAAGTATCCTTTCGAAATAGGCCAACACTTTTAAAACACGCGCCATTGATTGACAGGACAGCGCTTACTTAAGAGGGAATTCGCCTTTACAAAGAACCCCATAGCAACCAACGGGAGAGCCTCTTAAACAATTAGATTTTCGTCTGCTAAGCAGACGCCTTTGTATTTCATAATAGAAACCAGATGTTTAGGAACTTCATTCGTTTGACGCTACGTGGCAGTGTTGCCAGATTGTGGGAAATTTCCCATATTGTGGGAATGATTAAAAAAACGTTGATTTTGTGGGAATTTTCATGTCTGCGGGTATTTATCGTATGTTTTTTAATTTGATTATCAATAGAAGGCCAAAATTATCTAGAGCAGTGTATTTTCGTAAATCTTGGGATTATATAAATAATAAGAAGAAGGCGCTTCCTAATCAAACACCGTATAGGTCTAACACCCAAATTCAGGAATCCATAACGCTACTTGGATTGAATAACTGATTTAATTACCTGCAGTTGTGGCGGAACATAGCAGGCGGAGCTTATAAGTCGAGTGTTAGCTCCTCCTCCCATAAAACCACGTGACTAATGTGTCGTTTGCTCTGTCGTCTGCTGGATATTTAGGGTTGAAGGTTATAAAGTACTGATAGACCAAAATATTAATAAGAAAAAGTTATTAAAGAAATTAAAAAACGGTTGAAAACAGTATTAATTGAGAAAGCTGTTTCGGAAGTCAACATATTTTTTGAGAACAGAATTATTAATATTCCCGACGGTTTAAAGACTATTCAGCTCATGCATGGAACTAACTAACGCTAGGGACGGGTCGCAGACGAGGAAGTGTGAAAAAAGTTCGAAAACCACTCGCTATAGCGGGAATTCGATGCAGTCCCGGAAAGGTGATTCCTTTTTTTGAAGGGAGGGTCGGTAGTCGGATGGAAAAGAAGATGAAGTGGTATGCGATCTCAGCTGCGAAAGGAAAACACGTGGCTTGTTTGTAAGGCTTAACCTGGCCAGTTATAAATGACAAATTTAACTATTTTAGTCAAATAATAAATAAAGCATGGAATTAACTAAGTAGTTAACGCTAACTAGCGTTCGACTTGTAATATGGCTGTGATATTAGAATACAAGAAATTTCTCTTGGGTTTTGGAAATATAGGAAAATCAACATCTTTCATATAATCTTTATGCGCTTGTGGATTGTTACTTCTACAACCACTGTATACGCATATTTTTGATCTCACCATATTCGTTCAATTTAAAGAAATTCGTTTTAATTATTTAAAAAATTACAATACAAAACCGCCGATGGAACTTGAAAATACCCGAGAATAGCAGACATTCATAGGGAAATGCGTACCTGCGACCCGTCCCTAGCGTTAGTTAGTTACATGGCTCATGCAAGGAAAGATCGAATGATTTTAACACTTTGTGCCAAGAACTATGTAATAGACTTGATCTTTACGGACAATTATTATTGCTCTTTTCAGGCTTGGTTACAAACTACTGTCTTTTCGAAACCATGAATTGGTTTTAATGACTCATCTACCGCGGATTCTTATACCGGAAAAACATCTAAATCAACTAACTAGCAGACGACTAATAAAAACTATGGGTGAAATATACAAATACCTTTATATATATATATATATATTTGTAATAACCAATCAAACGCAAGGCCTTTCACGTCACCGAATTTTACGTCATTTATGGCGTTTTTGGCCCCACACAGATTGTTCCGCCACAAAATACCATAGGGGATATGGAGAGATATATATTCATTCCAAGTAGCGCTATGAATTCCTGCCAAAATGTATAAACATTGTAATTTCAATAAATCATAATTTTAAAAGTTTAAATTGAAAATTATAGCAGGTTTTCCGTTGAGTTTTCGTTGGGGGCGGGGCTAAATAGGGGTGTGGGAATTTGTGGGAAATCTACTATCCAGCAATGGGAGTTTCAACTTTCGAACATTTCCAACACTTCTACTTGGTTCCATGTACACCGTAAAAATTGTTAGCTTCCTCGTTGAATTCTTGGTTTGTGAAGCCAATCAATGATCATCAGTAGTGTTAAAAATAAGCTTTAGAAACCGAGAATAATTCCAAAGGACCGTGGTTTTAAATTGAAACCACGATATTAAACGCTTTTTAAACACCAACACTTGAAGTTTTTTTTTGGTCAACTATGCGTCGCGTCGGTCCAATTAAACAGTCGTTGCTAATCTAATTGGACTTTTAACGTGGTTTTTTAAATCAACCAAAATGTTTTTTGGACCACGATAGACGTTTTCCGGACCCTAGGCAAATGTTTCTAACCGGGACCGATGCAGAATTTAATTTTGTTCCTAAAATAACTGTGAGGAAAGCTACCTTTAGAATATGGGCCATAGTTTGGAAGTGGGGCCCATAGTAGCGTTTATTACATGGTTAGTAACGTGGCTCTGATTTTTCCTAAATAACTTGACAGAACAGTACGTAACACAATAAGGATAATTTGTTTATTTTAAGCTAAGTACGATCATGTTTCTAACACTATTGTACAAGAACTGCATATTGCACAAACATTCGAGTTACTCCGTAACTTTGATAATGGTCGCTATTTCGAGTGAGACTTCTGCTCCGGGAAAAAGGTATGCGTGATTTCGTGTCACCTGAGAGTGAAATAACTCTTATAAAAATAGGTAATGCCAAAGTTGTTCGATATTTAAAGAGAGTATAAAGTTGATAATTTAAAGCAAGTGTCGGCTCTAGGGATAGTAGCTCTTTTTTCAACAGATGTCGCTAGCGTCGAAATCAAAACAAGTTGCTGAAGCTACATTTTGACCCAAAAGGCGGGACATAAAAGTATGCTTCGCGTTGAATGGCTCGTTTGTAAATTTGTCAATAACTTCAATTATATAAATTGTTTACAATATATTAAAATGGGTTATATAATTTAGGTTAAAGTTCACTAACGACGTAAGTAGAGTAAAAGTGGTCTAAATATAATACTCTATAATGGCTCTCTGACGACGTTATTGTCTCGCTATTTTGAATTTTAGCTTCCGTTCCCATTAATAGGTGACTCCACGCTCTCCACTAAAGTCATTTTTTCGAAGATTCGCATAGATTCATGGCCATCTCTAATAACAGGGGCCTTTTCATAATACAGGTGGCAATGATAGAGCCGACAGTTGCTTTAAAGTCGAACACCAATTTCACATTTCTGCGATAACATTCTTCAGGAGTTCGGTAATTGGCGCTAGTGACGTTAAGTTGCGGTAATTTCGATTTTATGGGCTACAAGAGCGGTTGAATTTCCCGCCATTTACGATATTGCCCGAAAGTCCTAAGCTTTTTAATCCTTCTTAAACAAAGTACAGTAGACGCCGCGAAGAAAGTCTTTTATTTATAGACGAAACTACTTGAAAACCCACAAAATAGTACTCATGACCAAAATTAATAAATTTATGTTTTGTTTCAAGATTAATTTTTATATAGTAGATACCTTTTTGTGGATTAAGAAAATGAAGCGGACTTATTTGAGTGGATATGAAAAAAGGAAACAAGCCGCAGCGGAGAAGAAAATTAGTAAAATTCCAAAGCTAACATCTTGGCTCAAATCAGATGTAATGACAGTTACCTGTACCAGTTCTTCTGAAAACGCAGCATCGCCATGTACATCCGATTCTGCTTCCTATCAAGAATTTACTCCAGTTGTAGATAATTGTAAGGAACAAGACATACCCGTTCCTGCAGATACTGGGGAAGTTATGCGAGTTCTACAACAAGAAATAGACGTGTCGTTTACTACAAAAGGCTTAGAGAGTCTCGTCACAGATATACCTGTTTCTGCAGATTCAAGGGAAATAGATTTTCCGACACCTAATCCTTAAACGGCCACGAAGACCGATTTGAAAAATTACGTCACAGATCCTGGTTTATGGTCTATTAAGGATAACGACACCTTGGAATACTGGATTCGTCAAGGACCAACTTCATGTCAGAACATTGATTGCGACTTTTCTAACTCATGCAGACTATATGTCGAAGTCGGAGGACACAAAACTAGGTCACGCTATTTATCTAAGAAGGTTTTCAATCGTGAATTACGAAATGGCGAGATGGTTAAAAGGGAATGGCTAGGGGCTGTTCACAAATTACGTAACGCAGAAAAACCACTTTTTAGACTCCCCCCTCCCCCTCGTAACAAAAAGTAACAAATGGAAAGACCCCTCTTCTCAAATTACGTAACAAATATCGACCCCCCCCCCCTTATATTATTATAGTACGTAACAACTAATATGCTGGTAATAAAGTACAATATTAAAGATCAGGTACTAAATTTTATTGTTTGTAATTTAAACTTGAAATGACAACTGTATTTTTATGCAACACTTTATACCCACCCATGGGTTTTATTGTGGTGTCTTATCGGGGAACGCTTTTCCGTAAGCAGATATGAGGGACGTAAATAGAGCGCTTTTGTCCATTTTTAACAATGAAAAATCAATCTAAACTGAGGAAAAAATTTAAAACTTTAAAATTCACGTGGTAGATCCAGACTAATCGTTCTCGCACTTTTGTCCATCCCGAGCGGGGGAAAATAGGCGAAACTGTAGATCAAGGTCTTATGAAATTCTTTTAAACGTGAGTAAACCAATGAAAATGCTTATGTTTTTAATAATTACGACTGTTTCTGAAAGTTATGAAAATTTTATTCTACGATATTAAAAATAATATGTGTTACGTAACATTTTAGTGAACCCTCCCCCCCACGTAACAATTAGTAACGCTTGCACAAACCCCCTCTCCCCCCCTACCGCGTTACGTAATTTGTGAACAGCCCCCTACTTAATTCACCTTTTCAAGGTCGTGTGTACTGCTTTGTGTGTCGTCTTTTGTCCAAGAAAGAATCTGCATTTGCAACATCTGGATTTAATGACTGGAAACACTGCATTTATATAGAGGCACATGAAAATTCAGAAGAACATCGCAACTGCATGACAGCTTATTTGATAAGACATAAAGAAATCGGAACTGTGGATTCCATATTAACTAAACATCATCGTTCAGAACAAGAATACTGGTATAAAGTGTTAACACGTGTGGTTTCTGTCATTCGCTTTCTAGCTTCAAGGGATTTGCCGTTTCGTGGATCAACCAAAAATGGTAACTTTTTAGGTATTCTAGATCTTTTGAGCGAGTTTGACCCTTTTTTAAACGAGCATTTAAAATTGTACGGAAATCCAGGAAAGGGTCACGTCATATCTTTCAGCTAATATTTGCGAAGAATTTATAGAAATTTTGGGGCAAAACGTTCTTACACTGTTAAAAAAATTCGTTAACTTAGAACAGTCTGTTCAAAAATGAACGATAGCGTTCTAAAGGTATGTAACAGAGAACGGAGTGTTCAAGATATTATATTTCGTTCAAATAAGAACGAATGCTCTTTCGCCCTCTGGAGGAAGGTTTGTAAACTACACAATAGAATAGATTCGTTCCAATAGCTAGGAGATCGTTCCCCTTAGAACAGGTTTTACACACAATCCTATATGGATTTCTTTGTATTGTCTTCATGTACATGTACTAACATATAAACGTTACACTTTCAACATATGACCAAAAGTAACAAATAAGTGTGACACTATTTTGCGGAAAACGTCGTAAGGCCAAAAGTAACAAATTAGTGTGACACTATTTTGCGGAAAACTTCGTATGGCCAAAAGTAACAAACAAGTATAACATACATATAGTATTAAATGAGTGGTTTAGAGTGCGCTTTGTTATAGGTAGTTTTTTCGTACATTATTATGTTGTTTTAAGTTAGTGTACTGGTTGATTAAACTATTACTCGTAGTTATTTATTTACAGGGTGAGTAAGAACATGTTGTAATTAAGTTGTTTTTGTAGTTTTATGTACAGTGTGTTTGGAAATTTACTGAAGATTCAATTTTATTGTTAGAGCGTAGCTCCTTCACTAGCGACTCAAATGGCGTTAGGTCTGTAACGCTTTTTCTCAGATACTACCCCACCTATTGAAAAGAAACTTCACACAAATAACGATATAAATAACCTCCGTGTCCCAACGAAGTAGAAAACGAAAAAGGGTTGTGAAAGGTCCGAATTTATAGGACACGCACCGTTTTTGGTTAGACGTTTTCAGCATAGGAATAAATTCTAACTTCGTTTGTTACCAGGTCTCGGCCTTTAAACTGAGAATAGAATGTAATATCTTTTGCGCTATGAAACGGTTTTATTTATTTTACGCGTATCACTTACGAGGTTGATATTTTAAGCTTAATAGGATGGTTGTAGTTGAGGAAACTTGAGGTTGGAACTAAATTCAAATAATCTAGTTTTAGGCCTGGTTTTTCTATTCGGTGGGCGTTAGGTTAGGTTAGTTTATTTTTATTAATTTAGCATGATGAACTGCCGGCAGGAGACATGAGCCATAATTTAGAAAGCAATAACGATAAAGCATTCCAAGTCGAACGAGAAAATGATCCACGGCGTTCTACCGCGAACGGCAAAGCGTTCGACGGCGAACGACAAAGTGTTCCACCGCGAACGACAAAACGTTCTAATTTGAACAAAGAAGGTTTGTTCAATATAGAACATCTAAGTTCAATATTGAACCATCAACCATCGTTCTTTATCGAACGAATATTTTTTGTTCATATAAGAACAAAATAGCGTTCTGTTACAGGGACAACCTTCTGAACGGCGATTTGTTCAAATTAGAACAATTTTTTTAACAGTGTAGTGCTATTCTAGATGAATTAAAAAAATCGAAGTACTATTCTATAAGTGTAGATTCAACTCCGGATATAACCCATATTGATCAACTTTGTTTTATCGCCCGGTACACTCTAAAAATTACAGGTTTAAATATGGCATATAATTGGTTAAATGGAAATTGTATACCATTAATGGCGAAAATTAGGGATGTATAATGGTTTGTAAATGCTGTACTGGTTCTAAACCATAAATATAGTTAAAATTCTTCCATTGTTGGGTAGCCTTTAGTGTGCTGCTGAAAGCACTATATTGGTTTAAAATTAAGCAGGAAGCCTTTATTATACTGTTGAAAACACCATAATGGTATATAGGGAAACTCTTTTTATATTTGAAATAAACCATTATTGTGCTATTTAAGTCAGCATTATGGTGGGAAGCTAAACTATTCTTCCATTTTTGGGTTACCCTTAGTGTGCTGCGGAAAGCACTATACTGGTTTTGAAGTAAGCCTTTAATGTACTGGCAGGAAACCTTTACTATAAAGATGAAAACACCATAATGATTTATAGTTAAACTCTTATTATATTTGGAATAAATCTTTATTGTGCTATTTAAATCAGCATAATGGTGGGAAGCTAAACTATTCTTCCAATATTGGGTAACCCTTACTGTGCTGTTGAAAGCACTATACTGATTTAAAAGTAAGCCTTTAATATAACACCGGGGAACCTTTACTATAAAGTTGAAAACACCATAATGGTTTATAGTTTAACTCCTACTATATTAGAAATAAACCATTATTGTGCTATTAACACTGTATAATGGTGGGGAGCTAAACTATTCTTCCACTATTGGGTAACCCTTAATGTGCTGCTGAAACCATCGAGAGAAAAATGAAAGCAAGTGTGGCACTTATCGAAACATTATGCGTCACTTTCAACGTATGACCAGATGTAACACATAACTCTTTCCCATTGATGAGGGAAAGGCTCAAACCTGGGACCCTTTGGTTGTACGGGCCCTGGGCATGTGTACCGGCTTTTATATACGAAAACTGTATGGTTATGCCACAGGCGTTACAAAAGTTATATTTCTAAGTAGGTGATGGTTGGTTTGAAGGCTGTGCATATGGTATCGTATTACCAGAAGTAACATAACAACAATAAGTAAACGATAACTGTATGGTTATGACAAAGATAAGTAAACGAAAACTATATGGTTATGACACAGATAAGTAAACGAAAACTATATGGTTTAGACACAGATAAGTAAACGAAAACTGTATGGTTAAGACACAGATAAGTAAACGAAAACTGTATAGTTATGCCACAAGTGTTACAAATTTAAGTGTATGGATACTGTATTATCAAAAGTAATATAATATAACAAGTAAATTTTTACGTTTTTCCTTGTTGAGGCTTTTTTTCGTACAGGGTGATTAAAACATTCTTCGTAACTAATGAAAATGTTAATTCAAATATTGCTTATAGTTAATGTATAATCGAGGTCGAGTTGGCGAAACGAAGAAGACCTCCATCAGCATCCCCCCTTTTGAAATTTTATTTACCGAAGCTTCGCCCCCCCCCCTCTTCTTGAAATGTTTCGTCAGCATCCTTCCCCTTGAGTTTTCCCTAACCATCGAAGTTATAGTTGGCAAAACCATGCCTTGCCCCCCCAATTCAACCACCTCCGCTACGCCCCTGAATGTACAGAATACTTAATTATGTTTTTGAAATTTAACTATAATATGTAAGATACACTTAAAACACTGCTTGGATTATTTATACTCAAATGTCCGTGGCATTTTGATTTCTACATTCGTTGAAGGTTCGTGGGTGGCGGCTAGAGGTGTCAAAGAGCGAGCCGAGTCGAGCTTCGAGCTCGACTCGGTTTAGGCTCGACTCGGTTTAGGCTCGATTCGGTTTAGGCTCGACTCGGTTTATGCTCGACTCGGCTTAGGCTCGACTCGGTTTAGGCTCGACTCGGCTTAGGCTTGACTCGGTTTAGGCTCGACTCGGCTTAGGCTCGACTCGGTTTAGGCTCGACTCGTTAGGCTCGACTCGGTTAAGGCTCGACTCGGCTTAGGCTCGACTCGGTTTAGGCTCGACTCGGTTTAGGCTCGATTCGGTTTAGGCTCGACTCGGTTTAGGCTCGACTCGGTTTAGGCTCGACTCGGCTTAGGCTCGACTCGGTTTAGGCTCGACTCGACTTAGGCTCGACTCGACTTAGACTCGACTCGACTTAGGCTCGACTCGGCTTAGGCTCGACTCGGTTTAGGCTCGACTCGGTTTAGGCTCGACTCGGTTTAGGCTCGACTCGGTTTAGGCTCGATTCGGTTTAGGCTCGACTCGGTTTAGGCTCGACTCGGTTTAGGCTCGACTCGGTTTAGGCTCGATTCGGTTTAGGCTCGACTCGACTTAGACTCGACTCGACTTAGGCTCGACTCGGCTTAGGCTCGACTCGGTTTAGGCTCGACTCGGTTTAGGCTCGACTCGGTTTAGGCTCGACTCGGTTTAGGCTCGATTCGGTTTAGGCTCGACTCGGTTTAGGCTCGACTCGGTTTAGGCTCGACTCGGCTTAGGCTCGACTCGGTTTAGGCTCGACTCGACTTAGGCTCGACTCGACTTAGACTCGACTCGACTTAGGCTCGACTCGGCTTAGGCTCGACTCGGTTTAGGCTCGACTCGGCTTAGACTCGACTCGGCTTAGACTCGACTCGGTTTAGGCTCGACTCGGTTAAGGCTCGACTCGGCTTAGGCTCGACTCGGTTTAGGCTCGACTCGGCTTAGGCTCGACTCGGTTTAGGCTCGACTCGGCTTAGACTCGACTCGGCCTAGGCTCGACTCGGTTTAGGCTCGACTCGGCTTAGACTCGACTCGGCCTAGGCTCGACTCGTTAGGCTCGACTCGGTTAAGGCTCGACTCGGCTTAGGCTCGACTCGGTTTAGGCTCGACTCGGTTTAGGCTCGATTCGGTTTAGGCTCGACTCGGTTTAGGCTCGACTCGGTTTAGGCTCGACTCGGCTTAGGCTCGACTCGGTTTAGGCTCGACTCGACTTAGGCTCGACTCGACTTAGACTCGACTCGACTTAGGCTCGACTCGGCTTAGGCTCGACTCGGTTTAGGCTCGACTCGGTTTAGGCTCGACTCGGTTTAGGCTCGACTCGGTTTAGGCTCGATTCGGTTTAGGCTCGACTCGGTTTAGGCTCGACTCGGTTTAGGCTCGACTCGGCTTAGGCTCGACTCGGTTTAGGCTCGACTCGACTTAGGCTCGACTCGACTTAGACTCGACTCGACTTAGGCTCGACTCGGCTTAGGCTCGACTCGGTTTAGGCTCGACTCGGCTTAGACTCGACTCGGTTTAGGCTCGACTCGGTTTATGCTCGACTCGGCTTAGGCTCGACTCGGTTTAGGCTCGACTCGGCTTAGGCTTGACTCGGTTTAGGCTCGACTCGGCTTAGGCTCGACTCGGTTTAGGCTCGACTCGTTAGGCTCGACTCGGTTAAGGCTCGACTCGGTTTAGGCTCGACTCGGTTTAGGCTCGATTCGGTTTAGGCTCGACTCGACTTAGACTCGACTCGACTTAGGCTCGACTCGGCTTAGGCTCGACTCGGTTTAGGCTCGACTCGGTTTAGGCTCGACTCGGTTTAGGCTCGACTCGGTTTAGGCTCGATTCGGTTTAGGCTCGACTCGGTTTAGGCTCGACTCGGTTTAGGCTCGACTCGGCTTAGGCTCGACTCGGTTTAGGCTCGACTCGACTTAGGCTCGACTCGACTTAGACTCGACTCGACTTAGGCTCGACTCGGCTTAGGCTCGACTCGGTTTAGGCTCGACTCGGCTTAGACTCGACTCGGCTTAGACTCGACTCGGTTTAGGCTCGACTCGGTTAAGGCTCGACTCGGCTTAGGCTCGACTCGGTTTAGGCTCGACTCGGCTTAGGCTCGACTCGGTTTAGGCTCGACTCGGCTTAGACTCGACTCGGCCTAGGCTCGACTCGGTTTAGGCTCGACTCGGCTTAGACTCGACTCGGCCTAGGCTCGACTCGTTAGGCTCGACTCGGTTAAGGCTCGACTCGGCTTAGGCTCGACTCGGTTTAGGCTCGACTCGGTTTAGGCTCGATTCGGTTTAGGCTCGACTCGGTTTAGGCTCGACTCGGTTTAGGCTCGACTCGGCTTAGGCTCGACTCGGTTTAGGCTCGACTCGACTTAGGCTCGACTCGACTTAGACTCGACTCGACTTAGGCTCGACTCGGCTTAGGCTCGACTCGGTTTAGGCTCGACTCGGTTTAGGCTCGACTCGGTTTAGGCTCGACTCGGTTTAGGCTCGATTCGGTTTAGGCTCGACTCGGTTTAGGCTCGACTCGGTTTAGGCTCGACTCGGCTTAGGCTCGACTCGGTTTAGGCTCGACTCGACTTAGGCTCGACTCGACTTAGACTCGACTCGACTTAGGCTCGACTCGGCTTAGGCTCGACTCGGTTTAGGCTCGACTCGGCTTAGACTCGACTCGGTTTAGGCTCGACTCGGTTAAGGCTCGACTCGGCTTAGGCTCGACTCGGTTTAGGCTCGACTCGGCTTAGGCTCGACTCGGTTTAGGCTCGACTCGGCTTAGACTCGACTCGGCCTAGGCTCGACTCGGTTTAGGCTCGACTCGGCTTAGACTCGACTCGGCCTAGGCTCGACTCGGCTTAGGCTCGATTCGGTTTAGGCTCGACTCGGCTTAGGCTCGACTCGGTTTAGGCTCGACTCGGTTTAGGTTCGACTCGGCTTAGGCTCGACTCGGTTAAGGCTCGACTAGGCTTAGGCTCGACTTGATATGTGCTCAGCTCGTTTATGGATCGGTTCGACAAAGGCTCGAAAAAAACTGACTCGAGTTCGACTCGGGTGGCGTTTTAGCTCGCCGAACCCTATTTTAGTCGCGCTCGTCTCGTTTAAGACTCGCTCGCCGCATAACTCGCTCAAAATGTCTAAAAGTCAAAATTTCAGCCGGAGAATCCAACCGTAGACCGGTTTCGCCCTTTTGTGGCTCATCAGTACTGTGTAGGATTTCTGGCTTTTCTCGAAAAACTACCGATATCACTAAAACTAATAAAAAGCTGTGTATATAGGGCAACACAGTTGTATATTCACTTAAAATGGTTTCCGATTTAAATTGCTCTGTTCGACTTGTTTAAAATACATAGTTGTACCGAGCGAGTTTATGAAAATAAATAACCACTTAAAATCCGTCAATTTATGTTTTAAAATTAATTACTTGAACAATAATAAATGCGGCTATTTTAATTGAAACCTTGGTCACCACTCGAGAATGCTATTTACAATTTTTATTCTAGCACCAAAAAATAAGTGTGAAACTAGACAGTTTAAAGGCCCATCCACACTATCCAACTTTAGTCAGCTGACAACTTGAAAGATTTTTGTCGGACGAACAAGGCGGGTAATGTGAACGTGTCAGTTGGTTAGTGTGAAGGAAAAATAAGTCAGGCTGACTAGTCTGCCTAATTTGGTCAGCTGACTAAAGTTGGATAGTTAGAATGAGCCTTAAGGGTTATTTCAAAGTGAACTGATGAATAACAACAAACATTTAGAACTTTTAATCAGTGCAAATGCAGACCGAGTAAAAGCACAGTTAACGCGTAACGTTCAATTGAATGAGGCAATGTAGAAATCCACAAAAAAATGCATAGAAAATGTTTTCAATAAGTAAAATAAAAAGGAACTGTCCAAGCCTAAATATAATTTTCACAATCAACTATTACTGTGTAAATCGTGTTAGGATATAAGACCGTTAAAGATCTTTGTTATGTACAGAAACGACAATTAAGGCCGCTAAATTCAAGACCACACTGACCTATAGGCCGAATTAGAGATCGCCCTTTTGCCCTGGTCTCAAGAAGCAGTTTTGCCGACCCAGTTTGAAACCCTACTGCTGACTACAGCAACTTTCACCTGAGTCTTAACGTACCCAGTACGACCTTAGCTTAGGCAAGCTACACTAATGAAATGAATACATTTAATTTAGTGCTCCAGGAAACCACATTTGTTTAAACGGTTTATTGTCTGGGTTTAAAATAAAGGCCAGCTATAATGTACCAAAAGTTTTATATATTCATCACCATCCATGATTATCGCTGAGCAACCACCTGGTTGCTCCCACCCCGAAAGAACGTCCTTGAATGCCTCAAATATAATACAGAATAATATGAACCTAATATCCATTTTTAGAAAGGTGTTACGATATGCGTTCCTTTAACCTTAGAAAGTAAGCTTTCGAGCTATTAAATAGCGAGTCAATGGTTTTTTCAAGCGAGGGCACTTGATTCGTTTCAGGGCTCAACTTTTTAGCTCGTAGTTCGATGCGTTCGCCAAGAAACTAGCTCGACTCGTTGCTCGCTCGCCAAGAAACTAGCTTGACTCGTTGTTCGCTCGATATGACATAGGCTCGGTTCGTGACACGGTTCGTTTTCTGCTGATTAACGAGCGAGCTCTAGAACTCGGCTCGATACGTTTTTGCTCGCTTCGACACTCGACTCATTTATTCTTAGCTCGACTCGGTTCGATACACTTCGAGCGTGTCGAGTTGCGAGCCCTCGCGAGTTTGCTCGGCTCATTGACACCTCTAGTGGCGGCGTTAGGTTAACGTAAGCCTACCTCTTTTGTTAATTATTAAATTTAGGTTTCTGTATTTAAATGGATTACATTTAATTATAATAAAGATTAAAGTTGTTTATATTAGATTCACCTACCTTCCACTAGCAAGGAGACTATCCGAGGTGTAACTCACCGATTTTGTTTAAATTCAGGGATTAAGTAGACCTTCATGTAACTTAAAAAACCCCAAAGGGAAAAAGGCGATGGGATTTAGTTTTACCATGGCAACTGAAAACGTTTTTGACAACTAAAATATTATATTTCTCTATGTAAATTAACATGGCAAAATCGAAGATTCTAAGGGTCACCCTTATGAAATTATTAAAGTTTTTTTAAACAAAGGTGGTTAAATTTGGGTAAATATCAAATTTTGGGAAATTGTCTCAATTTGGGTCGGTATTTTAAATTGGGTATATAAATTTAAATAATAATTAGGGTACAATCTACTATATGTTTTCTGATAAATAATGCTAACAGAACAACCATTACTGTGTTTGCAAAAGCGCAGTAAAGGTCTCCTGGCAGTATAGTAAGAGTTTAAACACCAACCATTAAGATGCCACTAGAAGAGCAGTAAAGGTCTCCCGGCAGTATAGTAAGAGTTTAAACACCAACCATTAAGATGCCACTAGAAGCGCAGTAAAGGTCTCCGGGCAGTATAGTAAAGGTTTAAACACCTACCATTAAGATGCCACTAGAAGAGCAGTAAAGGTCTCCCGGCAGTATAGTAAGAGTTTAAACACCAACCATTAAGATGCCACTAGAAGCGCAGTAAAGGTCTCCGGGCAGTATAGTAAGAGTTTAAACACCAACCATTAAGATGCCACTAGAAGCGCAGTAAAGGTCTCCGGGCAGTATAGTAAGAGTTTAAACACCAACCATTAAGATGCCACTAGAAGCGCAGTAAAGGTCTCCTGGCAGTATAGTAAGAGTTTAAACACCAACCATTAAGATGCCACTAGAAGAGCAGTAAAGGTCTCCCGGCAGTATAGTAAGAGTTTAAACACCAACCATTAAGATGCCACTAGAAGTGCAGTAAAGGTCTCCGGGCAGTATAGTAAGAGTTTAAACACCAACCATTAAGATGCCACTAGAAGCGCAGTAAAGGTCTCCGGGCAGTATAGTAAGAGTTTAAACACCAACCATTAAGATGCCACTAGAAGCGCAGTACAGGTCTCCCGAAAGTATAGTAAAAGTTTAAACACCAACCATTAAGATGCCACTAGAAGCGCAGTACAGGTCTCCCGCCAGTATAGTAAAAGTTTAAACACCAACCATTAAGATGCCACTAGAAGCGCAGTACAGGTCTCCCGAAAGTATAGTAAAAGTTTAAACACCAACCATTAAGATGCCACTAGAAGCGCAGTACAGGTCTCCCGCCAGTATAGTAAAAGTTTAAACACCAACCATTAAGATGCCACTAGAAGCGCAGTAAAGGTCTCCCGCCAGTATAGTAAGAGTTTAAACACCTACCATTAAGATGCCACTAGAAGCGCAGTAAAGGTCTCCCGGCAGTATAGTAAGAGTTTAAACACCAACCATTAAGATGCCACTAGAAGCGCAGTAAAGGTCTCCCGGCAGTATAGTAAGAGTTTAAACACCAACCATTAAGATGCCACTAGAAGCGCAGTAAAGGTCTCCGGGCAGTATAGTAAGAGTTTAAACACCAACCATTAAGATGCCAGTAGAAGCGCAGTAAAGGTCTCCCGGCAGTATAGTAAGAGTTTAAACACCAACCATTAAGATGCCACTAGAAGCGCAGTAAAGGTCTCCCGGCAGTATAGTAAGAGTTTAAACACCAACCATTAAGATGCCACTAGAAGCGCAGTACAGGTCTCCCGCCAGTATAGTAAAAGTTTAAACACCAACCATTAAGATGCCACTAGAAGCGCAGTAAAGGTCTCCCGCCAGTATAGTAAGAGTTTAAACACCTACCATTAAGATGCCACTAGAAGCGCAGTAAAGGTCTCCCGGCAGTATAGTAAGAGTTTAAACACCAACCATTAAGATGCCACTAGAAGCGCAGTAAAGGTCTCCCGGCAGTATAGTAAGAGTTTAAACACCAACCATTAAGATGCCACTAGAAGCGCAGTACAGGTCTCCCGCCAGTATAGTAAGAGTTTAAACACCAACCATTAAGATGCCACTAGAAGCGCAGTACAGGTCTCCCGCCAGTATAGTAAAAGTTTAAACACCAACCATTAAGATGCCACTAGAAGCGCAGTAAAGGTCTCCCGCCAGTATAGTAAGAGTTTAAACACCTACCATTAAGATGCCACTAGAAGCGCAGTTAAGGTCTCCGGGCAGTATAGTAAGAGTTTAACTTCAAACCATTAAGCTGCTATTGGAAGCGCAGTAAAGGTCTCCCGGCAGTATAGTAAGAGTTCAAATTTAAACCATTAAGCTGCCATATTAGTAAGAGTATAACTTTAAACATTTGTGGTATTTGCAGTAGCATATAAATATATTTAAAATGGTTTATATACAAGCCATTATTAAACTCTATTTGATATTATAATATCAAATAAATCGTTTTATATTGCTACAGTAATGGTTTAAAATTAAACCAAATAAATAAATGTTAAATTATCTGGAAATATAAATGGTTTAGAACTAAACCAATTAAATTTAGAATGGTTTTTATGAAATCCTTCGATGGATTGGATTTTGGACAAAAAGTTTATACACATTAATGGTTTAAATTTAAACCCTTAGTTTTTAGAGTGTACACGCGAGGAAGTGCAACTGTGGAGCGTTTTCTCAAGTTTATACCTATATTTTCCCATAAATCAAAGGATCTAGCAGACACGGCTGTGGATTTCTTAGACGAGAACGATATACCGTTATGTAACTGCCGCGGTCAATCCTATGACAACGCCTCAAATATGGCTGGGCGGTATACTGGTTTACAAGCACGAATACATCAGTTAAATGAGTACGCCATCTATGTTCCTTGCGCTGGACACAGCTTAAACTTAGTAGGATTAAAAGCATTAGAGTGTCGTCAACAATCTGTAAAGTTCTTTGACTTTGTTCAACGTTTATATTCATTTCTCTCGGCATCTACACATCGATGGAATATTCTAGTATCATCTTTAGGAAATAATCTTGTGGTAAAACTTCTGTCGGACACGAGGTGGTCTGCTCACTTTGATGCTGTAAACGCTACCCATGTAGCACAAAGTAGTCGGCCCGACTGCTACGAATTTCGTCGGGAAGACGGTGTCGGATGTGCTGTCCATTCAGTGGCAACTGAAGAGTCGGGATGTCCTACCCAGCCTACTGTTTGCCGACTGATTTTAGATATACTGTCGGCCCGATAATAATCCTCCTTGGATCCGCTACTATAGCGGGAGATAGGTGACGTCATTCTCTCTGGTGACATTAAATTCTTGGCAGAACCACTCTTTGAGCTCTGATTGGCTGAGATCTGGCTATCGTCTGCCACGGCGTTTGGCCCATTTGCCAGTTACACGGCAGAATTCTAGTTACCTATGAGATTTCTATGGGTCGGGCTTTAAGGCGAAACGTCGTGTGTGAAGTCTTCAGTCGGTAAACCCTACAATATTTTGACCAGAGTATTGGCTAGACGTAATTTTAAATTCTAATTTCTACAGTCGGCAAAGAGTCGAAAAATTGGACCAATATTATTATCTTTAATAAAAATATTGGTCGGTATTACCGACTTTAAATTAAGAGGTGGAAAAAAAGTCGGCAAATGCGACTTATCTGAAACTGACTGTCGGAGAGCCCGACTCATGCATAACTATTTGAACAACAGACGGCAAAGAGTAGGAAAATTGGACCACATTTTTTCACGTATTTCATATGTCGGGCTTGAGTCGGTTGCAGTCGGGAGAACCGACCTGACTGTTATCCGACTATCAGACTCTTAACCGACTACTAACCGACAGTGCTGTGCTACATGGTATACTTACGCGAGGAGAGAAGCCGTAGGATTACAGAAAAAATTGATAACTTGGAAACGATATTTCTGACACCCAGGGGTCCCCAATCATGTAAAGATGACCCTGATGATCGTGATATAAAAATGACATGAAATTTTGAAACTAACTTCTAGTCGAAGGATATGAAACGTAATAAGCTAGCACTGACATCTTTTGTGTTTACAAATATCCCGAATGATATTTTGGGTTGTTTCTCCACGTTTATTAGATTTTGAGAGGAAACATTTAAAGCCATCTAGACTTTAGAGTAGCCAAAGATACGAGTGGTTAGCATCATAGGCGGACAAATGAGCGGATGGGAACGGTCATGTGGTTTACTCTTGAAATAATAGCCGTGGAAAAGCCCTGCGATAGACCATGGATAATTAATGTATGAAATAGTGTATACATTAATTAGTCCATGGATTAACTCTTACGCTTCTAGGATAATAAAACACTCGTTTTTGCGGTATTACGCTGGGCGGGTCCATTTTTCCTTATTCTCCATCTCTGCCAAAGGACCGAGGCTGGATCCAATGGCCAACGCGCGGGGGCATAGAAGAGAGGGAGGGAAAAATAATGTAGACGGGGATATCCGTTATAACATAAGTAACGTAATAACAATAAGTATGACACTTCCTATTGAGTTAATCCTAATTTTCTAACCAAACCTTTTTTCGGCACTGATACTCTCTACAAGCTGTGACTTGGACTCGCGACTTACCGTTTTGGATGACTACATTTTGCTAAAAATTTAAAGAGTGGGTTGCACGAAATTTTAGCTATGGCTATTAATGATTCATTAGAAAGAGCAAACATTTTATAGCAAGTACAGAAAATTTCATCAAAATCGGTTAAGTGGTCTTTGAATTATTACAAAAAGAAGTCAAAATGGTGGAGTTTTTCGACGAATTTCCAGACTTCTAAAATTTGTCTCGGCACCCATGACGTCAGAAAATGCGAAGCATATCATTGGCTAATTGTCTGTAATACATTTCTTTATATCTGGGATTAAAAGCAGGTTGATTTAACACCCAGGAAAAAGTCCTACGAAAAACGTTATGAAACCGAATGCTCCTTGTAAATTCTTCTTATTTCGATAATAAGCCTAACAGAATCCCTCCACTTCAGTTCCTTCCATTTTAGGAATAAAACTACAGCTTTGATTTGCCTCAAATTGCTCGTGCTACGGAGGAGCGAAATTCGCCGAAAATTTCAGGATTTTGGGGAGCGAAAAAGGTCAGTTTCGGACTCAAAGTTAATACACTTAGGCTTGGAAATTTGTTTCGACAATGACACTTTGGAAAGAGAACGTCCTGGGCTTCAAAACAAGCCCGCATTCATTCGTCTTTATTACTATCGATTTTTCGTGCAACCAACACTTTAAGCATTATATCGGAGAGCACGTTCTGGAGTCGCGAGGGGCTTTGGCTTTGATTAGAAGCCCGCGTGCGAATCACGCGTGATAAAAAAACATGAGCTCGTGTGGCCGAGAAAAGCCTTTTTAATTTTTATCATTTTAGCCTATTATATCGCCTATCTTTCGGGAACCAGATATTTCGGCTTAGCGGAAGTCTCGCATATTTTATCCACTAGAGGGCTCTGTGCTAAGAAAACATCTTGATTACGCAATAACTATGAAAATCAGTTTGGTTGTAAATCTCGTTAATTGTCTTACTTATTGTTATTATGTTACTTACGGTTAAAACAATAGCTAGATATTTGTTGCTGACACCCGAAAAGAAGTCTCTTTTGTTTCCGGACTAACGGTGACCTATTTAGTACCTCCAGTCCTGACCCTAGATTTGCTTAAAATTCGACCATTTTTTGTAAATCTGTACAAGTGCAGAATCTTTGTAATTTGTACAAGTCAAAAATAAAAATATCATAGACTTATGTAGAAATCATTTCCCCATCCTATTCGAATATAGCTAAAGATAAACAAAATTTGAGTATTTATTAAAGGGGAACGGTCAAGCTTTAACCTGTTAGATAGCCCTATAGCCCATTAAAAACTAAAATTTACGGCGTAAACCACATAAAAAAATATTGAGTGGTTAATTTTTAATAAAATAAAGAAATTTCGTTAAATCGAAAAACACGCGTCCGCCGTGACACCTGGTGAGAAGTCGGTGAGCCAGAAAAACAAAGTAAAAGCGCGCTGCTGAAGACGCTAAAACTTAGTTTCGCACGCGCGGCGCGTTCCAGTTATAAGAGACTTAAGCCTAAATTGTGCGATTTTAAAAGTTAGGATAGTTCGCAAATCGCTCATACGGGGTTAGGGGCGCTGGCGGCAGCCCCTAAGATGGCGGCGAAAATTCAAACCCAAAAAAACACCTGGCGTTATTTTTCGTTTCAACTTTTTGGGTCAAAAGCTTTTTTTTTCAAGACAAAAAAAGGTACGCATTAGTGTATTGAACGTCTTGTTAATCTTTTGATTAGGAAATAAGGCCATATTTGGAAAAGCTTGGCCGTTCCCCTTTAATTGTACAAAACTGTTCATAGCGTTCTACTCCTTCTCCGTTGAAACTTGAAGAGGTTAACGGTAATAGTAAGTGTAGGGAGCTGTTGGCTCGCGCGACATGAATGGCTTACCCCCCCTTTGTACGCAATTATTAATATTATATTACCTGGAAAGCATTTAAATGCGCGACTTGAATTATTTCAATTAATAGATAAAAGAAACCCTCAAATATAAAAACTTTCACTTGGCAGTTTTCAGTTTTTGCCCCGAAAAAGCCGAAAATTTATGCATTTGGATAAAATTATAAGCCTATCATTATGTCCCCATAAATTAAGGTCTAGCATAGAGGCCCGTGATAATTTTTTTCAGGTCAGGGTAAAATAATTTCGATCGCGCGGTTGAAGCTATTTATCCCCGAGAATAAACGATCTTTGAAAGTCGAGGGTAATTTGCAACGATCGCGCGGACCAGACTACTAACCCCCGAAATCCATTAGCCCGCCTATTGGGGGTAAATAGCTTGGTCCACGCGGTTGTTGCTATTTGCCAACGAAACGCTCAAACAATTGATACATTATTATTAAAAACATAAAAGTAAGGGGGTCGGTTGAAATCCTAGGCCCCGGAAAACTGCCAGCGCAGTCCCAAGGTAGTGTGAACAAACCTTCAGGGCCAGATTGACCCTAGTCTCAAAAAGTTGTTTTGGCACCCTAGTTAAAAAAGCGCTCTTCTGCACTAGCCCTAAGCCCCTGTATCGAGTTCTGCCCCCGCCCACCTTTAAATTATGACACTATAAAATACAGAAATCCGAACTTTATTACAACAAAAACCTTAAATAGGGTAGCTTCGAACTCAAACGTGGGTTTTAAAATTTGGAAAGTAAAAAATAAGGCGAAGGTTATTACAGGACAATCTTCTTGGCAACCATGGACTTCAACAGCGTGATGGTCAGACTGTTGACGAATTCGGGTCCCAGCTGATCCCAAGGAGCTGGATGTTTGTTGATGTCGTAATTCTCGACGATGAAGTTGACCGCGATTTTTTGCAACTCTTCGGATTCGTTCTTCACAGCCGCTCTCAAGATGTCTGCCATATTCTCCACGTTTATCTCTTTCTTCATTTGATGAGCGCACAATGCCTTTAAGCCACCCATAACGCACATGTGAGCCAGTTCCAACAATTTCGAACAAGTTTGGGGAAAATTTGTTGGGGTCTGAGCAGTGTAGACGTAATGCAAAAGATCCTCGACCACGTCCGCCTCGAAGACATCGACCCAGTTGACCACACTCTCGGTTTTCTCCAACATGTCTACTTCAAACATTTTGGAAAAATATTCTGACATCCATGCCAGCACCACCTTGTGACACGGGAAATCCTGGTCCTTCGTCTTGATAACAACATCGGTCGGGCTACCTCGACGTTCGAGGATCCACTTCAACGAGGCTTGTGTTGGGGACTCAACAACATAAGATCGAAAAGTGACTTCTACCATTACAGCTACTAATAAATGTGACGAAAAGGCTACCTCTTTGCTGAATTTAAACTGGTTGTAATTCTGGCCCATCAAATCACTGGTTTCTTCCGCCAATACTACAGTACCAGCCGTGTCATTACAAGTTATCTTAATGACATAAAAACTTTTTTCGTATATTAAATTTTTTGTTTGTTTTCCTGACAGGGAGAAGTTATAAGTATAACAGAAATAGGTCAACCCGTTATGCCTACTGCTCCACGACTGCCTAGACGACGCCCAGTTGAATTCCCACGAGTGGGTTTCTTCACTGCCAGCACAACTAACAGGGATTTCCACAGCAACGTTGTATCCTCTATCTGTTGGCAATTCGAGAAGAACAGCTTTCCGCGGGAAACGACACACATCCGTAGCCCCTGAACTCATGGCGTAAAAGTACTATTCCTAGTTTCTAACAATATCAACTGAGTTAAATATTCCGTTAGGTTTAAAAAGCGGAGATGAAATACTCGCGACGCCGAATTAATAAAAAAAAATGAACCTTCAACCCTTCCCCCCTCCCGCAACAAAGCACGATCAAAGGTTATAAGGCTAGGCTCATTTTTTATCCTTTATTGGATCTAAAAAAACCTGTACAAGGAATAGAAACTATACCTTTTACCAGTTTCCGAAATTCTTATCCCAATATTACAAAAATTACCTGATTTAAGTTTCTTTTTTCCTTGTGTATATTTTATTCAGTGATACATATATATATAAATCCGTTTTTTTTTTTCAAAATAAGAAAGATATTTATTTGGTGCCTATGACAGCGGGGTCTTCGCACCACACACTCCAAAATTACATAAACGGACTTAGCACCAGAACAAAGAAGAGGAAAAATTAAAAAACAAAAACGAAAATAGAAAAAACTGACAACAGACGAAATCTGTCAAAGCCAAACGTAAAACTTTGTAGATGGCACCCAAAAAGAAAACAAAGTGAAAAATTATTGATGACGTAAGAACCAGAAGTAAAACTAGTATTTGACTGCTCGAGACAGGACGAAGAAAATAACAGACGGGGGTCGAAATAAAGTTTTGTTGTATATAGAGGGGGCCTTCACACCAGGCGCGCAATTTGAAAATTAACAAAAAAAATCAAAACAAAACAAAAAATAAACCCGAAGAATACTGTACGAATGGTAGAATTTCACCAAACACAAAGTAAAACAAAAAACAAAATAAATAAACCGATCAGAATGTCAATGCACCGCACGTCGCAGAATAGCACAGGTGGCGATAACGATGTCCATACTTCATGTACCGCTTTAAGATCCCCCACGAGAGTGTTCGTAAGATTTCGCTTCTGGAGCGCTGAAACCAGCGCTGGTCAACACCCAGTGTGAGCGGGGCAGGTGAATATTACGTGGTACGCGTCATCGACAGCTCCGCAGTGAGTGCAAGCGGCCGTCACACTGAGGTTGACCCGGTGTAGGGTCGCATTTGTGGGAAACCGACCAGAACCTAGTCGCGAGAGAAGAGTAAAGTCTTGGTGCGAGGGTTTCAAATGAAGTATAGCGCTTGAGCCGGGAAAAGGTTTTGCCTTACGAAGAGGCCGCAATACCCTACTGGTCTGCCAGTCCGTACTCCACTCCGCTGAGAGAGCCCGACGACACGCACACTTTATTTTTACAAGAGTAGACGGGAGGAGGAGGTCCACTCTGGAAGGGAGCTGGAGCCCAGTGGCCGAGGCGCGACGATCGGCCATCTCGTTTCCTGGAACTCCCACGTGTGCTGGACACCAGATTAGAGAAACCGGATACGGGTACTTATCGCAAAGCTCCTGGATACAGATGGCCACCGGGTCCATCGACCGACTTAGCAGTTGGGTGGGTGCGCTTTTAGAGTCGGAACAGACAACTACCGACGAATGATTAATAGGATGACCGGAGTCCACTAAATTAACCGCACCAACGTTGAGGGAGGGAATTGCGAAGGCTGCACCCACGACCCCTGAATCGGAGGAAGCCGAACCGTCCTTCGCGTGAGGTTCGAGAGTTGCGAAAAAAAGTTGCCGTAATTGTTCAGAATTGTTGTCATTCTTAGGGCTGGTGAGCCAGCGCGAGATAATGGTCGCCGACGGACCATGGTGGGGTCGTCGCAGTGACGAGGTGGTGACTAGTAACGTGAAAAGGCCAATCAAGATTGCAGGTCTGACCCAGGTACCAAGCCCTAAGTATAAAGGCAGCCTGCTCTTTGATAAGCGATGCTCCAAAATCTGCAATTAAGCAAGGTCCCGGCGCAGGAGAGTGCGGTAGAAGTCCGGAGTGTCCACCGCCACACATGGATTAAGGGTGATTATATCCAAATAGTCTCTCCTATTGCTTAAGGGCGGAATGGCCGCTTCGGCCTCCATTAAACTGATAGGATTTTGAACTATATCCAGTTTCTTGAGGGCACAAGCTGGCGCCGACGCGTAAAGGGGAGTAGAGTAATCCAGTCTGGAGCGTACCAGGTGCGTATACAGAAGCCGCAAAACCTTATGACCTGCACCCCATTGGGTACCCGAAACCGCTCGCACGAGGTTTAGTCTTTTCATCGAAGAGGAGGAAAGTTCCTCGATATGGGGAATCCAAGAGAGACCACCTAGGTACCTGTAGGTGGACACCTAAGTGAGTGGCTGATGGCCCAGTGTGAGAGTTAGGGCCGCCGGAAAGTCCGTGTCTCTAGAGAAGGTCATGAAATTGCACTTGAGAGGTTGAAAGTTTAATCCCCAGTTTGCGCCGTAGTCGGTGATCCTGTCAAGAGCGACTTCCTTCTGGTCCGTAAGGAAGTCAGCGCCATTTTTAAGGGTGATAAGTTTCCGAGGTAAGGACCCCGTCTTGCGCCAGTGAACCTGAGACCACACTTGGGTCAGAAGAGTGTGAGCGTTAATACTGGCACAGTACAGTCTCCAAATGTCCTTTTTTATCCTTGAATAGGCGTTTATAAAGAGCTCGTTCTTTCTTGTAGGAACCCTGAGCGGTGAGCCTTTCTACGAGCTGCTTGGACAGTCTTCGCTTTGGCCGCACAAGAGGAGTCCCACCAAGGAGGGGTTGAGTAGCCACCCTCCCTTGTAGTGGGGATCGTTTCTGACGCCGCCTGATAGAGGAGACACCCCACCGATTCGACCGTTAAGGGCCCTTCGCCCAGGGAGGCATCCAGGTTGATACGAAAAAGTTTCCAATCCGCCTCTTTATATTTCCAGAAAGCTGGGCCCCTTTGGGACGGGAGTGAATCCTTGCTATCTTTTCCGAGTAATACTGGGAGGTGGTCACGGGTTCCACTGTTCAGAACTGTATTTCGGCTTGCGAAAGCAAGATCGAGCACACCTTCCGTGCCCCCACACCGGCGTCGGGTGCTTTCACCCGAATTAAGATGGACCATGTGGTCATTGTCCTCCAGCCAAGCTTGAATGTGGCGGCTCGCGGCGTCTGTTTTATTGCATCCCCAAAGGCAGTTGTGAGTGTTAAAGTCCCCAAGAACTTTAACTGGAGTGTCCATGCCTCGAATAAGCTGATCGAAAAAGGCTTTGGGCGCCTTACCCCTGGGGTCGTAAATGTCGAAGAGCGTGATCCACCCCAAATGGAAGATAAGTTTTAAAACTAGAGATTGAACGCCGTCGCAAACTAGAGGTGGCAGACGAATCACCAGTCTTATTAACCAGGACCGCCACGCCACCACGGTCCCCATTCGCCGGAGAGGTCACCAGTGGTGAGATACACCGGGACCGCAGCGCCAGTGGACACGGCAAGCTCTGAAACTGGGTTGGGAAGACGGCGAGGGGTTTGACTCCTATGGCGGGTGGCAGCTTGAGCATATGTCCCCTGCCGGACTATCGCTCTTGCCTCCCAGAAAGTAACATCCTCTGTGCGACGAACCTCTAGAACCTTTTTTTTTTCTCCGACTTCGAGCTGTGAGACCCTTTGCAGTTGACACAGTATTCGATGGCCGTGCACCTAGCGTCCGGATCAAAGACACGATCCTTGCCGCACGTTGCACAGATTACGTGGGTCACTTGAGTGCGAAATTTCGACGCGATATGACCGTAGTGACGACACTTGAGGGGACGAGGCTGATACTGAAAGACAGCAAAGCTCATGCTGTAGAGAAAGATCTTCGTTGACTTAAACAACACTTTCTTCTCACGAAGCGCGTCTTCTATATCTCTTTTTTAGATCCGATGGAACGTGTATGATGCACCGGAGGGCCACTGTCGAAGCGGGCGTAGACTCCTCTACCTCAAATTTAAATTCGCTAAAAGCGCGCGAAGAGCGGATAATCAAGGATTCTATATTTTAAGAAGGATGAGATAATTTTTCTATTCCGTCAAGGCCAAAGATAAATTTTTCGTTTTATTCTCTTCGTGAAGTTAGTCTGCTAGTTCGCGATGGCTAGCGTTGTAAATACTATTAATCAAAAACTTATAAGATAACAAAAAAAAAACACTTTTCACAACGATCACAAATATTTCAGGTACGTTAATAAAAAAAAATTATTTGGCTTATATAATTAATTTTATAACTCGCATGCAAAAGCGCTTTTCTTTCGATAATATAGCTAAGCGTTGTCTTATATTTAGGCAAAATGAGAGCCAGAGTGGGAATTCAGTGTGAATAGAAAGCCAATTAATAGAACAAGATATTGAAATATTGCACAAGAAAGCATTATATTAGCTTTGGTTGGATTGATCCGAAAAATCCTCATTATTAACTCTGCTGATGATCAGACCACTGGAAATTCCAAAGACGAGGAAGAAAGAGTTGAAAGTAAAAGTTAAAATGAAAGTTATATGATATAAAAAAAGCTGTTTTAAATGTGCTATTTTTAACACATTGATTTTCAGAAATTTTGTAGCGTAACTTTTCAAAGTGCAATTGAATATGGGTTACATACCCTTGGCAAGCTGGTGAGTTTTGTTCCTGAAGATTTGGCCATATTTTATAGGGAAATGTCCAACATTTCAGCAGCCACTAAGTCCCCATTCTGGGAGAACGGTTTAAAATGGAAAAACTGCAAAATGCGACACTAAACAACAACTTTTGGCTTCACGCTCAAAAGTTATTGAGTGACGAAGACTTCCTGAATGATGGTATAAATTACCTCGTTAAATTTTCCCCATCAGTAAGTTATTGAGTGTAAAGAATCTAATGATAGACCTAACCATTTCCTAACTGTTCTTTATTTATTATTACAGATATATTTCCAATTATTTTAAACAAAGATCTTGTGCAACGAAATTTATTAGGGGATTTTAATTTTTTTTTGGAAGTCACTGAAACGAACTGCTATATAGTGAGAAACCAGAAATTCCAGTGGTTAAAGCTACTGTACCTGATGATAAATGTGATGCCATATTATATTATGTGGTTGGCTCAACCATAAACTCAGTTTGTGGAAAAAAAGGGTCAAGGTGATCTACTTAATGCCTTAGTGCTAACTGGAGTTAGTTCCACAGATGTTCGTCCATTATTATTCCATTATTATTCCTAGAGTAGTAAGCTGGATTTTGAAACAAAATAAAGGAGGATTAACTAAACTAATTGACAAGGAAGTGGAAATATTTTATGGGAAAGATAAGCCTTGCAAAACGGAAAGTGAAAATTTTAAGCGTAAAGAACTAGTATTAGAAAAAATTTATAATAATAATAAAATTTTAAAAGTATGGAACGAAATTTTAACTGAAGGTAAAGTCTCTAAAGGTCAAAATTTTAAGAAAATGTTTGAAAAATTAGTAGAGAGTTTTCTTAAATTAAGGGGAAAAGGTTTAAAATTGTATCTAGTCGGGAAGCATTTTGGTGGAAAAATGCACAAGTCAAAACCTGGGTTAAGGAAAGGATTGAAAAAAAAAAATTCAAAAAGAAAATTAAGTTTCAATTTTGCTTTTATTTTAGAATTAAATTCTGTGATATTGCAATAAATTATGTGATAATGAAACTTTTTACATAGTGTTTAATTTGTTTTTATTATTTAATTTTTCTCAACTATTGTACTCCCAGTTTCAGGTGCTTTTATCAAAACATCATTTTTATTTTATCCACGCCAAGACCAAACTGGAACACATTTGGCGCTTCTTTGTTCCCAAACGACCTTCTCTGATTACCAAACTCCTGCTCCAAGCAGTCTTGATTTAACCGATTGGTTAAAACAAATAGGTGTTTTTACAAAAGATCGGTGGTCACGTGTTTTCAGTAAGTTTGCGTCACTACGGTCAAATGAAATCTCGAAGTTGGCCGATAATTTAGTGTCGTCCGCTATTTAAGACAAGTCTTACCTGTCGTTTAGTTTAACAGTAAAGTGAAAGTTCTAACTGCTATAGAAGATTATTTATTTTTGCTGAGAATTTTATATCTTTCAAGGTTAGTAAATAAAAAATAACTAAAACCAGACTACCTTATAATATACATAACACATAAAAAGATATTTTTAATACAACCCTAGCCTTTATTTATCTATTTGTAACGCTGTTAATATTTAAAACTAAAATTGTCTATACGCGGGCCTTAGTATCAGCAGCCGGATCTTAGCAGACGATGCCTTGCTCAAACATACTGAATTCCCATGAGCCTCTATAGCGAAAATCTTTTGTAGAACCACCTATTGACTCCTTTTTTAACAGAAATCTTACGACTTCTGGTACAGATTTGGCAGTTGTTACTAAACCTTCAATTGTTTCCCGACTCAACTTCGTCATATTTCTTTGGGTGGAAGTGAAATCTCCGGTTTTATTGGCTACTTCTTCTTCCCAGTCCACAAAATATTTAATGAAATCGTTCCCAACCACTGAAGTCGGGGATCATCAACTGATCTGTAAGGGTTCAGGTTTATGTTGCGCTTATAAATCCCTTCATTCAGATTCCTCGTGATCATTAAATCGAAGAATTTATTCATTAATCTTATGAATTAGACGGTTTCTGGATATTTGTTTCCAAATTCCTCCTCGAGTGCATTAGCCACCGAGCATTGTAACTAGGGTTGGCCGATATCGGAATTTAACCCATTCCGATACCGATACCGATTTTTTTACCGATATGGCAAATCGGTACCGATACCGATTTTCCCGATTTTTTACCGATTTTCACCGATACCGATTTTTTACCGATTTCCACCGATACCGATTTTTACCCATTGCCAATGGTCTAAATAAAATGAAGGGTGGGTTGTATTTTGAGAATAGCTGATCGAATTTAGAAAAAAAACAAAATAATTTAAATTTTTAAATTTTTAATTTTTAATATTTAGTTATTTACCTCACTTAGGTACATTTAAAATTGAAATTATACTTTCAATTTCAAAATCGGTTTTAAATAATCGGGAAAAAATCGGGTAAAATCGGTATCGGAAGTTTTTTTTTATAATCGGGTAAAATCGGTATTTTAGACGCGAACCGATTAATCGGGAAAATCGCGATATCGGTGACCGATACCGATTTCATATCGGTTTGGGCCCAACACTAATTGTAACCCGGTCACCTGAATTAAAGGCTTTAAAAGTCGCTCGATGACTTAGGCCTAAGGTGGTGCCATGGGTATTAGCCTAGCTTATTATTATCGAACTCTCATTCATAAGAATGAATTAAGATTGATATGGTAAATTTTGGCATCAGTTTAATAGTTCTGTTGAAATCTTTTTCAATCAGAGTAACTATCTGAGTCCAAAGAATATGGTGGCCGTTCTTCCATAAGTAACGCGTTTTAGAATGATAGTTACTATTCGAGAAACAATTTCTTGCCGTTTTCATCAAATGAGGTGGGTCACAAACGAAATGCAAATAACGCTCTTCATCCATTGCGTACGTATTCACGCATTTATAACCTTTTTCACTTGTAAATTGTTTCATAACTTTTCTGTTGGTACTAGTTCCATCGAAAACAACGGCTAATACTTTGATTCCTATCATTTAGAGTTTGCTAATATATTCCAAAACTATGCTGTGTAAGGAATCGCTCGTCATGTTAAGACATGGAAAATATCCCACAGTGAATTTCATACTTAATATGCTCCTTATCATAACTTGTAATACGTGGGTGGCCACCCGAGCTTCATTTTTATGAATTCGTATTTCTTCTATTTCGTTTCCTATATCATTTAGATTAACAAAGCCTACAAGATCCCCAATATTTGCTTTATAAACAATGTCCTCCTTCACTTTCATTTCATCAAACATAAGACCGCTGGTGATCATCTTTACAGGAAGCTTCCGCCATTTCACTCATCTCCTGGAAAATTTCAGGATAAAGCCCGGAGAAGCGCCAATATGAGAATCGTAATTATACGCTTTGATGGTAACTGAAATGCCCCTGATGTGCGTAATATATCATAAGCTGCGGTAGATTTCTGTTTAAAATAAAGGCACCATTGAATTATCTTCGGGTGCTACCTACGATTACATATGTTTTTTTTACTTTAGGAGCTGATAACTGCTGTTCAGCGAACAAGCTAGCGAAAGAATCTGTAGGAAGAAAATTCTTGTTTTCCTTTAATATGTCCGTGAGATATTCACTCTCCATTGGAGTAAAATTTTGTCAATTTTTCTTTAATTAACCCAAAAACTTTAGCCTTAATTTTTTCATTTTCTTTGTTAAGTTTTCATTCCTGCGTTTGTTTTTAATTTCAACTGAAGAGCCCCTCGTGACAAATATTGGGTCCTTTTTTCCTTTTCTTTTGATTTTTTTTCTGAGCTCTATGTTGTTGTATTCTTTTTTTTAAATTTGGAACATTTACCACAAATTGATTTCCGTCGTAGTCTTTTCCTTAAGACAATGTCACATTTCCTCGAATGAACATGATCAGTAAAAAAAGAAATGTATCCGTCTTTTTCAGTGAAAATGTTAACAGATCCATGAATAGCATCAACGCTTGTAAACTCCGGTAATTGCGCAAGTATGGGATGATTAGACTTAAGAAACTGGCCATAATAATGCCGAGGCCCAAGGCAAGACCCCGTTGAATGAAAAATAATATACGGCTTCCTCAGAGGTTCCACCCTCCGTCTTGAAACATTTCATTTTGAAGAAAAAACTCATACTCAAAAAGCACGCCCTGCGTGAGGCCCCTATTTCTTTTTATAAATGCGAGTCCCTAACACAGTTGCCTAGAATGCCTAATGCCTATGCACGGAAGCCGCCACTGATAAGATACGAAAAAAGTAACCTCTGTCGGCCTCAATATTTCAACTTTAAAAACCTTTTTGGGAGCTCCCCCCTCCCCCATATCACTCACTGTAGGACGCCCCTGACCAGTGCTAATGGCTTAAGCGCCACCAGTTTTGAAATCCTGGTGACGCCACTGCACAAAAGATCGTTGGTCGAGTGAGCTCTCGGCTGCTGTGTCGTCTGCTATAAAAAGTGACGAAGCTTACGCGAGCTAAATAGTGTATCCAAGCGACTTTGTGAGCAGCCGAAGTTTAGCAGACGACGGTTTGCTCAACCTTAACGAACACGCATAAGCCTCTGCGTTCAAAAATCTTTCACGATGCTTTTGACGTCTAAGCATCCAAATGGCAAGGTTTCCAACAAATGTTCACGGTATATGTCTTACTTGTGATCGCATCGGGTGGGTTTCGAATCCGAGTCCTCCTGCATGACAGGCGGGCGTTCTACCAGTACCAAAGAACCTCCGATACTTAAAGGGGCTCCAAAGTTCGGTGGCAAAATTTGTGTAAAGTCAGTAAAGTGCGAAATATACGGTTGACTCTGCCCGCCTCTGCCGAGTGAGGGGTTGGGGGAATGAAAAGCATGCTCAATTTTCTTTTTTTTTTGCCACCGAACTTTGGAGCCCCTTTAAATCACTTTGTTGAAAATTAGAAATTCAGTTTCATCCAAAGCGTATATCAATAGTGTTTTATTTTTATACATGGAAGAAGAAAGCTTTATTCTTCCATGATAAATATAACGAAATTTTGGGTTCGATTTAAATTATTGCACAGAAGAAATTGAAATGTTGTGACTCGCGTATTAGTAATTATACAAATGAATTAACAAATCCGGCTACCGGGAATTGAACTCCCGGCGCTCTGCACTCCGAACGAGTGCTTAACCGTTGAGCCACCGACACTTACTGCACCGGACACTTTTTTTAAACATAAAGCTTAACGTTTCTCGGCCATTCTTTATGCTTTTTAATTTTGGAAGAGACAATTGTTTCTTTAATAGTTTTGTTATACATTATTTATATAATTAATAATAAAATTTGAGCTGAGCTTTTTTTAAAGACAATTCAGTGCAATTTTTTTATTTTAATTAGCAATATTTAAACGGTATGAAATCGAACCCGGATCACTAGATTTAGGCGGGTAATGCCTAAAGAATTAAAAAACTCGGACTCTTGGCTAAAATAATTGTGTATTATCTTGTATATAGCGGATACACCTTATTATTAAATTAATTGAATTAAACAAAGTTGTTTTGCCGACCGAGCGTAACCATCGAAAACCACATTCAGGGTATCATAAATTTGTATACCAAACGTGATCGGGCTGAGCTATTTAAAATACGAACCAATTAATTAATCTAAAATGAATATTACTTTAACCCTCTAGTAGCACAAATTTACACGATTAAAATAATTTAAAAAATTTTGAAATTCATTTTACAATAATTTTCGATGTTCAGCCCCGCTTTCTCGTAACGGCTGCGGAAGCGCTCCGGCCTGGAATCATTTGCGTTTTAAAACGTGGCAGCGATGCGTCGCTACCCACTCCAAAAAGACCCTGCTATTACTTAAGAGCATCGTGGGAACTAGGCCATTTTTTCCCGGTCATGTTAAGCCTTAGCCTACTTTGTTGTTCAACTACCAAGACTTCACGAGGGTACCTTTTAACAAGCAGGTAAATATCAATTGGTTTTGCTATTCTAATTTTATATTATTCTTGGCTTAGAATTAAGCAATTAAATTATTTGTTCTTAAAGAAAATATAGGGTTCCCCGCTTCCGGTAAACAATGGCTACGTTAAGCTTATGGAACGAGATTTTTTAAACACTAGTAAACGTTTAGTGTTGAAATGAAAACTATTGACTCTACAGATTTTAAACAGAAATATACTTGATATAAATTTAAATTGGGAATTTAGATTTCATTTTATTTCGCTACCTGATCTCCAAAACCTGGTAACTCGAAATTAATGGTTGGCGTTTTTAGAAAGAGCTTTTCAGCCTTCACTAAATAAAAATCAAGATAATTCACCACTTCAGTAACACGATCTGCGCAAACGCAGTGACTGACGCGCCATCTACTATTAAAGAAGAGAACTGCTTAGTATGCAATTTCCTTCTTCCGTTTCTACAAAATTTATATAGTATGTGCTCTCGGAAAACTTCCGTAAATGGCACAATAAATACTGAAGTGGTGAATTACCACATAGTTTCATAGTTCACGTTTAAAGTGAGAATAATTTTTTTAAAGCATGCGGTTTTATATTTTACAAAATTTATATTTTTATATTTTTATATTTCATACAGGATCTAATTGTGAATACACCGAAAATAGTATTCCAAAATGAAAACATTAGAGAAATATTCAATTCTCCCTTGGAGGTTAAAATTGACGGGGTGTCATTTGACGTCAACTCTATAAGAATGACAGTCGCATCCTTGTTTTCTGGATACCATACGTTTCAACTTGAGTATCCGACTTCCTTGAGAAAAACAATGGATGAATAATTTCCAGAAAGTGTTTTTTAAAATTGTAACAACGGATGTTTCGTCGCCGGTAGTAGGCATTGTTACATACAGAACAACTATAAGTTTATGGATCATGCTTTAGAATACACTTTAATTTTGTTTAAAGAATAAAGTTTAAATTTCAATAAAAACGTATTTTCTAAACTATGAACTTATTAATGCTGTAAGCTTACTTGTTCCCTTTCTAGCACATAAGCAATTAAACATATTTGTCCCCTCAAATTCACCATATAATAAAAATGATTCACGCACGCCTGTACGCGTTAATGTGAAGCTCGATTGTCGTTATATTGAACGACATATCGCTTAAATTTGAACAGCAATTCAGGTACGTTTGATCGCCAAAAGACTTAAATTTGAATGCCGGAACGCTTAAATTTGAGCGCCAAAAGACTTATGCCTACATTTGAATGATAAATCCCGCACATTTGAAAGCCATTTCAGGAAAATATGATAGACCCAAGACTTAAATTTGAACGCCAAAAGACTTATATTTGAACGCCAAAAGACTTAAATTTGAACGCCAAAAGACTTAAATTTGAAAACCAAAAGACTTAAATTTGAACGCCAAAAGACTTATATTTGAACGCCAAAAGACTTAAATTTGAACGCCAAAAGACTTAAATTTGAACGCCAAAAGACTTAAATTTGAACGCCAAAAGACTTATATTTGAACGCCGGAACATTTAAATCTGAGCGCCTAAAGACTTACATTTGAATGATATATCACGCATATTTGAACGCCATTTCGGGTAAATATGATAGACCCATGACTTAAATTTGAACGCCAAAATACTTAAATTTGAACGCCGGAACGCTTAAATTTGAACGCCTAAAGACTTACATTTGAGTGATAAATCACGCACATTTAAACGCCATTTCAGGTAAATATGATCGACCCAATACTTAAATATGAACTCTAAAACCTACATTTGAACGCCGGAACACTTAAATTTGAACGTCAAAAGACTTAAATTTGAATATTAAATCACGCACATTTGAACGCCATTTCAGGTAAATATGATCGCCAAAAGAGTTAAATTTGAACGCCGGATCGCTTAAATTGGAACTTCAGCAATCAAAGATGAACTGTGCGACTATTGGCTTTGAATGCTTTACCCATTCAGGATTGAATCTTCACTTTCAATATTGAATGTTAACCTAGCAGTCAAAGTTGAACGCCCCCGTGAGCACTTACATTTGAATGGTAAAGCATTCCACTACAGTGGCAAGGCATTGAATGCTGATGCATTCAATTTCTAGTGTTGTGTTTTTAGAGTGTGGATCTATTTTCTCCCAGTGGTACATAAACAGAATACTCTACATGGCTCAAGCTAGCATGGTAACCCTATAGAAAAATTGTCTTAAAATACTGCAGCTTTTAAAGATCTATGTAAAAAAAAAATACTGCGTGCCATACGCTTTAGCGTATCTGGTGTTTCTTCAAATTATATTCGGTCTGTATAAGCTTCGGTTGGCCCATTCTCTCCGCAAAATGCTATGAGCAAATATATAAAGTATATACTTCTCAAGTCTACTCAATAAATCTGTATCATATCTTCCGCAAACATCTACCCACCTCTCACACTTTGATCGATCTTTCTTAGGCCTTGGAAATGTAACGAAAAAAAAACACCATTCCCGTGATTTTCGCCACTATTTCGGCATAATGAAAACGCGCAACGTTTACTTTTTACCATCTTTCGTAATATAATTTGAAATAGATTATACTTATAAAGAAAAATATCTAAAATAATCTTAGTTTGGATTCTGCAAACAAATATTGTCGTTTACGAGCGCGCCATTTTAAGATAACTAGCGATTGGCGTTGAGCGTAGTGAAACAAGATGGCCGTCGTTAAGAGGCGAGCTTTAATTCCCAGGAAGGCGCCTGCGTATATTTCACACTGGTTATACGGCGGGCAACACATCCTTCTTAAAATATAGAATTCTTGGGATAATAGCCGCTTGATCTTCTGTTTTAGGAAAGAACAAGAGATCTCCTTGCGGGAGGGGTTGAAAGTGAACCCCTCCTCCAAAATGCCTACTCGTGAACCTTTTTTTTTTATTCAAAGAAGAAAGGGCTGATTGAGTCTGAGAAGACCGTGAGCCCGGCGAAACACCATTTGATTAATCAGGGCGAGATATGTGTAACGGCCACGCCAACGGGGGGATACGTGGGGACAGGGGTGGGGATACCCGTGGCGGAAGTATTCCGACCACCCGTTGGGGAATTGGTAGTCGTCCTCACACGACCATCCACAAACTCTGCCTCCCGGACGCCTGGGATTACTGGAGTGAGCCCCTACTCCCGGCTACTCGTGAAGCTTCTTTGTGCCGAGTTCCAAGAATTTTGCACCGCTCTGCATCTCCTACTAGCTCCATCTGAGTAGATTCTTCGCCATGCGGTCCACCGGAAATGGCTGACTTAGCCATTTTAAATGTTGAAAAAGAAAATAACGGGAAGGGAACTGGGGCGAAAACTAACAAAGCAGCAGAAGACCAAAGGCCAAAAAAAAATAGGGCAAGAAAAAAGAGAGAAAGGACAGAGACGAACAACGATACGCTTACCTCTCCGTCTCAAGAAAATAACATATCCGTAACATGTCTTGTTGGCCTTATTTCCCCCTCAATCTTTAGACGCCACATTTTAATTGTTCGAATGAAGAAATCATTAAAGTGTTTTGAGATTATTTTTATATCATGGAAACCATTATCTAAGTGGTTGCCATCTAGGAGCAACAAACACAAGGAGAACGCAGCTAGCCTTTAAACACGCTAACGCAGTGTTGTGTACAAATTTCATTGGACGAGCCTTTTCGCTGAGCGTTTTATGGGCGTGGGGGGGGGGGAGATAATTTCCGAATTTTCCCCTTCCGACGACAGTATCCAGCCCAAACCTAACCGAAGTCGGAGGTGGAGATAGGACCATTTGATCAGAGATAACCAGGGCCGTCTTTAGCTTTCAGGCGCCCCTGGGCTAATTATATTAGGCCGAGGGGCTAACCACTCTTAGAAAGTCTGTACACCGGATTACCCTTAGATTAGCACTGCCAAAGGTAGGGACTTCAAAGATTACGCCTAATCCCATTAGTACAGTCAAAGGTTCGGCTCTGTACACCGATTACGCGGAGTGATCAGCCCCTCGTATTAGGCGCCCTTTTATATATTTTTTATAGTATGTGTTTAACAATTAATAGCCAGACGGCGCCCTGGGGCTTAGCCCTACCTAGCCCAATGGTAGAGAGGGGCCTGGAGCTAACATCTCCCAGTGCGCCACCGCCCTCTTGGGTTACAAGAGCCGGACCCCGACTCCCCGGTAAAGCCACCAGTTATTGCACACCCTAACCGATTTAGGGCCCCCTTCCGACGGCAGCAGGCGTTAAAGCGTCTAACCAATGGAAACTGTACACAGGACAATGCGCGACTTTTGGCTCCTTGTGTGGGGTGCTGTGTTTGTTGCTCCTAGTTGCCATTAAGAAGAACTATTACACTTTATATTTGTATCTTTTCATTTTGCCTATTATAGCCCGAGACCTACTGCCTAGATTGGAAAAACTCTACTAGACATAGACAGTAAAGATTGATTAGCTTCCACGTGCAATTCTTGGCTTAAGGAGGCAATCAATGATAAAGCTTCGTCTGCCCCAGATATGGGCAAAATCATAAGTGATAGTGGAACGAAATAAAAATCTCCATTCTTTGCCACTCTCGCTTTTCGTCACTCGCCGAGTTCACTCTTCCGCAATGAGCGCGATTAGTCAAGGTCACTAATTTAACTAATATTCTTGGCGGGAGACTTGAATTCTTTAGCAAAAGTATTTCTTAGCCTCCTTTGCCCTTAATAAATAAAAATTAAATTTATAAGAGTGAAAGAACTGACCTTGATTACTTTCACTCTTTTCCCGCGAGCGAGCTCGGCGAGTGACGAAAAAGTGTATTTTATAAGGGAGTGGAGTGAGAAAAGTGTGGGCATGGAAAATCGCTAGTACAAACTCACTCCCGAGTTTTGCTCAACTCTGACTATTCTTACCTTCGCTCGTTTGGTGACCATTACTATTTCACCGCTGTAATCTATATTTCTGATTATTTTAAAAGTCAAAATTGAAACCACGATATTAAACACCCTTATGTTAGTTAGCTATTCGCCGATTGTATATCTTGCAAAATTGAAACGGGACATTCAAGTGCCATCTCGCGTGAAAATATTGAATTAACAAGAGACTGAGTCACTGATTTCGTTTGTTTCGTTGTGTTCGTGAAAGAGAAATTCTGGAGCAAATGATCACGCAATTTACATACATCCTGAACGAGCTCGAGAGAGCAAACCAACATAGTAGTTTAAGTACCAAAATCGAACGTTTTCGGTTCCATTAAACAGGACCACGATCGCAGTTTTACGGCCCTGGGCTAAAACTTTTAACCGGCCACTAATGCCATTTTCCAGAAATAACTGGGAGGAAACCTACCTTTAGAATATGGGCCCTTTGGTAGTGGGAGCCGACTTTAGTAAAGAAATAGCATAAGGCTATAAGGCAACTTGATGCGACACCTGGTCCACAAAAGGACGATGCGATTTGCGGGGTTCATTTTGATCAGTCTCCTTATCGTGAAAACGTCGTGAATCGCGAAAATAAGAGTATTCTCAGGTAAAATGCAGTGCGACTTTTAAAATTTTATTTATTTAATGTTAAGACGTTCCCGGCTTGTGTACAAACCAAAACGATACAAAATAATAAAACCATCATAAATGAGATCAAAATGAAAGAAATATAATGTTGATACATCCAAATTGCAATAAAAAATGCAAAGTAGATTTTGAAAAATACTAAAGCACGGGGCAAAGGAATCCACAAATACAATTAAAATATAAACCAAATTAAAAAACCCGGGAAAAATTTAAAATTAAATTATATGGAAAATATCTAAATTAATTAAGGATATACTTTGGTCATTGCTAATGTTGCTTGAGCTGGTGAGGAAAAGAAAGGATAAATATCGCCAACATTATTATTGCTTAACAAAGAAAGGCCTAATAATCCTACGGAATCATGTGGGGTTAATTTATCTATCTGAGAGTGTTGTTAAAATTCCCCAAATAAAGGATAAATCCGTAAGAAGCATTAAACTGAATAAAGGATAAATCTGTAAGAAGAGTTTTTAATTTTCAGTGAAGCGTAACTGTATACGTGGTTCTGTGGTAGAACGCTCACCTGTCGTGCAAGAGTGCACGGGTTCGAATCCCGGCTGGTTAAAAAATTATACTACACCCAATGACAAAAAGAGGGCGCTTTTGGAAAAACCTTTTCCCTGATTCTAAGAAACTGGGTACGCAGTGATTACCCTTTGCCCCGAAAATGCGAACGCGTTCGCAGGCAGACAGACCCACCCACAAAACAGACAGACAGACAGACACGGTGGTTGTATGACCCCTCCTAGGGTACAAATCCTCTCGGAGAGGTAAAAATCATGTGGCCTCAAATAAACGCCTTACCTTAAAAATTGAGTTGCTGGTTCGAAGGTGCCTCAACCATAATCATATTTAACCATGATGAAACACTTCTCCCAGATTTGAATAATCACGTTTGACTAAGAGATTGGTTTGAACTACATTATTTAAATTTCCCCGTCCCTAAAGTAATTAACTTTTATACCGACTTAAGACTCAGTAAAATAGCGAAGAATATGTATGAGAAGGTGAAAAGGGAATGCATTAGGAAAATACAATATTTACTTTTTATTATAATCAGAATATTAAACGATATTTTGAGTTTCTTCCCGGTAATTTAAATATCTATATACAAATTACCACTAAGATACACGTGAACACGTGTAAAAAAGTATATAAGCAGACGATATTTACAAAAATATAGTTTTCTGGAAAATATAGAAGGCGCCACCGTCGCATGATCCCGAGAAACCCCGATTTCTGAAGCCATATTTATATCTCTAGTTATCCCGTGCTAACTGTGAAGGCTAATTTGGTAGAGGGTGTAATGAAACACGTGGTGTCCTAGTTTACAAAATATTTATATTATTTTGCGACTATAATATAAAAACTAAGCGAAATTAATAATTGGGCTGAATTATAAACATTTTAAGACACTTATCTTATATATATTTTTAAATATTCGAAATTGTATTTTAGAATTATGCGTTTTCTCAAATTTTATATTCTAAAAAAAATTTTTCCTTGATTCAAGTAAATTGTGGTTTGTTATTAACAATTCTTATCCAAACACATTTAGCATGACACCTTTAAGCTTGTTCGGTGAATTGCCAGAAAACCAAAAAGAGATTAAAGTTACAAATAGTTTCGATCGCGCGGTTGAAGATATTTATCCCCGAGAATTAACGATATTTGAAAGTCGAGGGTAATTAGCAACGATCGCGCGGACCAGACTTCTTAACCCCGAAATCCATTAGCCCGCCTATTGGGGGTAAATAGCTTGGTCCACGCGGTCGTTGCTATTTGCCAACGAAACGCTCAAACAATCGATACATTATTATTAAAAACATAAAAGTAAGGGGGTCGGTTGAAATCCTAGGCCCCGGAAAACTGCCAGCGCGGTCCCAGGGTAGTGTGAACAAACCTTCAGGGCCAGATTGACCCTAGTCTCAAAAAGTTGTTTTGGCACCCTAGTTAAAAAAGCGCTCTTCTGCACTAGCCCTAAGCCCCTGTATCGAGTTCTGCCCCCGCCCACCTTTAAATTATGACACTATAAAATACAGAAATCCGAACTTTATTACAACAAAAACCTTAAACAGGGTAGCTTCGAACTCAAACGTGGGTTTTAAAATTTGGAAAGTAAAAAATAAGGCGGGTTATTACAGGAAAATCTTCTTGGCAACCATGGACTTCAACAGCGTGATGGTCAGACTGTTGACGAATTCGGGTCCCAGCTGATCCCAAGGTGCTGGATGTTTGTTGATGTCGTAATTCTCGACGATGAAGTTGACCGCGATTTTTTTCAACTCTTCGGATTCGTTCTTCACAGCCGCTCTTAAGATGTCTGCCATATTCTCCACGTTAATCTCTTTCTTCATTTGATGAGCGCACAATGCCTTTAAGCCACCCATAACGCACATGTGAGCCAGTTCCAACAATTTCGAACAAGTTTTGGGAACATTTATTGGCGTCTGACCAGTGTAGACGTAATGCAAAAGATCCTGGACCACGTCCGCCTCGAAGACATCGACCCAGTTGACCACACTCTCGGTTTTCTCCAACATGTCTACTTCAAACATTTTGGAAAAATATTCTGACACGGATGCCAGCACCACCCTGTGACACGGGAAATCCTGGTCCTTCGTCTTGATAACAACATCGGTCGGGCTACCTCGACGTTCGAGGATCCACTTCAACGAGGCTTGTGTTGGGGACTCAACAACATAAGATCGAAAAGTGACTTCTACCATTACAGCTACTAATAAATGTGGCGAAAAAGCTACCTCTTTGCTGAATTTAAACTGGTTGTAATTCTGGCCCATCAAATCACTGGTTTCTTCCGCCAATACTACAGTACCAGCCGTGTCATTACAAGTTACCTTAATGACATAAAAACTTTTTACGTATTTAAAATATTTTATTTGCCTTCCTGACAGGGAGAAGTTATAAGTATAACGGAAATGGTTCACCCCGTTATGCCTACTGGTCCACGACTGCCTAGACGACGCCCAGTTGAATTGCCACGAGTGGGTTTCTTCACTGCCAGCACAACTAGCAGGGATTTCAACAGCAACGTTGTCTCCTCTATCTGTTGGCAATTCCAGAAGAACAGCTTTCCGCGGGAAACGACACACATCCGAAGCCTCTGAACTCATGGCGTACAAGTTCTATTCCAGGTTTCTAACAAAATCAAGTTATATATTCTGTTAGGTTTAAAAAGCGGACATGAAATACTCGCGACGCCGAATTAATAAAAAAATTGAACCTTCAACTCTTCCCCTCTCCCGCAACAAAGCACGATCAAAGGTTATAAGGCTAGGCTCATTTTTTTATCCTTGAGGGGATCTAAAAAAATATGTACAAGGAATAGAAACTATACCTTTTACCAGCTTCCGAAATTCTTATCCCAATATTACAAAAATTACCTGTAATTAATAATAATAAGCCTTATAGCACTTCATGTACAGGATAATTATTCCATAACCGACAATGATGTAAGTTTCTTTTTTCCTTGTGTACAGTTTCTTCAGTAATACATCTATATAAATCCTTCAAAGCCAAACGTAAAACTTAGTAGATGGCACCCAAAAAGAAAATAAAGTGAAAAATTATTGATGACGTAAAAACCAAAAGTAAATCTAGTATTTTAATGCTCGCGACAGGATGAAGAAAATAACATATCCGACAAAAATGAGATTGAGTAACCGCGAGAGGGCGTGAATGCGTATGCGAAACGCGGGGTTTTTGAATTTTTTTTTGTAAATTGAGGCGAAATCACGTCCCAATCGAGAAACTCTCTTTTTGGTTTAATTAAAACATGGAAAATGAGAAATATAATTTTAGGGCCCGTTGCAGAAGCCTTTTATAACCTATCGTCTCTTAACGAGGATCGTAAAGTTACGAAAGCGGATTTACGATGCCGTAAAGTTACGATTTCATAAATCGAAATCGCGGTGCAGAGACAATTTTTCGGGCTCTCGTAAATGACGAGTCTGGTATTTGGAATTGGTTTTTGTTTAGGCTCCGCCCACTTATTAACCAATGAGAAAGCGATATTTTGACGCAAAAAGTTAAACATCTGTTCGAAGGCTCAACTCTATTTTGAAAGTTAACTTTTTTTGTGATTTTACAGATTTTTAAGAAAACAAGTTAGCTGGAAGTATTTTTTTTGTGCTTGTGTCTTGCGTAATCCGGAACCGCATAACCCGGAAGCTCCCGTAACCCGGAATCCCGTAAATCGAAGAGCAGCCATGAATCAAGTGATAAGTAGAAAATTTCCATCAAACCCCCCCCCCCCCCCTTGTAGGATACCCAGAGTCGAAATACTAAATAGTCAGTGAAACGTAGAGAAAAAGTTTTAGAAACAAAGTTTAACCCCACGCTATTGTTCGAGAAAAAGGTTTAAAACAGGCCCCCCTCGAGGTTGAGAGTTCATTCTGCTTCTTGTATTTATACAGGTTGGACTTTATTTTTTCGTTCGCATTGTTTTTGAGTTAACATTGCCATTGTTTAATTGTCGAATCTCTAATTGTAGTAGTTTAATTGTAGTGTTTATTATTTAGTGTAAGTGTATATTTGTTTCTGCTCCCTCCGTCCTTTGAGTCCGAGATGCCTGAGGGTAAGAATACCTGCACAGATCCCATTGAAAACCGTAAGATATAGTTTCGTTAATAAATTTAAGGTCAAAGAGTGTATTATTTTTATGTTTAAATTCCCCCCTCGTATGTTGAAAAAAGCTAAAAGAATCATAGTGGAGATGGCCTAACCATCCCTATTGTCAAGTCAAAATTATCCCCTCCACCCCCCCGAATTTTGTTTTTATAAAATTAAGTGTTAAATAAAGACAAAGGGTTTCCATTCTGAATCCGAATCTCCCCCCTTTTTTATTTTTGTCTTTTCCCCTGTATGTAACCCCCTCTCACGAAAGGCCACGACTCGCATTGTGTCGCCATCTTCCCCCGCCTTGGTGAATTAATATCTTTGAGCAAGGGCTAGGAATATTTCCGTCAATCGTACGACGATTTCCTATAAAAAGGTTGCACTAGGCCTACAATGTAACCTAGAGCTCAGTTTCGTGTTTCAGAGGCAAATCTGATAGTGATATTGTTGTTCACATTTTGTCAGAACAATTTAAGTACAGGATTTCCACAGGTTTAAAGCTTGGTTCACATACGTTAGTAACATTTCCATTTTCTCTGTGTTCTTGCGTACCACAGCACTTCAGAAAGCAGAGTGGGAAATGAGAAAACACAGAGAATTTATCCCAGTGAACCAAGTTTAAGAATTTGAAAATTTAAAATAAAACTGAGTATTAAATTTTTGTGGGAAAGATTTTCAAGTTAAAATGTAAGTACATTATTAAGTAAAATTTGCGTAATTTAGGTTAAAATATTCAGGGGAAAATCTAAAAAACTCAAGAGCATTTGAATGATAATAATTGTGGCTACCCTGGAATGCGGTTGATAAAGATTTTTGAAAATATTGATAAACTTACGTGACAGTTCAAAAAGGAGTCACAAAAGGCAACCTACCAGACACCCAGAACCTACGCCTTAGACCAAAGAGCTCAGTCAGAACACTTAAATGTAATTTTGGGCTCAATACTTTCCGAAATGGTAGCCAATCGGTCACAAGATGCCCAACTTGCCATTGCATTTTCAAATCATTTAGAAAATGCAAATATAATTCTTATTGCAATTCACAACACTCTAGTACCTGTTGAAAATCTGACTGATCCTGAAAATCTTTACCCGGGTGTCACATCAATTCAGAGATGGGCAAAAATTGAGAACGATCGTTTTTGAAAATCCTCTCGAAAAGAAAGAGAATTTCACATTCAAAGTTCTGCTGCTCTTTTGAGCGAGAGAGGCAGACTGAGCAAGCTCGACGGTAGAACCGAAATTGTTTCTCAGTCGTCGATTGTTCACGGCGCTTTGAGCGAGAGCGGCCTTTCGCCGAGTTGGTCTACTCACTTTTAGGAAATATCCCCCCCCCCAGCGACGGGGTAGTCGGCTCAGTAGTGAGCGCTGACGGCGCGCTGAGAGAGATCGGGCCGAGTGACACTATGTCTACGGTTATTATTATTATTATTGAGTGGGGTGGCAAGCCAAACACTACGACCTAAGGTCCATTGTGCATCGCCAAACTGGGTGACTTAAATAAGTCCTATTGCCGACATAAAGCTTAAAATCTGCCCGGCCGTGATATTAGAGACGTCATACGTCTCCAACCGATGCATACCCAAATGCTCAAACCTCTGGGCTGCATAGTAATCGCCGAGTGACACTATGACTACGGTTACATGGAGCTCGGAGCGTCGACATAAGGAAACGTCGACGTTTATTTTTCTCATGTAACCGCACGAACGTCGACGTTCGAAGAGATACGTCGACTTAACGAAAACTACCTCGAACCGTCGATTTAACGCCTTACGTCGACGTTCGGCGCTGCATGTAACCTCTTTACGACGACGTTTCCTTGGTCAGTAGGGATTTTTCCTACCGCATATCCGTTTTAATTTGAGGTTTTTTATTTTTATTTACTATTTATATTTATATTTATTTTTATATTTATATAATAACTATATAAATATTATTTTATATACTTAATTTTATTTCCTATTAATTTATAAGTAATTTAAAATATTTCGAAACAATTTACTAACTACAAATTGCAATTTATAATTTATGAAACTTTTTAAATTATACTGAAAATATAATGAACATAATTTATAATTAATTTATATAATAAATTAATCAACGTATGAAAGATGTCATTTTATATATTATTATTATATGAAATACTCGATATATTTATATTTAAAAATGTATTATTTTATAATTGAATAGCAATAGAAACTTTACTTAAAATTATATACTAATAAAACGCGAGTAAAGCATATTTTTAAGGAGCGCCAAAATACCCTGTTTTGGAGGGAAAAATCCGTAGTATTTTTTGAAATGACGATCATGTAACCGCTCCCCTTTTCGGAACGTCGACGTTCGTCGAAAGTCGACGTTCCCTTACGTCGACGTTCAGAGCCCCATGTAACCGTAGTCATTGTTGGATCATTTTTGAGAACCGTCGGGGCAAGGCTCATTTTCGCGGTGAGCGACGGGATAGTTTGTTCAGTAGAAAGCGCTCACGGCGCGCTGAGGAAAAGTATCCCGAGCGACGGAATGTTGATTCATTTTTAAGAAACAGCGGTGTGCGGTTCGTGATCGAGGTGAGCGACGGGATAGTCTGTTCCCTAGTGGTGTAGTCAGGCCATGGTGCCGCCCCGTTGCTTTTTTCAAAGGCAAGGCCCCGCCCCGCCTTGGTTTTTTCGTTTTCCCAGGGCGCGCCCTGCCTCTTTTTTTCCAACTTGCTAGAGCGAACCTAGCTTCTATTTCGTAAATCATTGGCACTGCGACCTGCGTACTAGTTTGTATAAATATTTTGTTTATTAACAATATTGATTTTTAGTACCTTTTATCCATTTACTAATTAATCTTCACGTTACCTACTTTACTGCCAGCCTTCATACAAACCCCCTCACTCTAGTGTTCAAAGGTTCAAAGGTTCAAAGGTTTTTTATTCGCTCGTACAAAGTACACCCTTTTGTAACAGGGCGGCTCCAATGGGAGCTCAGCACGGCCAACTTTGATCTCGCGCTATAGCGGCCAGCCCATTCGTTGAAGTTACTATGTTAACCTATACGTGCAAAAGATATCTGTATGAGTTGAGCACCCCTATCGGAATATTATTTTTAGAATCGTTTTTGCATTGAAGCCTATATAAGAATCTGTATGAGTTCAGAGCCACGTTCGTTATAGCGGGAAAATTCTTTCTCACGAAATTTCGGGGAATGGATTGGCCGCTATAGCGCGAGATCAAAGTTGTCCGTGTTTTAAGCGTCCGGTTTCTAGACTAATTCTAGTCAACTCGGTGAGTTTTTTTAATAATATTAGCGAATTATGTCATATTTAGAAAATATGATTATTGTTTTGGGTTATTTTAGTCTAGTCCACAATTTACGTTTAATGTTTGTTAGAAAATATAAAATTTTTTTTCAAAAATTTTACGTAGAATTCGGTGACTTAGGAATTCTGAGTAGCCTAACCACGCAGCCTCGAATAATGGTTGTGTGAATTAATTATGAATTTTGCCCGTAGGAAAGGCCCCTGACAATTTTAGATACGGCCAACTTGAATCACGATAAACATCGAAGTTGGACGTACATTTATAGTGGCCACTTCAGCCTACTTCGATCACGCGTGAAATCTAAGTTGACCGTACGCAGGTAGCGCCCCGGTTCTTTTTTAGGACTACACCACTGCTGTTCCCCGAAAATCGCTCACTGGACGGCGAACCCACTTTCATTATTATTATATTATTATATTTTTTGTTTAATATTTTCTCGTCGGTTGGCCTATTGCTAACCTTGATAATAAAAATTAGGACTAAATGATTGATATTATCGTTAATGCTTGTTTTAGACAGACATAAACTCGGGTTAGGCTCCTTTAACCACAGTGAATTTTTTATACTAAAATTTAAAAATAAATTATTTAGGTTTACTTTTTAAATAATTTAAACGTGCTTAGCCTTTAACTTGTCGTAACTCGATTTTTTTATATTTAACCACTTCAGTTCCAAAACCTGGTAACTCGCCTTTTTTAGCCTCTTCCTCTAGTAAAGTGGATGTATGCGGGGGTGGTGAAGGTGAATAATACAGTGGAAGCTATTGGTCCGTATAGTCTTAAGCTCCGTATCGACGAATTATTTTCAATGGCACTCTATATAATTTTATTTCAGGCGTCGTTTGATTGGTATCAGTTCTCTCTATCTACCTACGCCAATGTTGAGCCGCGGTATTTAATCAAAGGGATAAAATCGAGAGTGCTAGGAGGAAGAGGCTACTATTGTGGCTGTGCCATCTTGTTTGCTTTATTTTGCTTTCGAAATAGCATTTCAACGCTTCTTTTATATGAAAATAATTAAATCTCAAAGTTAAAATATAATTTTTAAAACCAACATTTTTAATTAAATTGTCAGTTTATTGTACCTGATTTTGAGGAGGCGATTTGATATAAAAATCAAATAAAGTATGGCAAGAAGTAATAAATAAGTGTGACGAAGTGGCCAGAAGTAATAAATAAGTGTGACGAAGTGGCCAGAAGTAATAAATAAGTGTGACGAAGTGGCCAGAAGTAATAAATAAGTGTGACGAAGTGGCCAGAAGTAATAAATAAGTGTGACGAAGTGGCCAGAAGTAATAAATAAGTGTGACGAAGTGGCCAGAAGTAATAAATAAGTGTGACGAAGTGGCCAGAAGTAATAAATAAGTGTGACGAAGTGGCCAGAAGTAATAAATAAGTGTGACGAAGTGGCCAGAAGTAATAAATAAGTGTGACGAAGTGGCCAGAAGTAATAAATAAGTGTGACGAAGTGGCCAGAAGTAATAAATAAGTGTGACGAAGTGGCCAGAAGTAATAAATAAGTGTGACGAAGTGGCCAGAAGTAATAAATAAGTGTGACGAAGTGGCCAGAAGTAATAAATAAGTGTGACGAAGTGGCCAGAAGTAATAAATAAGTGTGACGAAGTGGCCAGAAGTAATATATAAGTGTGACGAAGTGGCCAGAAGTAATAAATAAGTGTGACGAAGTGGCCAGAAGTAATAAATAAGTGTGACGAAGTGGCCAGAAGTAATAAATAAGTGTGACGAAGTGGCCAGAAGTAATAAATAAGTGTGACGAAGTGGCCAGAAGTAATAAATAAGTGTGACGAAGTGGCCAGAAGTAATAAATAAGTGTGACGAAGTGGCCAGAAGTAATAAATAAGTGTGACGAAGTGGCCAGAAGTAATAAATAAGTGTGACGAAGTGGCCAGAAGTAATTAATAAGTGTGACGAAGTGGCCAGAAGTAATAAATAAGTGTGACGAAGTGGCCAGAAGTAATAAATAAGTGTGACGAAGTGGCCAGAAGTAATTAATAAGTGTGACGAAGTGGCCAGAAGTAATTAATAAGTGTGACGAAGTGGCCAGAAGTAATTAATAAGTGTGACGAAGTGGCCAGAAGTAATTAATAAGTGTGACGAAGTGGCCAGAAGTAATTAATAAGTGTGACGAAGTGGCCAGAAGTAATTAATAAGTGTGACGAAGTGGCCAGAAGTAATTAATAAGTGTGACGAAGAGGCCAGAAGTAATTAATAAGTGTGACGAAGTGGCCAGAAGTAATTAATAAGTGTGACGAAGTGGCCAGAAGTAATTAATAAGTGTGACGAAGTGGCCAGAAGTAATTAATAAGTGTGACGAAGTGGCCAGAAGTAATTAATAAGTGTGACGAAGTGGCCAGAAGTAATTAATAAGTGTGACGAAGTGGCCAGAAGTAATTAATAAGTGTGACGAAGTGGCCAGAAGTAATTAATAAGTGTGACGAAGTGGCCAGAAGTAATTAATAAGTGTGACGAAGTGGCCAGAAGTAATTAATAAGTGTGACGAAGTGGCCAGAAGTAATTAATAAGTGTGACGAAGTGGCCAGAAGTAATTAATAAGTGTGACGAAGTGGCCAGAAGTAATTAATAAGTGTGACGAAGTGGCCAGAAGTAATTAATAAGTGTGACGAAGTGGCCAGAAGTAATAAATAAGTGTGACGAAGTGGCCAGAAGTAATAAATAAGTGTGACGAAGTGGCCAGAAGTAATAAATAAGTGTGACGAAGTGGCCAGAAGTAATAAATAAGTGTGACGAAGTGGCCAGAAGTAATAAATAAGTGTGACGAAGTGGCCAGAAGTAATAAATAAGTGTGACGAAGTGGCCAGAAGTAATAAATAAGTGTGACGAAGTGGCCAGAAGTAATAAATAAGTGTGACGAAGTGGCCAGAAGTAATAAATAAGTGTGACGAAGTGGCCAGAAGTAATAAATAAGTGTGACGAAGTGGCCAGAAGTAATAAATAAGTGTGACGAAGTGGCCAGAAGTAATAAATAAGTGTGACTGTTCTGAAAGGAAACATTTTATTCGATGCCGGAGAAATATCGGTTTTAAAATGTCATGTAAATTAAAACAATTAATTGTTTAACATATTTTTTTATTGTTAGCACTTTTATACTTTTTATATACACAATATTCACAAATACAATGGAAATATACTTTTAAAATATACAAATGTGAGAAATTGAGTTGGGATTTTTGAGAATCTGCTATTTGTATTTATAGTTAAAATCCGGTGTAGTTCTGCAGCGTCCCTAAGCAACCCCGTACGCCACTAAAATGGTTCCTCGCCTATTTTGTAAAAAATTATTTAAATTTTATTTATTTAAATTCATTAATAATACATATACGTTGTTTTAAAATTTATGCTAGTTTAATTTTATTAGTCATCGTTTATTATTTCTTTCGTAATTTCGCAGACTAACGTTGTCGATTGGTTAAAAACGCTTCTAGCTTCTGACGAGGCTAATTTTTCCCGTGACGGAATCTTCAATTTACATAGTCGTCATGAGTGGCAGCAAGAAAATCCGCACGCGAATACCGTTAAGTCACATCTAGGTCAGTTTAGTCTCAACGTCTGGTGCGGAATTGTTGGCGACCAATTAATTAACTTAATTAATTATTATTATTAATTAACTTAACAAGACAATTTACTAGAGCTACTTGAAGACGTACCGCTAGCAGTAAGACCACGAATGTGGCTTATGCATGACGGATCACACCCTGAATTTAGCCTTCCGGTTAGAGCTCATCTTGATGCCGAGTTTCCTCAGAGGTGGTTAGGTCGAGGCGGAACTGTTGTCTGGCCAGCCAGATCGCCTGATTTGAACCCATGCGATTTCTATCTTTGGGGCCATATCAAGGACTTAGTATACAAGACTGATGTTCGAGATGTTGAAGACCTACGTCAACGCGCAATTGACGCCTGCGACACAATCCGAAAAACGTCAGGAATCTTTCGTCGTGTTCAAGAAACTTTCCGAAGACGGGTCCAAGCTTGCCTACACGCCAATGGGGGCCATTTTGAACAACTTTAGTAAATACAATGATCAATGTAATCTTGTTAGGTAACAGTACATGTAACCTCTGATGCTATTAAAAATTCACAAGATTTGACCAAATTGATTAAATTTAAAAAAAAACTATAAAATTTGCAACTGATAGTATTTTAGTGTTTGGTCAAATTCGGTTGAGTTGGCACCACTGCAATCTTGTTTTGATATTTTATATAAGCCTTCTTTATAGATCTAAACTGAAAAATTGACAATATGTGACATTAGTTATGGGTAATTAGATCTATATTAGGAAGATAGATGGCGCTTTATTTTCTATGAATGTTTTGGAAAACTAGGGAGTTTTTTAGTCTGAAAAGGGAATTTTAAACCAGCCCACAAGGGAAATTTAATTTTCGCTTTCTGGCATCACTGTTTAAGAGATTATCTCGTTGGCCGCTAGGTACGTGCACGATTATGTGTTAACGGCAAAATTGCATTACAGCCCCGCATATCCATGGAAATATTATTTGCCGAAAATTAAAATTCATGTCGTTATTTAAAAAACAGGTAATTGGTTCCTGTTTTTGATGAAAATTAAAGTAATAGTTCTTTTTATAAAATAACCTTGGCCATCTTGTTGAAATGTTGCCTCCCCTCTTCAGCTGTGGATCCATTTTCACTCCCACTAAAGAGCTTATGAACTCATTCTTAGGCATTGGCTGAGCTATTCCAGGGCAACATTTCAACAAGTTGGGCAAACGTATATACATTTTATAAAATCAACTATTGAAGAGTGAGGTAGTTTTCGCGACGACGTTTGCGTTTAAACGAAAGGAATGAGTTTTACAGCGTAATTGCCATTCGTCGTGTCACATGTGTTCTATAGCATTAGAAAAATAGAAACCAACGTAAAAGTAGTTTTTGTGTACTTTTTTTAACATACTGCCGATCGCATACTGCAGTCCGAAAAGCGCGGAGTGTGCGTTATTAGGTTCAATTTATTGTCTACCACTAATACGGTATAAGAGCTTGAAAGGGCTTCAAAAAAATTTATTATTATTATTGAAAGGGGTGGCAAGCCGCGCACTTTGACTAAGAGTCCAATGTGGAACCCCAAACCTGTGACTTTAGGTAAAAAGTCCCATTTCCGACAAGTTAAGAAACCGTTTGGCCAGGTTGTTGAAGAAGTCATGCGTATCTAACCGGTGCATACCGAGATGCTCAAACCTTGGAGCCGCATAAAAGTCACAGCTACAAAGAACGTGAGGGGCAGTTTCCTCTTCAACTAGACAAGCCGTACATATTGGGTCATCACTGACCCCATTAAAATTTAGGTGTCTGTTAAGTTGGAAATGGCCTGTAAGTAGGCCAGTTACCAACCTTAAATTCGTCTAAGAGAGCGAGAGAAGCTCTTTTGATCTCTGCCTAGAAGGGCCTGGGATAGACTATAGGGCCTGCCTTTGACCATTCATCCCAAGCCAAAGCTTGAGTTGACGATCCGACATATACTTGGAGACCAGGCTGCGTACCAGGTCACGGGGGATGGGTAGAGCAGGTTCAGGCCCACTAAACCAGCTCTTGCACCCTCCCTGGCCAAGGCGTCAGTCTTTTCAATCCCATGATGCCGTTTATGATCAGCTATCCAATAAAGTTGAACTTAATGGTGCGTCCCAAAATCCAAAAGGAGAAATAAGCAGCGAAGAACCAGTTTAGAAGTGATACTTTACTGGTTAAGAGCATTCAGAGCAGCCTGACTATCCGTGTAGATTTGGAAACCTTCCCGCGATGCTTCATTTTCAGACAATAGTCAACACAGAAGCAGATGGCAGAGATTTCTATTTGGAAAACTCTACCGTTTTCTCCAAGGCTTTCGTAAATATTTTTCTGCAAATATTTTCTAGTGTCGCCCAATATCGGCTTCGCTTAAGCCGATATTGGCCCATACCGATATTTGAAAAACAGGCCGATAACTCGGTTACAGATATATCGGGGCATCTCTAACGGAAAAAAACGCCTTAGCAGCTTTCATTATGAATACGCTAGAAACCCTATTAAAGGCCCCTTCAATATCAAGCAAAACCGCTAACGCGATTTCCTTGAAATCAATTGCCTTTTTGAGGCAGTTACTTATGCCATGAAGGGCGGTCTCAGTAGACCTGCCTTTCTGATAGGCAAACTGAATAGAGGATAGAGGAGTTTGAAAGAGAAACTACTCTCTAATGTCCACCAACTTTTCCAAAAATTTTAAGAAAAAAGAGGTAAGACTAATTGGCCTTAACGCCTTCGCCTCAAGGTAATTTGACTCGCGTGACAACCTTATCCGCTACTGCCCACTGTTCCCTTTTGGTACGTTTAATCCTTAAAGGGAGCGTTTCATCGTCACAGTTATCCGTGACTCAGGAATCTGAAAAGTGCACATCTAACATGTGAGTCAAAGAGTCCGTGCCAGAAGTAGAAAAACTACCCTCTTTCAACCTAATGGTGTGAAGATGTTTAGTATTACCATAACTTAAAAACAACAACATCCACTTCTTGTACAATAAAAGGTTTTTATTTATAAAAACGACAACTAGTTTCGTAACCCCTTCGGGAACTTCATCAGGTCTAACTCGAGCGTAATGCGGTTAGCCAATATATACAGAATTCAAAACATATACAGGTTGATTTACATAAAAAGCAGCGTGTCAGGTAAAGATTAAAAAGGGGGGGGGGAGTTAAAAATAATAAATAATAACAAATCAAAACAGATTTTTATACCAAAACAAAGCGATAAAACTACCTGGGCCGTCATCTCTATTTAATAGGTTCTCGTCAGAATTATGTTTTTTAATTATTTCTAACGACTCTCTAACATTGAGTTTTAAATAATTATCAGTTTTAAATAAACAAGTAGTTTTTTCGAAATCAAGTTTGTGGCCAGTGTTAGATACATGTTCGGCTAGAGCTGACTCATTAATTTTTAAATTACGGACGGCCAACTTGTGCTCATTAATTCTGAATTTAAAATTTCGTTTAGTTTGTCCTAGTTGTCGTTTTTATAAATAAAAACCTTTTATTGTACAAGAAGTGGATGTTGTTGTTTTTAAGTTATTTTATGTACAAGTGTCCTTATTAATTTTAATTAGTATTACCATGTTCCATAATTTTCATTAATTTGGCCGAACTGGTAACATCTGATATGTTCTTATAGAAGTTCCTCCACGAACCTTTTTTAGCATCGTGGATAGCCTTATGGTATGCAGTGAGGGTCTGCTTATAGGCAACCCAATCTCCCGACCTCTTTGCTTTGTTGAAAAGCCTCCTTGTCTACCAATCTCCTGATTCCACCAAGGAACTAGCCTTAGCTGGTTGGTAGTCTTCGCTGGATAGATCATAGATGTGGTGATAGGAGTCGATAATGGCATTTTGCATGCGATCAACAGCCAAATCTAAATCTAATACAGATGAAAGCTTTATCTGATTGCGTTTTTTGCCTGGGGTCTTGTCCCCAATGGACCCTTGCTCTACCACCTGCAGAGGTGGACCGTTGAAAGTTGAGCCGGGTCACATCAGGGTTTGGGCCTAGGCCGTGTTGGATAACAGAGCGAGTTTGAATCAGAAGATTTACACTGTCCTTGTTTTGAGCCGGGTTCTGTCGAACCCTTGCCCTAAGTGTTTTGTTTTTCCATTTTGGTCCCACGAGAAAAGAGGAAAGTAAAAGGTCACCGCCCTTAATCCTCTGTCCGGGCGGAAGGCTAGTTACAACGGGGTTTCGCCTGCCACTATGTTCCAAAACGCGCAAAAAACGGCCAAAATTCTCAATCGAATATCTTAAAAATATTTTTGCATATTAAAAATCAGTGTAAAATCAGATTGCACCCACATAAAGTTTGATTCTCAGCGACCCCTAGCGGCGAAACTAGCCCCCCTGGTGGAATATCGCAACAACCCTAATCGCAATCTGTAGTTTTCCATCGGACTAGTAAATTTTAAAATTTTCAGAATTTTCCCACTGACCATTTTGTTTCCGCCACCGAAAGAAAAGTGAAAAATCCCTTTTTCGTCCATGTTGGCAGAGGTTTTTCTCAAAAAGCCGCAGGTACCAATTCAAACTTTTAACGGCAACTACTAGTACAAAACACCAAAATTATCTTCTAATTAATTTCACGCGTTGATCTACGCGCAAATTAAAGAAAAATTAGTTTTAAATTTAAAAATAATTTTCCTAAAATAGCCCAAAATCCGCCAAAGTTTTGGGCTAGCTTTGGCTGAAAAAAATATTTTAGTTTTTGTGCTAAAATGTTTTCTCCGTCTACCTGGCTTTAATCAGTATTGTAATTTCATGATACAATGCAAAAAGTAAAACTAACGCCCCGGGTACCAGAGCAGCAGGGGGTGCCATCGGGGAAGCTCGAGGGGGGCTGCAAATCAGAACGATTAAACCTGAAGAAGACGGACCCGTGAAAACTTCTGCACGGTCGGTCCTGGGGGGTGTCACAAAACACTGCCGCCGCCCCGGGGACCCAGCCTTCTTAAGCCGCCACTGCTGGTTCCCCGAGGGGATCGTTAGTGATACCGTATTTTCGATTCCCGGTACCATTCAGCCCTCAGCACGATACCTTACACCTTGGCTTAAGGAAGAAAGAGCCTTAGTTAGCTAGCATGAAGGATTACCCCTCGACCGCGTAGAGGTTCAAGGTTGCAGTTTATGGAAGGAAAAAAAAATAGTATTTTAATTAAAATATTTTCCCACTTAAAAATATAATATAAAGTAACACTGTGACGTAAGTAAAAACATCCGCTTCTACCTTAAAAAGAACATGGCGACTCTATTTAAAAATATATTACAAATAAGAACTAACGATTAGACACGGAAACCTCTAATTTTTCTACGCCAATTAACACTTGATTTTCCTAGGTGAGCTTTAGTGCAAAGTCTGTAAGTTGTAAGATAATTTTTTACCTGTGGGTGCTCGTATTTAAATATTGTGCCTTTAAAAAACGAAAGAGGACTAAGGCCATCTATTGATCAGGTAAAGATGTTACTCGGATGTCTATTACTAGACAGACTAAGCCACCACCCGCAAATGTGTAGGAATAACTTGCAGGACTGTAGACGTACCTTTTTGTGTACCGCCTGCGCCCTCTACAAGTTCCCCCTACATGTTTCCTGGAAGTTTTGTGCTGTTAAATGCTGGCCCAACCTCTCTTTTGTTAAATGCTGACCGCTTAAGTTGGGTCAGGTATCATTTCGAGTATTCACTTCCACCCAAGTGGTTACATATTCTTAAAGCAAGTGTCGGCTCTAGGTGAAGTAGCTCTTTTTTCAACAGATGTCACTAGCGTCGAAATCAAAACAAGATGCTGAAGCTACATTTTGACCCAAAAGGCGGGACATAAAAGTATGCTTCGCGTTGATTGGCTCGTTTGTAAATTTGTCAATAACTTCAATTATAGTAATTGTTTACAATATATTTTAAATGGGATATATAATTAAGGTTAAAGTTCACTAAGTAGAGTAAAAGTGGTCTAAATATAATACTCTATAATGGCTCTCTGACGACGTTAATGTTTCGCTGTTTTGAATTTTAGCTTCCGTCCCCATTAATAGATGCATGCAGAATTTTTGAGGTTTCTTTCAGGGTGTCTAACAAGACCCGCTATATTTAATGAGACTGAAAAATGTTATTTGTTTTTACTGGGAAACTTTAGTTGAATATCAGGTCGCGTTCTACCTATAACTATAACTACTATTTCTATTATTGACTACAAACTTTTTTCTAGTTTTCTACCATTCTTTATTTTTGCGTCTTTACCCTTTGACGATTTACAGTTATCTTTCCCGCCTTCGGATAGTCGACCCTTTTTAAAGAGTCCCCTCGAGGGGGTTCTCAAGCTGGGTAGGATTGTAAGCGCGCGCAGTCCGATGGGGTATGTTTGGGTTATTCCCAGAAACTTTCCATACCTAAACCCACCGGATTCTACGTCGCCAATTTTCCTATCCAGCTTGTTACAATGATTTCGAATACAAAAGAAAGGATATTGGGCCTTTCACAAAAACATCAAAATATATTACAGTATTTACAATGAATTATTTCTTTTTTTAACATTTATTTTTTAACACATATATATATATATAACAATTAATTTGAATCATTCCAATTACACTATTAATACTAAAATTTAAGTTTACACAATCAATTAATTTCAATATAAATTCAACGCGTTTTTCAACAGATGGCTCCACGCTCTCCATGAAAGTAATTTTTTTCGAAGATTCGGATAGATTCATGGCCATCTCTAATAACAGGGGCCTTTTCATAATTCAGGTGGCAATGATAGAGCCGACAGTTGCTTTAAAGTATTAACTGGTTTTATCCTCGAAAACAAGACGTTGCGTACGAAAAGTGTTCACAAGTTGCGCTGATAGCATTTCACTCTGTGCGAGTGGGTTACTCTATGGAAAAGGTAGTAGGAGCCAATTATAGAAGTCGTTTGGAAAATTTCTATGATATTTTGTTGTACATGCTGCAGCTTTTAAGTTGCAAAACAATTGATGTATTATTATAAAAATAGAAATGAAATTCGATACAAGGATTGGAAGTTTAAGCCCGGAAAACTGCTAGCGCGGCCAAACGGTAATGAAAACAAACCTTCACCGCCGGACTGGCAAATAGGCACACTAATTGAAAAAGCCGCTCTTCTACCACCACCCTCAGCCCCCTGCGCCTTTTGGTATCCACTAAGACCCTGCGCGTATTTACATTATGACAATTAAATTAACAATAAGGCCACGTTAATTTATAGAAAAATCTATTTATTTTATGGGCTATAATAAGAGAAAATTAAGGGGTCTATTTGGAAGACTTTTTCCGAGAGTAGGACCTGGTAATCTGCTTAAGTGACCGCCCCTTAAAATGATGACAAATGCAAAATAAAGAAATCAAAATGTATTGTGAACTTTAATACTAAAACATATAAGTAACGGGAAACTATCGCGAAGCTCAAAGAAAAATCTTCTTAGTGACCATTGACTTCAACATCGTAATTGCGAGACTGTTTCCAAATTCTGGTTCCAGCTGATCCCACGGAGCAGGATATTTGTTCGTGTCGTAATTCTGAACGATAAAGTTCACAGCTATTTCTTGCAAGTCTTTGGAATCGCTCTTGATCGCGATTCTCAAGATTTCTCCCATATTCTCCTCGTTGATCGTGTTCTTCAGTTGATGGGCGCACAATGTCTTTAAGCCGCCCATAAGACACATGTGAGCTATCTCAATCAATACCAAGCTCGTACTTGCGAAATTGGGTGGCGTTTGACCACAGTAGATGTAATGCAAAAGATCTTCGACGACGTCCACCTCAAAGACATCGAACCAGTTGACGACACTCTCGTTCTTCTCCCGCATGTCCACTTCGAACATTTTGTCAAAGTACTTTGACGCGGATGCCAACACCACCTTGGGACAAGGGAAATCCTTGCCCTTCGTCTTAATAACGACGTCAGTCAGGCTACCACGTTCAAGAATCAACTTCAACGAAGTTTGCATTTGGGTCTCAATAACACGCGATCGCAATGAGACTTCTACCATTACAGTTCCTATCAAACGTGGCGAAAAAGATAGCTCTTTGTCAAATTTAAGCTGATTGTAATACTGGCCCATCAAATCATTGCTTTCTTCCGCCATAAGAACGTCACCACCGTTGTCATTACCCATAACCTTAATTACATAAACACTTCTTTCGTATTTAAAGTCGTTCACTGGCTTTGCTGACAGGGAAAAGGTATAAGTATAACGATAAATGTACATCTCGTTTTGCGTACTTCTCCATGATTGACAAGACGAGTCCCATTTGAATTCCCACGAGTGGCTTTCTTCTCGACCAGCACAACTAACAGGGAAATCCATCACAACGCTTTTGCTACTTGAAAGTGGCAATTCGAGTAGAACAGTTTTTCGCAAGATACGACTCACATCCGTGGACTTAGAATTCATGTCGTGCAAGTGCAATTCCAATCTGTAATTTTCTAAAATTATAAACAGGGTCTAATATCCCATCGAAATGAAAAAGCGGAGATAAAATATTCACTCAGAGTTAATACAACTATTGGAAAACCGATTTCCCTTATATTTTCAGGTACCAGATCACCCAATGTTGCATTAAGACGCTAACACTTACCTAATGCATCTCTCTATCTCATCGCTAACTTAGCCAATCTTTTCATGAAAAAGGGTAGGGTTACTCATTTTATGATTGACATTAATACAAAATTGGTAAAAAATTATTATTGTAAATAAGATAAGTAATAAAACCGATTTCCCTTTTATTTCCCTGATTTTTCCAGATGCAAGAGCACTCTATATTTTAAAATAACCTCAATAAAAACTGTGGTAAAAAATTACCTAGTGTAACTTTCCATGTCATTGCCAACTTATTCAATCTTTTCACTAATTTCATTATTGGCATTTTTTCTAAATTGATTCTATATTATAATATTTAGAGAAGTAATGGAGGCCAATCTTAATTAATAATTATTTATTAATGCAAATTAGTACTCTTTGGGGCAAACTTCCTGAAACCTCATAAATAAGAATGATTTACCTGATTTTTAACTATCTAATTTCCTGATATTTTCCGGGTTTCCAAATCGGTATAAACCCTTGAATATTTCATTGTAAAAATTTATTTATGTAAATTTGCACTGTTTAGGGCAAACTTTTTCAACCCTCATAAATATCTTTTATTTTGCCTGCAAAATGGGCATTTCCCTGATTTTTGTCGACAATCTAATAGACGCTTAAATAAAACCTGTTCAGCGATTTCCCTAGAAGTGGTAATACAGAGAGTCAGGCCATGTAAAAGCGTTTTATTTTAAAGCGCTCACTGCTTAATATTTCTATATAGAAAAGCTCGTTCAATTTCGCAAGTGCCCTCTCAAAGAAAAGAAAATGTACGCGCTATCAACTTTAGCCTTACAAATAAAACTAACATGAACACGTGACTGTTTTATTCAGTGCCTTGCGCATGCGCGTAGGGAAAGAGAGAAAAAGAAAGCGGCATTCATTGAAGCGCCTATTCTTTGATATTTCCAAGTTTTCCAAGTCTTTATGAACTAAGTCGCTAGTGTTATGTTCTGATTATGGTCTCTAGATGATACCACCGCCGCTATTTCTAAACGCCCGTGTATTTACACCCGTGACCCCACCTGCGCGCGAATATCTCATAAAATACCTCGCTGTATAAATAAGCTGTAACAATGCTCAAGTAAATGTTAATCTCTTTTGTTAATAGCCTAATTAAATCATTAGTTTATGTAATACTGTTTGACTCTCATTTTATTCATTTAGTCACTGTTAAACTCAGGCTCAAGAGTAATTAGATTAACATAGATATAACAGCTAGTAACACGCCAAATGGGGTCCGAAGTAATATACCAACTAAACCACATAATCAGCACCACTTTCAGTTTCAAAGTTCAACTACGGGGTAAAAAGCATTTCTCACTATTTGCTTACCTTGAGAAATATACTTTTATTCTAAAAAATGACTGTAACCGAACTTATAATAAGAGATGTAACGATAAACGGGTCAAACCCCCTGATGACGGAGCGATAACGCGGCCGAAACTATATATTTTACTGGCAGGCATATTCTAGGATTGAGCTTACACCGCAAAAGAAATTTGAAGTCCTTAGGCATTCTAAGATTTAAAACTTTTTTTTTCGTTATCTATATTTTTTCAAGTTAAACATTCATACATTAATTTTCTAGGACTCATATAACAATACCTTTTTTTTGAACCCTTAAGACCAGTTTGTTTCGCGTTGTGAAAGATAACCAATTGAAATAAGACTATGCTAAACACCTACTTGGTCGTTTTCAAAGAGGAGCGAATTTTGTTACGTGCGTAATGTCTGATCTCCTTCCTTTGAATGTAGATCCTTGGAAACGTTTCAATCAGCGTTGCCAGGTCCCAAAACTGAAATTATAGTATCGAAGCCCAAAAATTATCGAATTTTCTAGAAAATTATAGTACACAAGTACGGCCAACTTTGATTAAAGCTATAGCGTGGTAGCAGTTTATCATAGTTGGCCGTTACTAACATATTTCGTTTTCGTTAGGCTACAACACGCTTGATTAGTCAAGTCGGCCGTATTTTCAAGTACTAACCAAACGCTCCAAGGAGTATAATATTTCAATTCTTAGCCTACTAGGAGTAACATAAGAAACTGGAAACGCCGTTCTTATGTTAAAAGAAAGGAACTTTCTAAAATTTCTTAATTTATCGCCCAAATATCGGAAATATAGTAAAATTATAGTACAATTATCGCAAAAAGCGTACTATATATAGAGCATAGCGCCGACCCAATTTTCAACGGCGGCGGCGGGAACGATAATTAGTTCGGCGGCGGCGTGGCGCGGCGATTTTCAGAAAATAATCGGTGGCGTTGAAAAAAATCGGCGGCGGCGGCGCCTAAGGGGAAAAACTGCCCCCCCCCCCGAAGAAATAGCGCCAGCCTTTTAATAGACCGCTAGAACTTAAATTGTTAAATACATTTAAAAAAATACATGTTTAATAGAATGTATTTTATTAAAATAGGAACCACTTGTTTCCAAAACAAAGAAGAGGTAACTTTGGTTACATACGATCAGATGTAACTTATTTAATCATAAGTGTGCCTGAAAGAATTTTTTCATAATGATACCGTGCCGCAAGGATATGACGTTATTGACGTCACTTCCCAGTCGATGACGGTTTTATCGTCATCAAAACTAGTTCTCGCGTAGGGGGGGAAGGAAGTTAAAACCAGTTTTACGTGACGTTAGTGCTGTATTTTCTTTGGTGGCTGTCAAAGACTATATAAAGTTACACGTAGCTTTAGATAGTCTTTGGTGGCTGAGAAACAAGGTCTCATTTAAATTTTTAATACAGATATGTTGAACAGAGGCACACTTATGAGTAACTATGTCACTATTAAACTAAAACATTTACGCTAGTAATAACAATACTGTACTAATTTACTACCATTTCACTAGTATTATTATCTATACACTCTTTTTAGAAACTTTTGCTGGGCGCCGCCATTATCGTACAGACAACCAACGAGCCAGCCCTCTACCGCATAAATTTCTTCCCCCCAAATCCGGTTTTTCCCCGCGCATTTAAGTCTATTATCACAAATTATTTTTTCTTTGTATCAAAGGAATTTTTAAAATGTAATAGAATAGTTGTTGCTGAATGCAGCTGATACGTTTCTGTACTTATTACAAAATACGAGGCGAGGCAACTCCAAAGCCGTTTTCGTTTCTCTCTCCGATCCCAGCTATCTGCTGCAGAAAATCTTGGTGCGCGCGGTGCAGTGGTGCCAGATCTTTTGGAAATTATTAATTATTTTTAATTTTATAACGCTAGTACGGTGCACCCAACAGCCTAGGAATCGTAGCACTACCAAAAGAAAAATCTATGTAGTTTAGATCTCTAAACGTAATTATTATACTTTAATAATGGAAATTAATTCGGCGGCGGAAAGAAAATGTTTCGGCGGCGGCGGCGGCGCCGCCGAAATTAAATTTATCGGCGGCCGCGTTTCGGCGTTATCTAAATAATCGGCGGCAGCGGCGTTTGATCGGCGGCGCTATCCTCTAACTATATAGTACGCGATTGAAATTATAGTACGGAAAAATTTGAAAGGTAAAATTATCGAAATGTACTATAATTATAGTACGGTTGGCAACGCTGGTTCCAATTCAATTTTCACGGTCTTCACTCGTCAGCATGCTTATCCGTTGATGACGTCAAAACCAAAAGTAAAACATAGATGATGACCTCGAAATTAAAGCTAAAAAAAAACTGTTTGCTATGTATAATCTATTCAAATGCGTGCAAAAGGACAGAATAAAAAATAAAATTTAATCGCCGACGAGCGACTGGAGTAACCACGAGAGCGCTGGATTCATAGAGTCCGACGCCGCCATTGTTCCCGCCGCCACGCCGGCTTTTCCCTTATTTTCGGCGCGGCGCCACCGATAGGTGATTTTTTCGGGGCGCCACGCCGCCGCCGCCGCCGACGTTTCTTCGGCGCGACGCCGTACTATTTTCCTATTTTCTAAAAAAATCCAAGGGCTCTTACACTAGTCATTATAAATATTGTTCAATGAATGATTTCTAGCAGAAATTCTATGAAAGAGTATAAAGAAATATATTTTAGTTTCTGGTCTCTCTTGGTGTATTTACTGTATTATATTTTTTTACATTGTTTGTGGGCTCTAAAAATGAGACACGCCGCCGCTGATCACTTTTACATCGGCGTCGGACTCCACGCTGGATTAGCTGGAATACCGATAACGTCCTTGATATATTTATCGAAAATCGTTTGGCGTTTATCTGGAATTCTTGACTAGCACAAACCAATGATATGCTTCATTTTTCCTGATCTCAGTGGTGGAAAAAAATTATTTTTAGAAGGCTCTTTTTCCATCTAATAGACCCATAACAAAAGAGGGGCCGCAGACGAGGCTTAAGTGAGACCTCTGGACGGAACATCCTGTTTGTGACGTTTTGAAAAACGTGACCGCCATTGAGTTATACAGGCGGAAGTAAGGAAACGGATGTTCCGTCCAAATGCTGAGTTGCCAGGTAAAAATGTTAATTTGCGGCCCCTCAACTTTCATCATGGGTCTATTATTTCAATTATTTTTTCTTTTGAGTGCAGAAATAATATCATATAAAATTAAAATTAATCTTCATATTAAATGTAAAAAACAAATTAATTGATTTGGTTCTGATTTGGCATTGCCAGAGAAACTACGTACGAATATTCGAGGGGCTAACCACTCCCCGTAATCGGTGTACAAGCCTGTACCTTTGACTGCACTAAAATGATTACGTAAATGAGTACAGATTTAGCACTACCAAAGGCTGTACTCATTGGTAGTCGGTGTACAGATTGTCCGAGAGTGGTTAGCCCCTCGCGAATATTGAAACAAAGAACTATCATAGGCGAATTAAATTATGATTGATTTTCAAAATTACCAATTTAAATGAAATTTATTAAAACGAGAAACTATGTTTCCCACTTATTTTCCGAAAACAGTGGCGTTATTTGACCCAGGAAATAATAATGATCGATTAGATTCTCAGATTATTTGAATTTACGCTAAGATATTATAAGATCAGTTGATCTATCAGTTCAGATACGTAACTAGGGATAAAGAATCGGATACAAATTAAGATCAATATGATGGTAGATTATCTTCAGATATCAGAGAGTTACGACCTGAGTAATCTGATCTGTTGGCCACTGGAAGCACCTCTTGTTGAATCTTTTTAGAAAATGCCCAACTTTTACCGTCTCTCCCCCCTCAAAGCAGGAACACAAAAATGCCATCAAGGAGCAACAAACACAGCACCCCACACAAGGAGAAAGCAATCCGTCAAAAGTCCTGCATTTTCTTTTGTACATTTTTCATTGGTTAGACGCTTTAGCGCCTGATGCCGTCGGAAGGGGAAAATTAGGAAATTGTCTTCCCCCTGCCCTTAAAACGTTCAGCGTAAAGGATCGTTAAATGAAATTGTACACACCACTACCTTAGTGTGTTTAAAAGCTAGCTTCGTTCTCCTTGTGTTTGTTGCTCCTAGATGCCACATTCCAAAAATTGTCAACCCTAAATAAAAAGAAGGGAAAGACCTTTTCCAAGAAAAAGTGGTTTTGGGATGGACACCTGCAGTGTTTTGAAATCCAGGTAGTCATTCCAATATCCTGCCCTCTATTTGACCCCTCTCAACCCAGTATTGTTAAGGGTCCTCTGTAGAGATGAGTCGGGTCGGCTAGTTTTAAATCCCCATCAGACCCAATACGATTAAAAATACCAAATTGAAACCTGACCCGACGCAACCCGGCCCGCCAAAATTGTTTATTTCGAAAACCCGACCCGACCCGACTCGTCCCGCCAAAATTATTTATTTCGAAAACCCGACCCGACCCGACCCGACCCTACCCAACCCGTCCCGCCAAAATAATTTATTTCGAAACCCCGAACCGACCCGGCCCGGTCCGAGAAAATTTAAAAAAAATGTAAAACCGACCCGAACAGGCCCGTTAAAATTGAAACCCAGGCCGACCCGAAAATCTTGCACTTTTTATGTTTATAGTATACGCTTGTACTAAATGCTAGAGGGGCCCCCAGATTCAAATTTTGTCCGCTTGGAACGGTTAAAAATTAGTGAACACGTGATATTGATTCGCTTTCTGTATGTAGAGATTTGCTGTTGCGAATAAAATAAAAACTTGAAGGCCCAATCACTAATATATAAAAAGCTCGACCCGACCTGGGGCGTGATTCTACTCTTATCGTTAGGAGTAAACGAAAGAAAATTTTCGTTGGCTCCATTGAAATTATATTAGCTAACGAAAAATAATTTTCGTTAAGTAGCTAACGATAAGAGTAGAATCACGCCCCTGGTCAGTTTTATGTAAATAGCCCGACTCAACCTAACCCGTAATAAAAATTATCAAATTAAACCTGACCCGACCCGCCAAAAACTTCGATATAGAAAACCCAACCCCCTCGAAGGGGGCTCGTGTAGGGTCGGGTCGGGTAAGCCCGCCTTTAGCGGGCCCAAGACTCATCTCTAGTTGTCTGGCTCGAAGAGAGTTAGTCGCAAATTTATTCTGGTTACAATGAAAGCCACCCACCCTCAGGGTACGCGGGTGGGCAAAGCAATACAAAAGCTGTTGAGCCCATGTGATTTCCTATTGTTTGATATAATAATTTACCCATCTGTTAAAGAGTGCACACCGCCCACCCTCAGAATACGTGGGTGGGCAAAGCAATACAAAAGCTGTTGACGCCATGTGATTTCCTATCGTTTGATATATAATTTACCATCCTATGTTAAAGAGTGGCCACCGCCCACCCTCAGGATACCCGGGTGGGCAAACCAAATTAACCAATACAAAAGTTGTTGAGGCCATGTGATTTCCTATCGTTAGATAGACGGAAAGTATCAAAGGTGAAATAGGTAAGCAAAACACGACGAACATAATTCTTTTAAATTATTGAAATTAGTGGAAATATGATATAAAGAAATTCTTCAACAGGGATTAAAATGGGTTTATTTTAGGAAATTTATATCAAACATTTGGGTAGTTAAGGCACCAAAAGTCATGTAAATTCGCAAATTCATAAAAAAAAATACCCATGAATTTATTAACTTTTCGATCACTCTCCCTTTAAGGGGGTTGGTCGGAGGGGGCGGAAATTAACGGCACTGCGTGCGCGTCAAAGAGTTCATATCGAATGAAACCAACTTGTTTTTTCGGTCACTCTCCCTTTAAGGGGGTTGGTCGGAGGGGGCGGAAATTTACGGCACTGCCTGCGCGTCAAAAAGTTCTATCGAATGAGACCAACTTGTTTTTTTTTCGGTCACTCTCCCTTTATGGGTGTTCGTAAGAGGGGGCGGAAATTAACGGCACTGCGAGCGCGTCAAAGAGTTCTATCAAATGATACCAAATCTCCGGACCAACTATACAAACTATACAAGTTCGCCAAAAAGGCGATAATTTTATTTCGTGCCACTCATAAACGACTTCGATAAAATAGTGCCACACTTATTACTTCTGACCATACACGGTTTCGATAAGAAAGTGCCACCCTTATTTATTACTTCTGACCATACACGGTTAAATAATCAGCTAGGCTAATACCCAAGGCACCACCTTAGGCCTAGGTCACGTGTGACGCATCACGCATCAAATAAAATATTACATCCGTTTTGACGATTTCGCCCGCGAGAGAGCGTCCGGGACAGGTATTTTTAATAATTCTAGCTCTGCTGAACATCCTTAGTTTTTTTAATCCACGTTTCACCTAAGAAGAATCTATTTCCGTTTGATTAATCCATGATAGATCCTTCTTAGGTGAAAGTTGAACATAGATCTATCACCTGCAGCTTTAGCCAGTGCAAGTTTTTATCATATAACTATTCTTGTGTTTTCTTTGAGTAAACAGAAAACACGATAAAGAAAATCTTTACGCCCAGGAACTAGCATTTTGTAAAAATATTTTCGTTGAAAGGCTAGTTCCGGGGCCATTGTTATTTAGTAAAAGTTCAAGCGACAAATTTAATAGAAAGGCGTGGCTCGATTGGTAGAGCGTCGGTTTACGAATATGCGTGGCCAGCGGCCATCTGTGTTCGAGCGTTAATATAAATTATAATAATAAATTATTTTTCGCAGCTCCATCTACCGTGTCGTCGCTTTTCCACGCCAAACAACATACAACACTTAACGACAATCCGTCCATAGCAATAGTCCCACTTCGATATATATATCTCGATGTGGAACTAAAAAGTGGGTAAAAATCCAGCAAAATTTCAATTTATATAAAAGACCAATAAGAAACCGTTATTTCGTTACACGTCGTTTAAAACGCAGACGATTTAAAAAGTAAAACACAAAACTACGTAAGACCGGAAATTCATCCCTATATAAATTCAAATGTCGCAGGGTGGATCGACATTTTTACCCACCTTTTAATATAGGCGTATTCAACCAGTAAGTTGATACTAAATAAAATTATTTGAAATCAGTCGGTTAACGGAGGTTAAAATTGAGCTCTCCAATTATATAAATCAACATTGAATGATAAGAACACATAAAATCGACTTTTAGTTTTTACACCTTCTCCACTTTTTAACCAATCAACCTCTATTTTAAGATATTTTCTGTAGTCGTATATTAAAATCCACTGTTTCTGATGCCCCAAATATTAAATTACTTTTACACTTCATGATACCAATACACGAAGGTTATTTCAGTCAATGCGCAAATTGTTTCAAAATTCAAGCGGGATATTCAAAGTCATCACAAATTTTCGCCTTGACGAATCTAGTTAGAACAGCGGAGTGGTTAGCACTTTCGCCTAGCAGCAAGAGTAACCAGATTCGATCCCAGCTTGTGGCAGTGGGTGTAAATCGGGAAATACTTCTTCTGGATTAAGTTTGCAAGTTATCTCGAGGTCTTCGGTTTCCCGTATCCCTAAAAACTTGTCGTTGATAATGGTATTAGAAAGTGTAAGGATCTGTTGTTTCGCGTGGCATGAAGGGCTGGCCACCTTAATTAATGGCTTTAAAAGTCACTCGATAACTTAGGCCTAAGGTGGTGTCTAGCTGATCTACCAATTGACTGAATGATTTTTGCCAGGCCAAACTTTGACTTTATACGTCAAAGACAAATACGGAAACTGAACGGTGTTACTCACTCAAGCTCGATATAAGAAATCTATTTGGTAATTATCATAAAAAAATGTCTGTCAAAGTTGAGAGTCGCTATTGAAAAACAGTTAGATAGCTAATCTACATCCTACATAACAAATAACGACTTTGTAATTGAACAAAGAATTGCGTTATGTTTTTGCGAGTGAGTGATAAGTACATCAATTGTTAATTAACACTATAACGATAATTTGTACTTTTTTCTCACTTGAAGGGTTTGCGTAGGAATAAGGTTACGTTACTGTTGTATCAGAATAGCCCATTGCTCGGACAACAGATAAGTATCATTCCGTATCTTTGGCCACTGCTGACATTTTACTGTGCTCAAATGCATGGGTGACGTCGAGTCACGTAAGTTGGAATTTACTCTTAAAAAACCGTTTATCTTGAGAGGTTAAAGTTGAAGGGCTTTCGAAGTGTTTCCTGCTGGTACGAGAAAAATTTAAAAATCGCTCACTTGGCGATAATTTATTTGGCAAAATAATTAAAAATTACATTGACGTTTCAACACGTCTAGCATCGAACAGTCCTTTTTATTAGTTTAACTGCTATTTCTTTCAATTAAAGAAACATGCAAATAAATTGATTAAAACCTTTGGAAATTAGGCCTAAAAACCATAATATCGTCAGTTGACGTCGCGATATATTCGAGCAGCCAAATACTTTACCTAGATCCGTGTTGCTCATCCAAGAAGCTACAGAAATGTTTCGGAAATAAATCATAGAGTGGAAGGCTATCAGCGAAACTTGTGACCACTTTTCGCACGTAACGTCTTGTTTTCGAGGCATGAAATAAACAAATTGGCCTAAAGGTCATGTACAATATCTAGATATAAAGTAAGTTTATACTCTAAAAAATGTAAAGATACACCATCGCTCTTCGGACTATATTTATTCACGCCTCGAAATCAAGGTGGCCTGTTTGGATTTATGTTTCAAGTGCTTCCATAGGGCCTTCCACTGTATGGTTCAATAGTTGAACTGTCTATAACAGTGATAACGAAGAAGTCAAGACATTTGATCGGTACACCGTTTTTGGTATGTTTCGCAGTATTTATTCAAGCTCTTAACCCATTAAATTACATCTAGAAGTGACTCTTGTAGAACAGTGTGAACTATCCTTTATGGATGGAACTTTCAAAAGCTGCAGTAAACAATGCATCGAAAAGTACCGTATTCACGTCGACAATGAAAGTTTAGTTGAACTGTAAGCGCTATTTATTTCAGAAAAAAAATATTTTCATTATAAATAAAATAATACCAAATATCGTTTCGCGGGTTCAATACATACAAAAAACGTAATTATTTAAATTATTCACATACAACCACACTACTCAAATAAAAAAAGGTATCGTTAGGCTAGTTCATAAGTCAAATCTAAAGTTCAGTGGGTTAAAATACAATGTCCACTACTTCACAACGTCTTCTGTCCAATAATTTCCCCCTAAAGTTGGGCTAGAAGACGACGGAGCTGTTATCAAATAATAAGCCTCAAAGAAATCTAAATTGTATAGTTTCTGAAATATTTTGCCTCGTTTCAATTTGAACAAAAGAACACATCTAAATAAAGAAGAGAAAACTTTATAAAAAATATTATTTTACATACAAATTTAGCATTGGCATTTTAAGCATGGTTCAGTGGATTGCCAGCAAACGTAAAATATCGACTGGGTCAAAGTAATATCTTTTTAGCGGCCATAGCTTTGATAATAGTAGTTGCTAAACAGTTCCCAAATTCGGGTTCCAGGTGATGCAAGGGACCGGGGCCATTTGTTTTGCTGAAGTCAAAGTTTTGGACGATAAAGTTGACCGCTGATTCCTGTAACTCTATGGACTCGTTTTTGACAGCAACTCTCAAAACATCTCCCATATTCCGCAGGTTTATCGTCTTCTTCACTTCATGGGCGCACAGTGTCTTGAAGTCATTCATAAGGCACATTTGAGCTATCTCCAGCAATTTCAAACAAGTATTTGGGAAATTTGGTGGAGTCTGGCCAGTATAGACGTAATGCAATAGGTCTTGAACCACTTCCGCCTCGAAGACATCGACCCAGTTGACGACACTCTCCTTCTTCTCCCGCATATCCACTCTGAACATATTCTCAAAATAATCCGACGAAGATGCCAGCACGACCTTGTGACAAGGGAAATCCTTGCCCCTCGTCGTGATGGTGACATCAGTCAGACTGCCGCAATCCAGCATCCTCTTCAACGTGGTTAAGGGTGGGTTCTCAATAAAGTACGATTGCAAGGTGACCTCTATGACCACATTCTTTATATAACATTCGGAGAAAGCAACCTCTTCGGTGAAATTAAATTGATTGAAATCAGGGCCAATCAAATCACCCGTTTCTTCAGCCAGCACAACATAAGCACGGTTGCACATATGCATAATTTTTATTTCGTAAAAACCTTTGTCGTATTTTTCATCATTTATTTGCTCACCAGACAAAGTAAATACGTAACTGTAACGAAACGTATTGGGAACGTCATCACATCCGTTACTATCATATTTGCCCCACGAAACGCAGGAAGATTTCCAGTTCAATTTCCAGGAGTGGCTATTTACTTGGCTGTTTCTGCGAATTGGAAAGTCCACTTCAACTTCTTCGCTAAAAGTAGTTGAGAATTCGAGTTGAACTGTTTTCCGGAGCATACGACTCAGATTTGTAGAAGCGGAACTCATTGTCATTAACTGTAAAACCTAAAGCGGAAATGCATACGATTTGAGAATAGCAGTGCACGACGACTTCACAATCGCCGATAACAAAGGGGATAAACTACGACTGCGCGTGTGCAAAAGTCAATGGTTCGTGCCTATAATAAGCGTTTCGAGGGGGTAACGGTATAAAACGTTAATGTGCTTTGTTTTAGTTCGTTCCATTTTCGCTTACTGATTTTGTCATCTCCCAACCCTAGATTTGGCTCCGCTCCAAAATACGTGACAACAATTTATGACCAGCATTACTGTTATTAGTACGCACTAAGTTTCTTTGCACCTTGTTACTCCAAGGAAATAACAATTTCTTGTGGCGATTAATAGTTTTTGAATCGGTTTTTGGGTGTAGGTAAGTTAGTCTACGTGAATAGATAATATAGCTATTAACACAATGTATAAATGGTTTATTTAAAAAAATACCGTTAAATGAGTCGGGTTCACTAACGTTGCCAGGATTTCGGTTGGTTGGGGGGGGGGGTGGGGGGGGGGGGTTGTGAAGCAAACAATTGAAAATCATAAAAAATAAACATATCTCCCTGGTTACGTCCCTCTCGAGGTTTCGTTCTTCTAACTAAAGATTTAGAATCGGGATTATTTCCACTGTTTTTGCGTAATAAAATGAAAGTCATTACTCTCTTTAGAACAGCGAAATATTGTATTTAAAAATTAAACCATTTATTTAGAACATCAGAACCTGTAGACCAAATGTAGTATCCGCAGATATCTGCAAAATATTTGGGAAGTCAAATTTTTTTTAACGCGGTAGGAAAATTTGCTTCCGCGTGACAATTAAAAAAAAATCTCATGATTTTATCAGGTACTTTTCGGGCTTCACCAGAACTCGATAATTATGGTTTATTGTAGCTCCGCGGAATGCATATGCCCTGAGTGCACTTGAGAAATACATTTTCGGAATGTTTGCAGCTCGGCTTGTCCCAGGGAAAAACCAGACAACCACCAAAAGTGAAAATTTAGATATTTGAGGGTTTTTTAGTAGTTAATTTATCACTAGAAATGATTCAAGTCGCGCATATAAATACCAGATAATATCTTTTAATAGTAATAATAATCAGGCACCGAATGTGTACGAGAGTGGTGGCAAGCCCTGTAGAAAAGTTACCGAACTTATTTGCTTTTGGTTTAGTAATAGTATAAAATATAATTTTGTAAAAATCTGTCTAAATTATCTGATTGGTTTCATGACTGTCAAAAAATAATGTAAACCATCTAGAAACGATAAGTTTGGAAATAGGCATTTATAATTGTTTACTTAGTTTTTAATATTATGTATATGTAGGTTGAAGAAACATTGTACTTGGTAATTTTATCACCCTAGTTGCACGGTAGATAATAACTTTTTTACATTGTCGGCCAGTTGTCTTCGGCATTTTGAGAAACACGGGTCATTGATGCATCGTGGACGGCCAGGCGCCTTTTGTAAATCTGTTAATATGTTACAAATTTTGCTCATTATTTTAATTTATTTTGGCTGAATTAACTATATTCATCTTCACCCATTTTACGCAGTTTTTCAGTCGGCCGATGAGCTCTCCCAACGCACTAGAAAAAAAAACCACAAGCCCTTCATGCCACGCGACGCGAGCCAACAGCTAGCTACTCGTACAAATACCGATTACCTCTACAACTTTTTATGGAAAGAGAAAACCAAATTACTCGGGGTTTAACCCGTTTAACCAGTGTGGAGATATCTTGCAAACTCTACCTGGAAAAAGTAGTTTCACTTAATTGCACAAGATGGGATCGTCTGCTCTTGCTGCGAGGCGAAAGAACTTACCACTTCGAGTTCGAGTCCGTGTATGTGCATAACCACTATTAGTTGTAGTGCATTCCAAAGGCCACACTTTCACGACACACATATCCGAAAGCCGTTGCAGTGAGATGTTTTGTTTAATTGCAGTAGATAGCCAAAGATATCCAAACAAATTTTTCATCTTCTTCTTATTATTTACAGTTAAAAACATGTTTCCCCATTATATAGGCCACCGGATTTTTAATTGTATAGGCCACTGGATTTTCAATTGTATAGGCCACTGGATTTTCAATTGTATAGGCCACCGGTTTTTTCAGTTGTATAGGCCACCGGTTTTTTCAGTTGTATAGGCTTCCGGTTTTTTCAGTTGTATAGGCTACCGGATTTTCAATTGTATAGACCAACGGATTTTCAATTGTATAGGCCAACGGATTTTCAATTGTATAGGCCACCGGATTTTCAATTGTATAGGCCACTGGATTTTCAATTGTATAGGCCACCGGTATTTTCAATTGTATGGGCCACCAGATTTTTCCATTGTATGGGCCACCGGTTTTTTCAATTGTATAGGGCACCGGTTTTTTCAGTTGTATAGGCCACCGGTTTTTTCAGTTGTATAGGCCACCGGTTTTTTGAGTTGTATAGGCCACCGGTTTTTTCAGTTGTATAGGCCACCGGTATTTTCAATTGTATAGGCCACCGGTATTTTCAATTGTATAGGCCACCGGTTTTTCAATTGTATAGGCCAACGGTATTTTCAATTGTATGGGCCACCGGATTTTTCCATTGTATGGGCCACCGGTTTTTTCAATTGTATAGGTCACCGGTTTTTTCAGTTGTATAGGCCACCGGTTTTTTCAGTTGTATAGGCCACCGGTTTTTTCAGTTGTATAGGCCACCGGTTTTTTCAGTTGTATAGGCCACCGGTTTTTTCAGTTGTATAGGCCACCGGTTTTTTCAGTTGTATAGGCCACCGGTATTTTCAGTTGTATAGGCCACGGGTATTTTCAGTTGTATAGGCCACCGGTATTTTCAATTGTATAGGCCACCGGTTTTTCAATTGTATGGGCCACCGGTTTTTCACGACAATCATAACGTTTCGATACGTCGTGGCAGAACTAACAAAAATAAAACCTGCCTACTTCCTCACAACGTTAAAATCGTTTGGATTTGTAAAACTAATTTTGCGACAGTCTTGCTTGTTAATCTGTTAGTAAATTCTAAATCGATACGCTGTCTACTAACTCGAAATTGACGACGTGACGGCAGATTTATGAAAGCTAAAAAGTAATTTATTTATATTAAATAAATCGATTTAAACTCTTGGTATTTAGTTTTTTTCGGGTATTTTTTATTTTCAATATATAATTGCGGTTTTTAAACTTTTACAGTTTTAACTATTATCAAATATTTTAATTTGAGACCCCCAAGTCGATTTGTGGGCCCCTAAGGGAAAACAAACGTAGTCTAAAGCCTGTCTCGACTGCCCTTAACGCCACCCCTGTATCGGTTTAAAAGAAGAGGAAGACATCGTATGGCACGCCAAACCGGACAATATTCGTCTACCACTCGCTATATTCATACTTTACCTCTTGTTATATTCATACTTGGTCTTACTATACTCATACTTGGTCTTGTTATAATCATACTTGGTCTTGTTATATTCATACTTGGTCTTGTTATATTCATACTTGGTCTTACTATACTCATACTTGGTCTTACTATACTCATACTTGGTCTTACTATACTCATACTTGGTCTTGTTATATTCATACTTGGTCGTGCTATACTCATACTTGGTCTTACTATAGTCATACTTGGTCTTGTTATATTCATACTTGGTCGTGCTATATTCATACTTGGTCGTTCGCTATTCATACATCGCACCTCTCTCTCATACTTCGTCTCTCTCACTCTCTCTCTCTATCCATAGTTTCCTTAGCTTTATCTCTAGCTACATACCGTCGAGCTATCCAATTCGAAGGTCGTCTGTCTCGAACTTTGTACCGCGCGCTTTTGACGCCGACTATATTTGGCCAAGTTAAGTGAGAACTTTACCAACTGAAAAACTATTCTGTCTCAGCCGTATTTTATTGTACAGGGTGTTTGGAAATTAAATTTGAAGAATGAGAATCTACCTGAGTTCAAAAGATTAGTAATTCGAGATACGTGACTTTCCCCACATTTGAAAGGTATTCTGCGATTTGCAATCATTTTGCAAGTAGATGTATTGTACTAGGCGGAAATAAGGTAGTAGACGGAAATTTCGGACCTTTTCTAAAAGACGGTTTTGGCCAAGGTTAGTTAATTTTAGGCTATAAAAGGTTGCATCGATCACGCGTACCGCGCTTTAGCGGCCCCGTCAATAGCCTCGCATCTAATGTTAATGAAATCGCGGAAAAATATTTTTTCTTTGGATTTCCACTTTCCTATTTATATAGGTATAGTAAGTTAAACTATCTTTTCGCAATATATTTACGTATAATTCATAATTAAAAAAATATTACCTTATAAAAATTAAATGAAGAAAAAGAGACGCGTTTTTTACGCGAAGGCGCCATATTATAATGCATAGTTTTGAAGGCTGTAGAGGTGTTTAGAGCGTTTTTATGCGTAAATAATGTCTCTCTTAAAATTTATAAATCTTAAATAAAAACAAATCTTTATTAATAGTATCATATGTAACATAATCACTCATAAGTATGCCAAAAAAGCATTTTCTTTAATGAAACCTTGTTCACGGGATATGACGTAAATTACGTCACTTTCAGCTTAGTGGCGAAAAACGCGTCATCAGCTTTACTGATGGGAAACGGAATTTATTTAAGAATTCCGCGTGCGTTTGTAACTTTAACAATCTATAGTAGTTTAGCTCGTGCCTCGCGATCATACAATTTCGTTTCGATGGTAACCATTTCAATAGCGCGAGGATTTTAAGAATTTTGGCATTTTTGGGTCTCCGTGTGAAACAAGGTCTCATTGAATTTATTTATATGGAAATGTTATACAGAGGCACACTTATGAGTAATTATGTTACATATGATAGTATATATATATTTAATTCACGAGTTTATAACCGTTCTTAGGTAGTATTTTCTGTAAATCTAATTATTTTTAAGATTAAGAATCTTAAAACTAATATAATTGAAGATAAAAGATGCTTAGGTACATCTTTGGAACTAAATAGGTAAAAGATAGATGGTCTTCAGCCTGCATTTCATGGAGGATGATTTCTGTTCCGGGTTGTACCTTTATTATGGAAAACATTTTCAGTCAGATAAAATTACAAACCGGCCCTTACTAAATTTACAATATCATTCTAGGTTTAAAAAGAGGAAAGTTTAAAACTTGTTGAAACCTAAAATTATAATTTAATGCGCTTATAATATATTTTAACTTAATATTATTTAATAAAAAAATTTAAAATAATATATTTACCCTGAAGTTACAGTGAATCTTCTTTTCACTTTTTGTTTTATTTATTTATTTATTTACATGTGTTTCAAGTATTAAAAAATAATACTATGTTGTTGACAACATCTAGAGGATGTTCTTGGTTTCTGTTTAACTCTTTTATAATTTATAAACACCGTTAAAAAATTAGAATCATTAAAAAAATATTATACTATTAGTTAAATATTAACCTACATTCGGTTTAATTCAATGTTTTTTAAATTTATTTAAAAATAATTGCTTTTTGTGGAATTTTCCTATCTGACTAACGTTAATTTTTTGTCGTAGCGAAAGCCTGGTGGGAAAATATATACACGGTAAATTCAGGCGATTGACGGGGCTGCTAAAGCGCGGTACGCGCTATCGAAGTTGGCCGTGCCTCGATACGCTGTGGTTGCTAAGGGCTAAGTTTGGTAACTTCGTTGCTAACGAACATCGTGACGTCACTGAGATGAGATCCTGCAATGGGATCGCATCTGCGTGACTTCACGATTTTAAAACGTTTTTCGACCGAAAACCCCATTCCCCGCCCCCATTTTCTATCGCTGTTTTGTTATATTATTCCCCTTACCAAATATTCAGTGACGTAGCCAGGGGCACGTGACCTCCCCCCCTCCGAAATGTATGGTTGTATGTACAATTTTTTAATTTTTTGTTTTACTTTTTTTCATTGTGTGCCCTCCCCGAAACCAAATCCTGGCTACGCTACTGCAAATATTATCCAAGTAACACTTTTAATCTTTGACCTTCGTATTACAATGTGAATTCATATTCTATATTTTAGTGATTTCTAATCTTTATATTAGCAGAAGAAAACAGGTGGAAGCAGGCCCGTAGCCAGGATTTTTCAGTTGAAGGTAGAGGTCGGAGACGGTTAATCATTATCCATGTTTAAATTGATTTTTTCGTTAAAAAAATGTAAACAAAGAAATTTACCGGTTAATATTTCGGAAAATTATTAAAAAACATGTATTATTCGTAAAATTTGAGCTTTTTATCGAAAAAAACGTCGTTTTTCCGATTAATTTTACAAATTTATCAAAAAATTAATCGGATAATACAGAAATATAAATAAATTACTCGATCAAAACGTTTTACGAATAATTTTGAGAGCTTTATCTATTGAATAAAAGTGAACCATCTAGTTGAAGGGGGCACGCTCAGTGGCGTTCTGAAGGTTTGTGGCGCTAGGTTAAAAAATTTTATATGGCGCCAACCCAACCGTACGTATGTCATACATGAAGTAAATTACGAACAAATAATCAATATCACACTATATACTACTTCTCTCAAACACCGCAAAAGTTGCAACGCTCACTGACGAAAATTTGATGGGAATGCCAAATAATTTAAAACAAAATCAAATAGTAAAAATTTATGTTTTTGAGCGCTGCACCCATGTTTGAAATTAATTTATTCAAAGACATTAAATATTTCCAAAAAGAAGACTTTAGAAGCCATAGAGCTATTCCCCAAGGAGGTGCTGGGCGGAAAAGTGTTCAGCACCGACGCGGAATAGAATACACTCTTTTTCGCGGTATTTTTTAGGCTCGTCCATGTTTCGTTTTCCCCCTTTCAGCCTCATCCGCCATTAGGGATACCTAAAGAGTGGATGCACGTAAGAAGGGTCAAATAAAGGCGCGAAAAAGAGTGTATTGCCCCGTTGAATCGCGAGTCAAAATATCCCGATGAAATTGCGCCAACCCCCCCCCCCATACGACGACCAATGGAATGGTCCAAGTAAAGGCCAAACTATCGCGGCTGAATGAGCCGAGACATTTCACAACCACCGCTTTAAACAGAGGCCTTTATTAGAAGGTTGCTAAAAATGGCGACCCTCCCAGCAAAATTGGAATTTATGTGAAAGACCAATTAGAAACTCCTATTTCGTTACACGTCGTCTGAAACGCGGACGATTTTAAACCGAAAACCCGAAACTACGCGAGACAGGAAATTCGTTTTCATATAATTTCAAATATTGTTGCGAGGGTCGACATTTTTACACCCCTTTTAATAAAGGCCTTTTCATTATTTGGTATTTAAGAATATTAATAAAAAACTTTGATCGGTGCGAAAGGTAAACCCGAAATTTAACGTCATAATTTAGTCGAATCAAATAGTGGAAAATATCTTGCAAGGTCCTACTGCCAGGTCGTTTGACGTCGACTTCGCGCTGTACACATAGTCAGCCTAAAAAATTGCCTCTATCCAGAAAACTGTAGGTGTTTGAGAACAAATAATCGAAGGTAGAAATCAGCTCAGACTAAATATGTGACGCCCGCCGGTCGCGATAAAATGTCTGAGTCATTATTGCAAAAATACATTTTTAATGTTGAATGGGTTTTTTTAGCCCGAGGGGCTCCTCTCGAACTCTTGGCACTGGCCCAACGGGTTCAATGGGAAAGACAGCACTGCATTAGCAGTTCCCAGGAAGCAAAATTTCGTTGAAAAACCGTTAAAAAACAGTTGATGAGTAGCTGATAATTAAAGTAAACGTTATAGAGACTTGGCACTCCGTAGCTTTGGCCATGGCCGCCATTGTGGTAACAGTTTTCTCCCCACGATAAAAACTATTGAAAAAAAAACTGTGACGTAGTACTGCCAAGTCCCTATTGACTCGTTGATCATGTCCGGCTAAGGAACGCGCTAAAAAACGGTTGATAAAACGTTTCTAAAAACTAAATTCTAACCAATTTTGAACGTTTATTAGAGTAACGTAAAAAAACGTTATTTTCGGAACGTTTTTTAAGCTATTTTAAAACCATTATATTAACGTTTAAATTGATTTAATATCGGGTACATTATACAAATAAGCTTTAAATTCAGGTACTCTAGAGATCGGCAGTCAATTAATTTTTATCCATGAATAAAAAAAGCTCGGCTATATTTAAATAATATTTATTTAAATAACCAATATATTGGTTATAGTTGAATAAAACTTGTAAAATGTTTAAATAATCGAAAGTCAATAAGCCTATTTTTTAAATAAAACAAACAATTATTTAAATAAATACCACTTTTATTCCAATAAATGCTTGGTTGCGTAAAAAAACATAATTAAATAAGTTAAAATGATATTCTTTTTACCAACGTTTTTTAAATAAATCGGAAAATTTGTGGATAATGAATAAACAATTCCGAACACTAACCATATAAGCCAATACATTTAGCAACATCTTCCAAAACAATTATAGAACAGGTAATTTTACCTTCCCTTGCTATAACTGTTGAATCTTATTTTTGTAAACTGAGAAACGGACACACAAACATATAAAACACCAAAAACATAAACCCCCGCTAATTGTCTCTTACCAATACCTTGTACATTCCTGGGTTTTTTATTTTCACGGTATTGTCACCGCTCATATCCGGCGTTAAACGTTTTCCCAAGCCGCGGTCAAGTGAAAACCCGTTTGACCAATAGGACTGCGGGGAAAGTTCGCGCCAGAACATTTTGGAGGGAAAGAGATGCTTTCTTTGTCGCCAGTTGGACATTTCTGGCGAAGTGAGCAGATCACCTTAGCGAATTTTTATCTGTTTCACTATTTTTCTAACTCAGGATTTTTCAGTTTATTACTTTTAATTGTAACCATTTTTAAAGTTTCTTTTTCAATAAATTATTTTATCTAATTTCCTCAGCTAAATCACGCCTGATTAATTTCTTCTATATGTTTAAGAAAATACGACATTAGTAAGCTCGCGTACGCCGAAATCTTCGAACCGCCAAGTTGTAGGTGTTTCAGTCCGCCTACAATCTACCACAAAATAGCTCTCCCCACTTCTACGGACATTTGGATTCCACAATAACATTAAAATATTGAAAAATCACCCCCAAAAGTTAATACTATTATCCTATATCTAACCAAATTTAAATGAAATGCCCTTTATGTTCCTCAAGAGCTGTTAACAGACTAAAACCAAGTGTGATAATGGTTCTAGTTTCAAAAAAATATTTTTATCAGTGCATAATAAAAGCGATATAATTCAAATCCCTGAAAAATTAAAATTTCACAGTTTTAATCCAATAGTGTCCTTAATTTTAAATATTCCATTACCTTTAAATTTCTAAATAGGTTATTACACTAAACAGAATAGGAAAAGAGCATCTGGAAATACAATAAAAAAAGCCATGAGCATGACCATTATTTTAAGACCAGGGGTTAAACAAATGTAATTAATTAATCTAAGCCTTGCAAAAAATGTTGAAAACTTGTATAATTTGGTTTAAACTTTTAATAGCTCAGTCTATTTCGTATATAACCAAATCCAATGACCCAATAATAAGCGATGTCTCATAGTGTTTATGTTTAATCAGTTAGTTTCTAAAAACGTTTTTGTCTTTTTCTAGTATTAAAACCATATTATGGAACGTTTAGTTTTATAAACATTTAAAAAACGTTTTTCTCGAAAACATGCTTATATTAAAACGTAAGAAAAACAATATTTAATCGTTTATTTGTTAATATACGGTGAATTATCGTGACGTCATCATTACTGTAGTGGAAGGCTAGTGTCATCCCCCTTTCCCCCATAACTATCTACCTTAGAGCAATAGCCGCCATCTTCTCGTGAATACCACCTATTATTTATATCATTATTAGATGTTATATGTATTATCTTCATAATACTAACGAATAGAAGATATTAACTAAAGAAATAAACAAATTGTTTATGAAGATTAATATTTTATTTTGAATCAATCACTGTAAGTTTAATTTCACATTAGTGTTTGCCTTAAGGTATATAGAAAAGTACTTGAAATTGAAATACTTGAGCCTAGGTGGCGCTGCAACATTAAAGAAAATGTTGATGCCAAGAAAAACGGAGTTATCATTTACAAGTATCTGTTTTAATTTAAGAATAAGGATGTTTAATAGTTTTCAGTTGTAAATTCGAAAACTATAAAAGAAAATTAAAGAAAATAAAGATAATTTTAATGATAACTTCCGAAAATATGATAAATGTTTTGAAAATAATCGTTTTTTTTCTATATATAAATAATATAATATTTGTAAATTGAAACGGTATTACAACGTATATAACTCTCATTAAATATAACGTTGAATAGAGTTGAAAGTATGCACCTAATATCAACGTTGATATTAAGTTAAGAAATAACTTGTCATTGCTACCTGGGTCAGACTACAGCGCTACGGTTTAATTGACTTTTGAAAGACGCAGAATACCCTTCAAAAGTGAGGAATTTTAATTTCAATTTCTTTCAAAAGTAATTATTTAATTATGGAAATTTAATTCCCAAACACCCTGTACAATAAAATACGGCTGAGACAGAATAGTTTTGCTGTTGGTCAAGTTCTCACTTAACTTGGCCAAATATAGTCGGCGTCAAAAGCGCGCGGTACAAAGTTCGAGACAGACGACCTTCGAATTTGATAGCTCGACGGTATGTAGCTAGAGAGAAAGCTAAGGAAACTATGGATAGAGAGAGAGAGAGAGAGACGAAGTATGAGAGAGAGGTGCGATGTATGAATAGCGAACGACCAAGTTAGAGTAGAGAGAGAGAGTCGAAGTATGAGAGAGAGGTGCGATGTATGAATAGCGAATGACCAAGTTAGAGTAGAGAGAGAGAGACGAAGTATGAGAGAGAGGTGCGATGTATGAATAGCGAACGACCAAGTTAGAGTAGAGAGAGAGAGTCGAAGTATGAGAGAGAGGTGCGATGTATGAATAGTGAACGACCAAGTTAGAGTAGAGAGAGAGAGACGAAGTATGAGAGAGAGGTGCGATGTATGAGAGACCTCGATGTATAAGAGAGAGAAAAAGTATAAATATAACCAAACCAAGTATAGATATAGTAAGACCAAGTATGAATACAACACGACCAAGTATGAATATAGCAAGACCAAGTATGAATATAACAAGACCAAGTATGAGTATAGCAAGACCAAGTATGAATATAGCAAGACCAAGTATGAATATAGCAAGACCAAGTATGAATATAACAAGACCAAATATGAGTATAGCAAGACCAAGTATGAATATAATAAGACCAAGTATGAGTATAGTAAGAGGTAAAGTATGAATATAACAAGACCAAGTATGAATATAACAAGACCAAGTATGAGTATAGCAAGACCAAGTATGAATATAACAAGACCAAGTATGAGTATAGTAAGAGGTAAAGTATGAATATAACAAGACCAAGTATGAGTATAGCAAGACCAAGTATGAATAAAACAAGAGGTAAAGTATGAATATAGCGAGTGGTAGACGAATTTTGTCCGGTTTGGCGTGCCATAACATCGCTAGTCTTAACCAGTAGTTTTAAAAAGTATTACGTGGTAATCATATTGCATTGCTAAAACGGAAACATTGGACAATCTCAAGGCGAAACCCAATATTAGGGATTTTCATTGTTTTCTATTTTAAACACTCAAAAAGTGCAATTTTTCCTCTTGATACCAGTTAACTTCAAAATAGCTTTGTTGTTTTATAGTTGAAGCTTCAATATTTCCAAAGTTAAATCCAAGGAAATAGAATAGCCTAATCCCCATGGTGAAACCACGCTTTTAGCAGGTTTTAGCGTGGGAATCGGATACCTTATGGTTAAAAGATGCATATTTTGCGTATCCTGGATTTTGATGTGGTTTTTGAAAAAAAGTGTTTTCCAAATATTATTATACTACTATTTAAGTAATAAATGGTTTTTTTGAGCTGAAATGCTTACAAAAAGTAAAAATTATTTAGAACTTTTAATTCCCTATTAACTTAAATATTTTCAAAATGATCTTTACTAGGTTTTTGCCAAATGAAAGCCGTTCTCTGCCTAAGTGCAGTACATATATCTATCACCAAGTCAAATTTGAACGGCTTTTCCATTGGAACAAAATAAATATAGCTCCAACTGCGGCAAAACCAAACCCCGTTAAATTCGTTGATACAGCATCAACACGCGTAATTTGTTATACTCCCTTTAATGATAAGAGAATGGAGAAATGTAAAAAACAAATCCAGCAAAATAAAATGATTCCCGGATAGGAAATAACAACTCTGTGGTTAAGATATCTGCGCTCCTAGTTCTTCAAAATAGCATTTTAGACTTTCGGCAATAGTTTAGTTTACTACGAAGACAACACTACTCCGGAAAATATCATTAAACGATTCCCGAATGCTTTTACGTGTAATAGGAACGAAGGTTTTAGTAAGACACAATGCAGAAAAATCTTCTTTTGTGTTACTTTTGATGACACATGGAATTAATAAAGATACTTCACTTTAAGAGGCTTCTTTAAACTTAAGTTTTACTTTGGGCATTGCGCGATTTAATATCTTTTAGTTTTATCAGACCAGTTGAGATAAAATGAAAATACGCAAAATGTTGCGAGCGCTTTCTTGACAAGCGATTTTTTTCACGAACGCATGAAGCATACTATTATCCTAATTCTGACTTAAGTACAGGTAGCAGAGAATCATTGGCGGACAGAAACGTCTGGCAATTTAGTTAAGGAATAGAAACTCCACCATTGTGAGTCTTTGAATATATCAGGGCTATTCATTTCCATTAATAATTAGTGAGGGTATCCATTTAACATTAGTTACCGGACGTTCTAAAAGCGAAGGCGTACAATTTAAACCACTTTGGGGCTGACATAAAAATTATTAACACTCTTTTTTAGCGCTTGAATCAGGCCCAGACTGGCTATTTTGGGGGCCATTCGGCTAGAACCTGAAGAGGGGCCCCTTACCGGGTGGTGGGGAGGTATGGAATAAAAATTTATTTATTATTAACATTTATTATAAGCAATTTGCGGCCCCCTTGAGCCAGGGGTCCTCGACGATCGCTGACCAGCTGACCTGGCCAGTCCTGGCCTACGCGTGATGCTGGGTGATGCTGTCAAAGAAAGAGAGTCATCGGTGGAGTCTGTAGCTTTGATGTCATCACGCCGCTGCTTGTCTCGTTATCCCGTTGGCATCAGGATGACGCGTTCAAATTGATTTGGAACACAACTCCTTACCTTTTATCTTTGAAGTTAGTTTCTTTTCCTTAATTGTATTGTCTTTAAGCACTCAATCTTATCAACCTGGTCTCTTTGTTATCTTGGTGTAGAGGTGGAATTATTTTCATTTCCAAATACTGATAGTTTGTTCACGATTTATTGCCTGGTTGAGCTGCGTCTTACGTAAGTGTGCGCTATGAGTTTCGTGCCTCCGAATTCGCGTCGTTTGTTGCCCAAGACTGTTCGCGTAGAATTGTCACGCTATTTAAGAGAAACAGTTGTTGTGGAATTTCCGATTAGCAGCGATGGAAACGTTGAAAACCACCCTTGGAATTTCGTCTGGGAAGGTTCCTATAAATGTTCGATCGATAAATATTCCAATTCCCATTATTCTTACTCTTTGTCCCTTTTTGGAAAATCAGCCAACAATTTTAAATACGACAAAGGTTTTTTTTAAATTAAATTTATGGGTAAAAAGGTCGGTGGTGTCGTTGATGAAGTGCTGGCAGAAAAAATGGGCGAGTTGATTGAACCGGATTGCAACCAGTTCAAATTCGCCAGAAGCTACATTTTATCCGAAAGTTTATTTCCGAATATAATAGTAGAGGTCACTTTGCAATCGTTCGTTACCGAAGCCCCACCCCAAAGCACGTTCAAGAGGTTACTGGACTGTGGTACCCTGACCGACGTCGTCATCAAGACCAGGGACAGGGATTTCCCTTGTCACAAGCTCGTGCTGGCGTCTGGGTCCTTGTATTTCGAGAAAATGTTCGAAGCGAACATGCTGGAGAAGAACGAGAGTGTCATCAACTGGGTGGACGTCGTGGAACCGGTCGTGGTCCAAGACCTCTTGCATTACCTCTACACTGGTCAAACGCCGCCTAACTTCCTTAATACGTGCTTGCCACTGTTGGACCTTGCTCACATGAGCTTTATGAATCCTTTAAAGATACTGTGCGTGGATCAACTTAAGACGTTAATTACCGTGGACAATATGGGATTTGCTTTGAAAGTGGCTGTCCAGTACGAGTCCAAAGAATTGCAAGAATCGGCGGTCAATTTCATCGTCCAAAACTACGACGTCTCGAAACACCCCGCTCCCTGGGATGAGCTGGAACCCGAATTCGGAAAGAATTTGGCCATCACGATCATGAAAGCTTTGGTCAATAAGAAGATTTTAATTTAAGTTTCGCCACTTTTTTCCGTCTTGGTTACGTGTAATTCAAGCCTTTTGAAATTCATTTTGCGCGTGCCAATAACTCTACCAAGAAAAATGAGGAAATTAAGTTGTTTGCTTATTACAGTGTTTGTGGCGCGTAAAGAATGCATTTAAAATTTTGAAATTGTTTTACATTCCAAAATTTCCAATGTATGTAAAATTTACATTCCTTTGGAAATATTTAAAATTAATACAAAAAGTGTGAAATTCTTTTAATTTTTATAGATTCTTAATTTTAGTTAGATAACGCAAAACATATTATTGTCTACACTCGATCTAATTTCGTGTACCCGTATAGACACATTTCCGAGGTTATCAATAAAAGGGTTAAATTTCTTTATCATCGTGTCTTGATTAAAGTCAGACAGGCAAAACACAGTAGAAACTATAATGATTACACTCTTTATATTTTAGTGTACATGTATCGAAAAGTGAAGTTCTCATTTCTTCGTGTACTTCTGATAAAGTACGTCCTACTAAAGAAAATTGAATGTTCATTGTTTTTTGGTAAAAATTTGATAAAATTACTCTTTTTAACGAATATTGGTCTCAATTGAAAGCTATACATTTTATTTACCTTTTAAAAAGATTTAATAAACTTAAATTAACTTTCTATTAATTCAATTTAAATTTATACTGGACAATTGCAACTTTAGGAGGAACTCTTTCCTGATATCAGTTAAAACCCGCATCTGTTAAAGAATTGGGTCACTACGATGTTTAATTGGGTAATGGATTAACTGTTTGTGCAACGTCACGCAATTTACAGCCATCTATCTAACGAGTTTACTCAAAGACGAAAAGGTTCAGTCGAGTTGGTTCTTTAATATTACGTTGGTCAACGACCTGATTAGGCTAAAGCTCTTCAAAATATTTATAAAGTGTTGGTGTTACGAATTTCAAAAGGCATTCAATGTTTGAAACGTTATTCAGTAAAAATATATTCATTATTTTAAAAATTAGTTTTTGGCCCCACCGGTCGAACATTGTCTCCTAAAAGAAGAAAATGATTCCACGTAGGCTGCCTGCCGTTTACGTGTATGAAAATCCTGAAATAATGACTAGGCAGAGTTGTTTAGCTATTTTGGTTAATTAACTTTACGTTTAGTATACGTTAGGTTGGGGGTAGATTAGGGTTAAGTTAAAGGTACGAATACTAAGGTGTTTTGGTTAAAAAATTGCTTTTGGTTGCTAAAGGAATTTTGAACAATGACACACGTGTGTTTTAATAAATTACCCTAATATTAAGCCCTATTTTTTAAGGATACAGTTATTTTGGAAAAATCACCGTCCAGTTTTTCGTCGAAATCATTGGCGAACCCTGATTAACAAAAATGGTTTGGAAAAATTTTTCTCTGTGACTTACACAACAATAGTTTTCGTTTATTTTTTGTGTTTTCTGTGTGATTTATAACCGATTAATAATATTTAATTTTCAAAAACTCCACGTTTTAGACGGTTTGACAATGAAAAATAACATTAACGTAATTGATTTTGTCTGTTATCAATGGCAATAAATTATTTTTAGTTCCAAATCGAAACTAATTTAGAGTTAAAATATTGCTTTGCTATTGCTAGGAGTAGTTTTGATGTTGTCATAATTTGCACGAGCGCTTCCGTGAAATTGCGTTTTGAAATGGTAAAATATTTTTAGATGGTGATTTTTGGGTACATATAGGTTACCTTTAATAGCTGCATTTAAATGTATTTTTATTATATTAACATAAATTACTGTACCTCTTTCCGGTTTCCGTGTTACTGAAGATGGCTCACGAGTTGATTCTGGTGGTATCGGGTGCCATTCACGTTTCGCTACCTTATTTCCAAAACCAGGTATCACAATAAATTCGGTTTTAGTGTAAAGTTATTTAAATTAACGAGTTCGTGTTTCGCTATCTGATTTCCAAAATTAGGTGTCTCAAAAAAATTCAGTTGGAGTATTTTCTTCTGTAAGCCATGTTGTTCGTCCTGTCTCAAATCGAGACGTGTTAATGATGCATCTATATATACTTAATTAAAACCCATCGAGATAGCGAAACCCGTTTGGACCCTCGTGGCGTATCGATTTGGGCGTATTACTACTCAATAACTGCAGCACGAGGAGCCGGGTTCGATCCCAGCTTGTGGCAATCGGTGAAAACTCTGAACCGCTCCTTCTGCGTTGAGTTTTAATAATAATAATAATAATAATGATGTTCATTTATTCGAAAACTTAAAATTCAGTACAAAAATTAGAGAGGCCAAATCGAAAACGACTTTTAGCAAGTTCTCTCCCCACTGCTATAAGGGGTTTTCCCCGAGCTCTTCAGTTTCCCCTTCCATAAAAACTTTTAGAGGTTAACGGTAATAGTACCTGTAGGGAGCTGCTGGAGAATTTCTTTAAGGATAGAGTTGTAGAAATGAATAAATTGCAATTATTCATAAGACGAACTAAACAAAATATCGACATTTCGTTAAATAGATAAAGATAATATTTATTTTAAAATATTATTCATTTGGATAAAATTTGAATTCGCTTATCTTATTAGTAAAATATATGCAAGATTTGTTTTTCTTATCACTTTTGTTCATGACCAAACATTTTTTCCTAAACATATCCTTTGAAATAATGAAGTTGAAAACGAGTTTTTTTTATATATTTATAAATAATGTCTATTTTTTATTCATATAAACAATGGATATTTTACGTCGAGCGTGTTGAGTAACTAAGGTAATTTTACTGACTTATCCTTTTGGATAAATATTGTTCAAATAAAAAAATTCGCCATTTGGAGCGAGCCGCTAACCTTGTCTGTTTATCTATATCGACAATGGCTTAAAGAGAGTCGGGTAGTTTCCGTTTCCGCCTAGACTTAAAGTCTCGTAGCTTTGTACGTAACAGATTTTAACTACATAGCAACCTCTTAACGGTATTTTAGAAGCGCTTGTTCACGCCCTTAACGCGATTTCCATTACTCGCTACGAGTGACATTCCATTTGCTGGGCGATTTGGGGCTCGAGACCTTCGAAGAAGCAGTGGCGTCGCTACGGGGTGCGGGGGTGTTAACCTCAAAGAGCACCAAGAGGGGTGACACTCTTTGCCCTTGAATCATCTGAAGACAGAATAAAATCATACCTCGCTCAATGTGCAAGAGTGACACTCTAAATTTCCGCATTGGGTAACACTTACCTTAGCTACGCCACTGCGAAGTAGATCCGCATGTTTGCATCTATCAAAATAGAACGTACCAATCTTCCTCGTCCATAAATTGGGCATTGGCTGCTATCGCACCCAAAAAAATAAATACGGAAGTGGTACATCAACGATAGGAGATATTCTCCGCTTGAACACTTCGTAGTCACTTTCACAATTTGGGCCATTGGAACCCATTATGTACACATTCTCTATCCCTCATGCTTTTGACCATAGAAAGGTAAATCGCACATCAATTTCATTAGGTAGAGGTCGGTAACGGTTAATCATTATCCATGATTAAATGGATTTTTTTGGGGAAAAAATGTAAACAAAGAAATTTACCGGTTAATATTTCGGAAAATGATTAAAAAACATGTATTATTCGTAAAATTTGAGCTTTTTATCGAAAAAAACGTCGTTTTTTCGATTAATTTTACAAATTTATCAAAAAATTAATCGGATAATACAGAAATATAAATTACTTGATCCAAACATTTTACGAATAATTTTGAGAGATTTATCTATTGAATAAAAGTTAATCATCCCCGACCTCTATCATTAGGAGATTGCTCCTTCGTTGTCGCTGTATGTATTTTAGTTCATGGGTCTTTTTGGGTACTTGGGACCCTAAAAGGTTCAACCAAAAAAACTAAGACAGTTGCCAAGTTTCTGAAGGCACCCTTCAACCGAGCAACGTATCCGTAAAAGGGGCATCTTTGAATTCTTGTTCAGGGTTGGTACACGACCTGGAAAACCTGAAAAAGTTAGGGAAATTGAAAATAGGCCCAAAAAGTCAGGGAATTTTTAATTGAATCCAAAAAGTAAGAGAATTTACTTTCTTAAAATTGTAAACTCGTCGATTACCTGAATCCTCAATGTACATCGCGTAGAAGTCCTAAATTCTTGCCTTGGAACTAAACTAATTCCCTAGGTTGATAGACAAATCCTAGTTTTTGCATAAATAAAATATTCTAGATAATATAGAGGTCTCCGTGGAGCTCTTAGATGTAGTAGAAAACGTTCAGGGAATTTTATTTAAAATGGTCAGAGAAAACCCCTCGGAGAAAACTCTGAAAATTTCGTACGAACCCTGTTGTTGTGTTAGATTTAATACCGTTTTATTAATATTAACTACTCATATTAAGTGTTCTGGTACAGGTTCTGCTCCCTGGTAACTTAGAAGTTATTAAATGGCCCCCTACCCACAATGTTTCAAGGTACAATGCTATATTAATGACTAACAAAAGATATTTTTCTATTTATTACACAAAATATAGTAACACGAGAAGTATTTATCGTGCCTCGGTTTTTCTTTCAATCAATTCACAATTTAAATAATTTCAGTAATTTTTATTGTCTTATTTCCACCATGATTTAAGGCACATCATAGCATAAATGCTGTCTGCCTTAAGAAAACATCGATTCGGGGAAATTAAATTCGATCCACCTGAGAAACATCTTTCAGCGGCAACGGATGAGCCTTGAATAGCTAAATATTCTCTGGCCATTTTGCTCACAGTGGGGTAATTTATTTCATTTCCCTAAAAATATATAACATTACACATATTAAAAATATAATAAAAAAATAATGTTGGTTGCAGAAAAACATAATGCATCTTATATACTGGCACGGCTCCACGCAGGATTCTAGGTTATTTAAAAAAAAAAAACAATGAGAAACCCCCCTCAAAGTTGGTTTGGAGCCGCCACTGCTCATATATAAGGTACGAGTCAGTAAACAATAGTCTACTGACCTCACATCAGCACTATGTTGATCCAATAACAAGAATTCAACCCATTAACGTAGCTAGAGAGGCGGAAGGAACGGTCCGCACTTTTTTTGGGGGAGGGATGTTTCATGTTCACGAGTTATCCCGGAAAGTAGTTAGAAGAGAGATTGAAATCCAGAATATATTGAGAGGGGAGGGAAATCCAGGGATTCTCCCTTGGCGGCCAAATTAGGGCCGGATTAAGGTGGGGGCCAAGGGGGCACTGGCCCCAGGCGCAAGGCTGTTGGGAGCGCATTGATTAGTTTGATAAAGATACTTTGTCTTAAGTGTCCCTTGGTTTTAGGACCGCAAATTTCCTTGGGCCCCCGGGCGAAAAATGGCTTAATCCGGTCCTGGGCCAAATATCTAACTACGCCACTGTTTCAACCCTGTTTCCAATTTTTCAACAAAAATAACTGCACCTTCCACCATTCTAGAATGTTAGTTTGTGGAGGCAGTAAGTCGTCTTTTAAATATTTTAGCAGTTCAGCCCCTTTCACGTATTTCTTGGGACGTTTGGGAAATACTGCATACAAATCATCCATGTCCTCGGTGTCGTTATTTTCCAATGGCTCGTTTCTAGTGTCATAGCAGTCGTTGTAAATACTAAGAATGGTGTCTTTGATTTCTTTTACTTTAACTTTGCTATAATTTTCTTTAAAAAAGTCCATCTTTAAAGTTGGATCTAAAACTATATTAAAGAAAAATTTCCATTATGTACCCATCGCAACAATGGTTAGGGCCGACAAGTTAATTTATTTAAATTTTGTTTTCACTTAGGGACACACAAATCGACTTAAGACCTTAAGTTGATTTTGAGGACCTCAAATTTAAGTAAAATATTTGACAATAGTTAATACTGTAAAAGTTGAAAAACCATAATAATATGAAAATAAAATAAATTACTCGACGAAAAAAGACTGAACAAAAAAGTTGTTTTAAATGAGTTAGCCTACAATTTATAAAATATAATTCCATTAAAATAAATACTGTATTTAAATTTCATAATTAAAAGTTGGCAAACACTTACAAATTGAAGACCATTTTCAGTTTATACATAAAATTTTGCTAAATTTATTTTTAAGTCAATATATAGGGGGGAGGGGGGCACAATTGAGGAACATTATTAGCCTACACCTAAAATTATCTTGGCGCCGCCCCTGACTAACCGTCGGGACCACGTACTGTGCAGTCTATGGTAGTGCTCTCTACGTCACTGTTTCTCGTTATGAATACGCGACAATAGATTTATGGTAAATTTAAACATTTTACCCGCTCGTGTTTCCATTTTCTAATATTACCTACGGCGATCCATGTCACTGCGGGGTCATTCCACGTGAAATCGTCAAGCGTTTTTGCTCGATAGTAACGGATTTTGCCCAAATTTTTTTCTCTGGTTTATTTACCCCAAATATGAAGCATCCTGGAGTTTAGCGAGCTAATTTCAAAAATTCGAAAAGTTATGAATTTTTGAAATTTCATGCATTTTGGCTAGAGTTTCGTTACTTAATAAACATTTTTTTAGTAACATGATTCGTAAAGCTCTTCAAAATATGGAAATTGGTACTCATAGCTCAAAAGACCTAAAGATTCCGAATTTGGCGTCCAATTTACTCTATGGGCTCTAGTTTTTGATATAAGAGCTGTTTGCGGGGGTCAATGATTTTAGTTTGAGCGGCAGAAATTTTATCAGTTGCAAGAGATAAATTCTTTTGGATAAAAACGTTAACATTAATACAGCAAAAAAACACAAAAAAATATTTTACACACTTTCAAAACTTTTGTTAATGGTTCAACATTGTCCCATTCGGTTTCACTGATATGGAAACTTTGTAAATCAGGGTCAATCTGTATAATTGTTTGAAGAGACTTCAAAGGGAACACAATTTAGTCAAACAAACACAGTAACTATTGACACAGTTCATTCTATGAACTCACCGTTTTAAAGCGCAGTGCTCTTTCTAGCATGAAATATGACGAATTACAACCTGTCATCGAGTATTAATTTCACATCGTAAAACCCATTACTTAAATTTATTTGACACAATTTCTCTTCTTTTAGGTTAGAAAACCTTATTTTCAAAACCAGGGATCGAATCTAGAAAGTTATGAACGGAATTTAGGGTCTAGTTTCAGGCAAGTGCACTTGTCTGAAAAAGGTTCAAAAATCCTTTTTCTTCTCCCATGTAACCCCTCTACTAATAGTGACGGTGAGCTGCTAATTAGCGCTTCTAAAGAACATCGTAAGCGTTAACAATTTTGACAGCGGTGACAAGATTTAATACTTCGACTTGACGGGGTCGGGAGACTGAACTGGCCACCGCTATGAATTTAGGGGCCACGAGGGGGAACCAAAAAATATGTTTAGACTTTTAAATTTGTATGGGGCAATTTTAGATGAGCTTAATTTTCTACTTGGAAAATAAACATGGGCCTTCGTTTTCTCTTGGGTAAAAAACTTCTTTATTTCAGTATGAACAGAAAACAAACTGAGCTTCAGAAAGGAGACATTACGAACATATTCCGTTCTCACGTAAAGGAGCGAAGTCGCAAGCACCAAAAGAGACTGAATTTTGTGCGAATTGGTAGCTTTTATATGAGAACGTTATTGGTTCCCATTAACTCATTTCCGTCTCAGTCTGTTGTTGAAAACGCAAGATTTTTAATTCCATTCCATCTATAACGTTTAAAAGGCGATGTAAAAAAGCGAAGTTGAAATTAATCCGTAATTTGTTTTTTGTCGGCACTGGAGAGAGAGAAAAGAGAAGTGTCTCAATCAAGAGAAAACGAAGCCTCTCCAAGTCGGAACTCCGTTAAAGGGATCAAAGACAGCTAACCCGTCTAACAGAAGGATATCGTACTTCCAATTTACTGTTCGTTGAATGGTGTTCTCTCTAACTACCGACACAAAAAATGCTTATTAGTGACCTTAGCTAGTCAGCTAGGGTTGTCTTTCTATGATATTTGATATATTTCGTGCCATTAAATTTTAAGTTCCACGAAATTTTAAAATAAGAAACAACTATTATCACTTTTGACGTGGTACTTCCAATAGTGTAAGAATCATCATCGTGTGTTTCTTCACTATCAGGTCCATATTCCTCGTCACTGTTGTGCTTAGGACTGGATTTAAGATTTTCCAAAATTACGCTCGCGGATAGATGAAGAACGTGTGCCACACATCGAATTCTGTTTCCATTGTTGAATCTCAGTCCCATAGTGGCACTTTGTTTTTCAAGCGCCTTTGAGAAGGTTTCATTATTCGATGCATTATCCATCGTTATAGCTAAAACCTGCATTGAACATAGATAACTGCTGACACTGTTTCGGCACTTACACATAAATAAAAATAAAATAAAAATTAAGACCACTGTATGTATAACAAAAACCTGATGCAGCCCCGAATGGGTTGGCGAAACTAATCGACCTGCTGCGAAATTAAACGCGTTTTATTATACATACAGTGATACATTATTATCCTACACCGAAAATATCTCGGGGGTTGCCCCTGAAACTAACACGCCCAGTGGCGTAACTACGTGGGACAATTGGGTCCAGTTGTCCCAAAAGGGCGCTCACTGAAGTGGTGCCATTTCGTTGTAATTTTTCAAATGTTTTTTTCTGAAACAGTGGCGGCGTTACGGGATAGGCGAACTAGGCTATAGTCTATCACTGAGGGATCCATAAATCCACTTTAAGGGTCCCCTCAAGTCATTTTAGGGTCCTAAATTAGAATATTTTTAAAAAAATTGAAGAATATTTTCGGTTTATACGTAATATTTGCAACCATTCATTTTTAAGTCAATATATAGGGGCTCACAATCGAGAAACAAGGGACCCAAGATCGAAAAAAATTATTAATTTACACCTAAAAATCTCCTGGCGTCGCACCTATTCTGAAAATTATTCGGGGCTGTGGAGAGAGGCGCCTTGTTTCAATTTTCCCCAGGACGCTTGAAGATAGTTAAGCCACGTTAAAGGCTTCACTGATTTCCCGTTATCATTAGAGAATTATGAAGGATTTAATCCAATAAACTCCGGCGAAATCGGACAATGCGATCTGGGAATCCATTTCGAGGTTTCATAGAAAACAGAAGATTTATATATCTGTTTTTCGAGGTATTGATAGAGCATAGCCAGAGCTTTAAAACAAGATACTGCACTATTTTTCGGGATAAATAGAACGGAAAATATTTCCAAAAACAAACATTTCTTATATTTTTCCCCGACTGTAAGATCAATCCCACCAAAATAGAGTTTAAGGAATAATTTTAATTTGTGTTATTTCACCGAAATATTTAAGTCTTAATTAAAGAACGCTTCGCACTTTAGGTGAAGAAATACCTTAAATATAGGTAATGTGAAAGCTAATCTATTAAACTCAGGTATACAACACACAATTTAGTTCCCAGTTCTTAGCTTAAAAATTAATATTTTCAATCAGGAAAATTGTACCTTAGTAATATTTCTCTCATTGATTAGTCTTAAAAATTTTCCAATATGTTCTGCCCCGTATGCCGTATTGGGAAATGAACAAATCCGAGGACCATACTATTCAACACCGTTTTCGCAGAACTTTAAAGGTTGGCAAAACCACCGTCTGACGGTCAGCGCTAATGGTTAGTGCGGTTTGATGCGGTTTGGTGCGCTTGTTTTATTTCGTTAACGCTCACCGTCATGACGGTTTCAACTTAGTTTCATTGGAAATGTTATTATTGTGATGTTTATGTGTAGTGTGGCAATGTTGAGTTATGGCGGTTGTGGGTGATGTTTTTGTTGTGTATGCGTTTTGTATACTGACTTTTGGGATGGACCGAGTGCTGAGGGTTACGATTAACGTCTCAACGTCCAAATGGCAGGGTTTCCACCAATTGTTTACGGTATTCGTCTTAGCATCAATTTTGCGATCACATCGGGCGGGATTCGAACCCGAGACCTCCTGCATGACAGGCGAGTGTTCTACCACAGAACCATCGATACATGTTACGGTTAAAAGAAAATTATAAGCTCAGCTTAAGTGGAATCGTTTATTACAAATTAACAGAGCATTAAATTTCAGTTTTTAAAATAGAACGAAATTTCATGTTCCATTTAAATTATTGCATCGAATGTAACGTCTTCTCTTTTGATTAAAAAGAATGCGCCGCCCAGGATTCGAACCCGAGCCCTTCTATATGACAAGCGAATGTTCTATAACATATAAAATTTCTTAGAAAATTATAAACTCAGCTTAGCAGAAGAGTATATTAATGGTTTTTAAAGTCTACATTTTCTACGTATGAAATTTTAAAGGTCAAATCTTGTTTGTTGTGTTTTTTAACTGATCGAGATTACGTTCTTTTTTGTCTAATCTTTGGTATTGTTGGTTTTTTCTGTCTTATATTTGTATCTACTATTTTTTAAGTTTATTTCCTTTTTCCGGCAAAATCGTCCAGTCTTAGAGGAACCTTTAAGAGCGTAAGTCATGCCCAAAAGCTTATCCGGTTTCATTATAATAACGTGAAAAATCGTATTTGTGAATGGTAAGGTGTTGCGCTTCTTGATATTATATTTTCTATTGCTTGATTTCTAAGTATTTGAACTAATTTATTGCTTGACTGCGTTATTTTTATGAATTATTTTGATTCTGAAGTCTGATTGCTTGACTGCGTTATAATATTTTTCTACGAGTTTTGTTTCTGAAGTCTGATTGATTGGGTTGTTATTGTGTATTTTTCTATTCGTTATTTTTATTTTTTGATACTCTAATATTTTAAACTAGATATAGTATAACGTTACTTCTGCGTATTTCGAATGTGCGTGACGTGGAGGGTATTTTCACGTTTTAATTTTTTTTAATTTTAAATATCTATCGTGTTATTTGTATTTTATTACCTCTCCGAGGGTACTTTGTACCCTGGAGGGGTATTACAATCACGGGGTCTGTCTGTGGGTCTGTCTGTGGGTCTGTTCGGGCTGCGAACGCGTTCGCATTTTCCGTGCAAATGTTAATCATTGCGTACGCAGTTTCTCGAAATGTTGGCAAAACCACCGTGTGACGGTGAGCGTTAACGGATTTATTTGCGGTTTGGTTTGGTTTGGATGGTGTTTTTTCGTTAACGCTCACCGTCGTGACGGTTTTGTGTATTACATTTTTGTAATGTTTATGCGTAGGTTGTGAATGTTGAATTCGTGTTATGACGGTTGGGGGTGTTGTGTTTGTGTTTTGATGGTTGTGCATGTTGAGTTTGTGTTAAGACGGTTGTGGGTGTAGAGTTTGTGGTATTTGTGTTTGTTATGTTTGTACGGGTGTTTTCTCTTCAACTTCTTATTAATGACTCTGGGACGGACCGAATCTAAAGAAGAACTAAGAAGGGTTATCGGTTTTACCCAGGTTATCTTCATGATGGGTGAGTGTTGAAATAAAATGAGCGTTAAAGATGCGGCAAGTATTTCGTAAGCGAGAAAAATACAAATACCCTCTGTAGATATTTCTTTCATTAAAATTGGCTTCGTATTATATTTAACTGATAAACTTGTACCGTAAATAGGGTTAAATTCAATTGTGCATTGTTTTAGTACGTCTAACTCACTGTTGTAACTACTTAATTTATAATATTATGAATAAATTATACTCGGTTGTTTCGTCTCAATTATTTTAATTATAATTAAAATTTTATACCGGGCGGGATTGAACCGGGATTACGTTTTTAGTAAATAACTCGGAATTGCGGAGATATATCTTTAAAAGTCATCTTGAAAAATTAATACCGCTAGGGACAATTCTTCCGAGGAGAGGTATATTTTGGCTTGCCAACTTGTTTCTTTTGTACATGTAGATAATACATTACCAATAAAACATTTCAAATTGTTTTAAATTTATCCAGTCGTGAATTTTTTTCGTAAATGAATTTGCCTATTGTTTATTTAAGATTTGGATACCTAATATACGTTTTTGAAGGTTTGAGTTCGTTAAAAGAAAAAAAGCTGCTTTAGACCATTATTCCGTTAATAACTATTTCTTAAAAAAAAGTAAACCCTAAAACATATAAACAACATTTTCTTTATGAACAGCGAAATATTATTCAGATAAATAATTGTTTAAAAATATAAATTTTAAAGAAATGCATTTATTCACTAGTAAACGAAATCTATTTTCTTCAAATAAACAATCGTCATTTGGATATAGTAGGCCTTATCCATTGGATAAAAGTTGTAGGAATTCCGAGCACTACCTACGAATCTTAACCCTGCCACTTGTTTAAAGGCATTAAAAGTCGCTAGATGACTTGGGCCTAAGGTGGTTCCTAGCTGATTATTATTATTATATTTTGTCCTTAAAGAGTAAAAACAGAGATTCCATTTTCTCGTGAGCGAATTTTGACCCCCCCCCCCACCCAAAATTGAGTGACCGTGTAGACACCTTGATCGACGGCTTTGACTATTTTTGCATAGGATTTATCTACAATGGATTCAAGTTCCTCGAAATATTGGGGCATACCATTAGCCTGTGGTACCACCCTCGCAGATTTTGTAGTGAAAGTTCGTTTAAGTTTTACTTGCATCACCTCTACAGCGCACTCTGGCGTTTTAAAATTAGTTTTATTCCGTGAAAATGACCGAGGTTCACCCAAAAGGGCTTAAATGCGAATTGTCTTCTAGTTTAGCTGAAAACTAGTAAATAATTTCATTTACGCTAATGAATTACAAGATTTGAACACAAGTTTGTTTTTAAATAATACACAAAAAGTAGTTTTCTATAATTATCTTTCGAACTGGCAGTGGCGGCTTAAGACGGCTGGGTTTGGTGACACCCCCCAGGTCCGTGCAGAAGTTTCCTCAAGTTTAATCGTTCTGATTTGCACCCCCCCTCGAGCTTCTCCGATGGCCCCCCCTGCTGCCCTGTTGTCGTGTTTGTGAAGAAATAATTATAAATGAAAATAGAAATAATACCAAAGTAACATTAGTGCCTAAAACATCTCCCTACTTAAATTATGAATCTGTAAATTACACATTTATAAAGGCCAATCAGCGTCAAGATTTTACGAAGTGACAAAAGTGTTTGAAATGGCTAAATAATCTCCAGTGTTATTTAAAACGTAAAGCGCTAATAAATTCAGTGTCAACGAAAAAAAATTGACGTTTCTTCAACAATTACATTATCAAATCTAACAGTTAGTTGTCACAAGTAAAGTTTATTAAATATTGTGACGATTTTAGTTCCCGACTCCTACTTTACAGACTGCGAGAGTGTCCCAACCAAACAAACCTACGGGGATTCTCTTTCGAGCCGACACTAAATACCATCTACAAAAAGGGATACACACTGTTTAGATTTTATCCCGGGTTTCCATTCGCGTAACAACCACTGGTATTGGAGTTAGCGAAGTATACTTAAACATGGGTCAGCTGTTATCTAGGGGTATGAATATTTTTAGGCTTATACTAAACTGAAAACGAGACTTTGAGAGTACCAATAGATTTAATAATATAATTAAAAGTAGAATTAAAATTGAACGTTACTAAAACAAACATAATTGGAAGTACTTCCCTTCGCGACTTAAATACACTATTAATCATGCAATATATATAACATGCAGGGAATGGGACATTAGGGATTATTCACATTATATTTAAAACATTAGTCCTTTGTCCAGTTTGCTAATTGGGCTGGTGGCCATTAGTCCTTTGTCCAGTTTGCTAATTGGACTGGTGGCCACTTCTTGGGTTCCGGTTGATGGGTGGGCGCTGATGCGGGTGACACGTTGATACGAAGATGTTATGTCCTTTTAAGGAAAGGGTGGCATTTTCGGCACACCTGTACTGCACTTGGACCGTACCACGGTACACGCAGTTACTTTGCGCGACTCCGGTTAGCGTCTCACTTTTAGGGCGCTCACATTGGTCCTCAGTCAGAGAGGTAGAGTTCAGGCGTCTCCACTCTCTCATTGCGCCAAGACCTTCTTTTTCTTTTGCGCCAATTTTGGTCCTTTTTCTATTCGCAATCGTCATGTGACCATTCCTAAGTTAGCCACTCACGACTCGACCAGGCATCTTTTTTAAATTATAACAGACAGAGTCCGAATCTCAACCCAAGCTTACGAGTCCTTAGTAGCAACCCTATGTATAGTGGCACTATTTGGTCTCTGTTGGATCCATGGTGCGCCCTTGGACGTCCAAAGATCTAACGTTAATGCCGCACAAAAACATCACAGATGGGGAACACAAACACTCGCCGAAGAGGGGACACAACAATAAAACAACGCTTAAAATGAAATAAAATAAAATAAAATAAAACTGGTAATGGTTCTCGCTTGGCACTCTCAGTCATATTTGGCTAAACGGGGTTACAATTACTCCAAAAATATTTCAATAAAAGAAGAGAGGGAAGCTTCGCTATCTCATGGCAGTGGTCGCCCTACAAACTTCGACCTCGGGGGTCCAGGGAGAATCTTGGCCAAAGACTCACCGCTAAACCAAAGCCCATAAACTTTCACTTGGCGACCCGCGCCTTCGAATCGAACATCTAGAGCCCATTACCCGAAGTCTTGTTAACGAATATAGGCCTACCATAGATGTTTGGGTATATTTTAAAATTGAAGAAAGCTCTCTTTGTCGTTAGGCCTATTTTTGGCACTACAACCCCTCCCTACTTTAAGTCTCAACGACCTCGTGAGACCACTGTTCACAAACTTTGACATCATACCACCAGAAAAGTAACCCATAATACTATAACTATTATAACCAAACGTATAAAAGAAAAACTAAACCAACTTAAAGAAATTTCAACATTGCAACGCTATTTACAGGTGTACCAATATAACCTTAATAATCACACTATGGCAAACTAAATAAAATGAAGGATTCATACAAACAAACTTTGTCAAACCGGTAACCGAATTAGGGCCGGCGTACGACTCTCTTTGTTACAGGGTCCCTAGGTCTTAACACTCTACCTTCCGGGATTTTATCAGATTCAGCGCTATAAATTGAAAGTTCCACTAGACGAAGACGAAAATAGAGAACTATCAGCTGTAATTCAATTAATCGTTTAAGATTTTTCAAAGGAACTTGATCAGGTGATTGAGGAGTCCAATAATGGCAGTACTTCGCAGCTACTACGAAAAACGTGGACTGGTGATCTAGAGAAGATTCAAATGGAGCAGAAATCCCAGTTTTTAAAGACCAACAAATGAATGGTGAGTAAAGATGGGAATATATGGTCATTGTTGAGATATATTAGACTTATCTTGTTATTGTAATGTTCCTGTGTGGTGTTGGAACGTTGAGTTTGTTGTGTTTGCGTTTTGCATGTATGTGTGTTTTCTCCCCAACTTCTTCTTAATGACTTTTGGGACGGGCCGAGAGTAAACGTGTCACCATCCAAAAGGCAGGGTTTCACAAATTGTTTACGGTGTTCTGTTTAGTTTCAAATTGCGATCGTCTCTGGCGTGATTCGAACCCGAGCCCTCCTGCATTATAGGTGAGTGTTCTACCACAGAACCACCGATATGTACCAAGATCAATTGAAAATTATAAGCTCAGCTTAAGTGGAAGAGTATAATCATAGTTTTTAAAGTCTGCCATTTTTTACGTATGAAGTTTTAAAGGTCAATTCTTGTTTTAGCGCAGTCAGCAGAGATAAGATGGTTAAAGGGTAGAACCCGTGGGTGGTCCACTTAGTTTTTTGTTATTTATTTACGGGTTTTCTTATCGACTTAGATAGAGTTGTATTAATGCGGTGGCGTTGATTTGACATTTATTGATGTACGAGCGGTCGTTTAGTCAAGTGGCTTTTTGTGCTTTGTTAATGGTAAGGTTTTCGCTTTTTCTATTGGTGTGGATATTTCGATTCCTAATGCAGTCATTGATTTCCTGCGTGTGCGAGTCATTATATGACATTGGTAATTGGACTGTATTGTATTTTTCCATGCGGTATATGTCACAACGTCAACCGGAAGTCTATGAGTCGTCCACTACCAGATGTCAAATGTAGCTATTCTACGGTATCTTCATCAAGGGTGAGTGTTGACATAAAATGAGATATTTCTTTAATTAAAATTTGCTTCGTATTATATTTAACTGATAAACTTGTTCTATAAATAGGGTTAAATTCAATTGTGCATTGTTTTAGTACGTCTAACTCACTGTTGTAACTACTTAATTTATAATATTCTGAATAAATAAACTCGGATGTTTCGTCTCAATTATTTTTATTATAATTAAAATTTTATACTGGGCGGGCTTGGGGACGCTGGCGTAGGGCACTATGATGATAGGCCTCCGGTGGTATATGGTATCTGTTACTAGGTACACCGGGCTATAAATTCTGACACACTGCCAACTTGTTTTTAACCGTACTGCGTTTCATGGATTGATCCATTTTTAAACGAAATATTACGGTAGCAATAGATCATACTAGATGGCGCGCGTGAATGACAAGAAAAATGAAAGCAGACGAACTTAAGCTACAAAAGCTGCGAGGATGGGGCTCAGAATCCTCTCGTCCAATATTCTTAGGAACTTGAATCCATTCTTGGATATATTTATATATATCAGCGACAAAAAAAGAGATAAGCTACATCTACAAATTGAATTGTCCAGGCGGTCACTCAAGCTTTCAGAGCTGACAATCAAGTTGT